>NC_064617.1:599618568-600218568 GCF_023898315.1 Schistocerca nitens
TGAAACAGGCAAAAGGGAATAAAAACGTCTCAAAAATGAGATGGAAAGGAAGTGCAAAATGGCTAAGCAGGAATGGCTTGAGGACAAATATAAGGATGTAGAGGCTTATCTCACTACGGGGTAAGATAGATACTGCCTACAGGAAAATTAAAGAGACCTTTGGAGAAAAGAGAGCCACTTGTATGAATATCAAGACCTCAGATGGAAACCCAGTTCTAAGCAAGGAAGGGAAAGCAGAAAGGTGGAGGGAGTATACGTATAGAGGGTCTATACAAGGGCGATGTACTTGAGGACAATATTATGGAAATGGAAGAGGATGTAGATGAAGATGAAATGGGAGATACGATATTGCGTGAAGAAAGATTAAGGAAAGGCAAACCTACGTCTCTAGCATTTGTAGACTTAGAGAAAGCTTTTGACAATGTTGACTGGACTACTCTCTTTCAAATTCTAAAGGTAGCAAAGGTTAAAATACATGGAGCGAAAGCCTATTTACAATTTGTACAGAAACCAGATGCAGTTTTAAGAGTCGAGGGGCTTGAAAGGGAAGCAGTGGTTGGGAAGGGAGTGAGACAGTGTTGTAGCCTCTCCCTGATGTTATTCAATCTGCATATTGAGCAAGCAATAAAGGAAACAAAAGAAAAGTTCGGAGTAGGTATTAAAATCCATGGAGAAGAAGTAAAAACTTTGAGGTTCGCCGATGACATTGTACTTCTATCAGAGACAGCAAAGGACGTGGAAGAGCAGTTGAACGGAATGGACAGTGTCTTGAAAGGAGCATATAAGATGAACATCAACAAAAGCAAAACGAGGATAATGGAATGTAGTCGAATTAAGTCGGGTGATGCTGAGGGAATTAGATTAGGAAATGAGACACTTAAAGTAGTAAAGGAGTTTTACTATTTGGGGAGCAAAATAACTGATGATGGACGAAGTAGAGAAGATATAAAATGTAGACTGGCAATGGCAAGGAAAGCGTTTCTGAAGAAGAGAAATTTGTTAACATTGAGTATAGATTTAAGTGTCAGGAAGTCGTTTCTGAAAGAATTTGTATGGAGTGTAGCTATGTATGGAAGTGAAACATGGACGATAAATAGTTTGGACAAGGAGAGAATAGAAGCTTTCGAAATGTGGTGCTACAGAAGAATGCTGAAGATTAGATGGGTAGATCACATAACTAATGATGAAGTATTGAATAGAATTGGGGAGAACAGGAGTTCGTGGCACAACTTGACAAAAAGAAGGGACTGGTTAGTAGGACATGTTCTGAGGCATCAAGGGATCACAAATTTAGCATTGGAGGGCAGCGTGGAGGGTAATCATCGAGGGAGAACATGAGATGAATACACTAAGCAGATTCAAAAGGATGTAGGTTGCAGTAAGTACTGGGAGATGAAGAAGCTTGCACAGGATAGGGTAGCATGGAGAGCTGCATCAAACCAGTCTCAGGATTGAAGACCACAACAACAACAACCTCCAAAGCCCTTTAAATTCTGATTCTAATACTGGATCTCCTATCTCTTCTAACTCCTGTTTCTTCTTCTATCACAACAGACAACTCTTCCCCCTCATAGAGGCATTCCGTGTACTCTCTCCACATATACGCTCTCTCCTCTGCATTTAAAATTCGAATTGCCGTTTTAGGCTTAAAGCTACCACCCTTGCTTTTACTTTCACCGAAAGGTATTTTGACTTTCCTATATGCTGGGTCAGTCCTCCCAAAAGTCATTTCTTCTTCTAGTGCTTCACATTATTCACGCAGCCATTTCGTCTTAGCTTTCCTGCACTTCCTATTTATTTCATTCCTCGTTGACTTGTATTTCAGTATTCCTGCTTTTCCCGGAACATTTTTGTACTTCGTCCTTTCATCAATCAACTGATGTATTTCTTCAGTTACCGTGGTTTTTTCACAGTTACCTTCTTTTTATCTATGCTTTCCTTTCCAACTTCTGTGATTGCCCTTTTTAGAGAGGCCGATTCCTCTTCAGCTGTACTGCTACTGAGCTATTCCTTATTTCTGTATCTATAGCCTTAGAGAAATTTAAACGTATCTCGTCATTCTTAGTACTTCCGTAGCCCACTTCTTTGCGTATTAATTCTTTCTTAAACTTCAGCCTACTACTATATTGTGATCTGAGCCTATATCTCCTTCTGGGTACCCCTTACAATCCAGTATCTGATTTCGGAATCACTGTCTGATCATGATGTAATCTAACTGAAATCTTCTGGTATCACCTGGGCTTTTCCTCATCTTATGATTCTTGAACTGAGTAGTCGCTATGACGACGTAAAATTTATTACAGAACTCAGTTTTTCTCCTCTCTCATTCCTTGCCCCAAGTTCATACTCTCCTCTAACCTTTTCTTCTATTCCTTCACCTACAACTGCATTCCAGTCCCCCTGACTATTAGATTTTCGTTTCTCTTTACGTACTGTATTACCCTTTCACCATACTCATATACTTCCTCTTTCTCTTCATCTTCAGCTTGCGATGTTGTACAGCAAATTGGAATTGAGATCAACGTAAACATCATGTCCTTCCTTTATATAGCTCATGAAAACCACACATTGCATGTTGTACCACCATAAAGAGAGACCTTCAGAGCTGGTAGTCCAGATTGCTGTACACACCGGTACCTCTAATACCCAGTAGCTCGTCCTCTTGCACTGATGCATGCCTGTAGTCTTCGTGGCATCCACAAGTTTATCACAGCACTGTTGGTCCAGATTGTCCCACTCCTCAACGGCGATCCAGCGTACATTACTCAGAGTGCTTGGTGGGTCACGTCGTCCATAAACAGCCCCTTTCAATCTATCCGAGGTATGTTCGATAGGATTCATGTCTGGAGAACATGTTGGCCACTCTAGTCGAGCGATGTCGTTATCCTGAAGGAAGTCATTCACAAGATGTGCACGACAGGGGCGCCAATTGTCGTCCATAAAGACGAATGCCTGGCCAATATGCTGCCGACATGGTTGAACCATCGGTCGTAAGGTGGCATTCACGTATCGTAATGCCGTTACGGCGCCTTCCTTGACCACCAGTGCCGTACGTAGACCCAACATAATGCCACCCCAAAACAGCAGGGAACCTCTGCCTTGCTGCAGTCCCTGGACAGTGTGTGTAAGGCGTTCAGCCTGAGCGGTTTGCCTCCAAACACGTCTCCGACGTTTGTCTGGTTGAAGGCAAATGCGACACTCGTCGGTGAAGAGAGCGTGATGCCAATCCTGAACGGTCCTTTCGGCATGTTTTTCGGCCCATCTGTACCGCGCTGCATGGTGTCTGGTTGCGAAGATGGACCTCGCCATGGATGTCGGGAGTGAAATTGCGCATCATGCAGCCTATCGCGCACAATTTGAGTCGTAACACGACATCCTGTGGCTGCACGAAATGCATCATTCAACATGGTGGCGTTGCTGTCAGGATTTCTCCAAGCCATAAACCGTAGGAAGTTGTCCTCCACTGCAGTAGTAGCCCTTGGGCGGCCTGAGCGAGGCATGTCATCGACAGCTCCTGTCTCTCTCTATCTCCTCCATGTCCGAACAACATCGCTTCAGTTCACTCCGAGACACCTGGAAACTTCCCTTGTTGAGAGCCCTTCCTGGCACAAAGTAACAATGCGGGCGGGACCGAACCGCGGTATTGACCGTCTAAGCATGGCTGAACTACAGACAACATGAGCCGTGTACCTCCTTCCTGTTGGAATGACTGGAAATGATCGGCTGTCGCACCCCCTCCTTCTAATAGGCGCTGCTAATGCATGGTTGTTTACATCTATGGGCAGGCTTAGTGACATCTCTAGTCAAAGGGAATGTGCCTATGATACAATATCCACAGTTAACGTCTCATCTCTAGTCAAAGTGAATGAGTCTGTGATATAATATCCATAGTCAACGTCTATCTTCAGGAGTTCTGGGAACCGGGGTGATGCAAAACTTGTTTTGATGTGTATATGTGCGAACTGTCATTATTGGTGTTGGTTTGCTCTCGATTCTGATCAGAAGAACTCTATCACTGAACTGTTCACAGTAACGCACTCTCTGCCGTACGTTCCTACTCATAACGAATCCTACTCCCGTTATACCATGTTCTGCTGATGCTGATATTATCTTATACTCATCTGACAAGAAATCCTTGTGTTCTTTCCATTTCACTACACTGACCCCCACTATATCTACATTGAGCCTTTGCAGTTCGCTTTTCAGATTTTCTACCTTTCCAATCACGTTCAAGCTTGTGAGATTTCATGCCCCGACTCACAGGACGTTATTCTTTCATTGGGTGTTCAGTTTTTTTACTCACGTTCACCCTTTTCCGGAGATCCGAATGAGGAACTATTCCGGAATCTTTTGTCGATGGAGAGATCATCATGCCAGTTTTTCAGTTTCAGGTCCCATATCCTGTGGTTACATAGTCTATAATGCAGTGATTTTCCATTGTCTTCTGCATCCTCATGCTGAAGTCTACATATGCTATAAAAGTAGGTTTGTCTTTTTTGTTAACCTATCTTCTAAGATTAGTCTCAGGGTCAGTATTGCCTCGTGTGTTCCTGCATTTCTCTGTAATCCAAACCGATCTTTCCCGAGGTCTATCAGTTCTACATTCTTCTACAAGGAATTAGTGCTAGTATTTTGCAATGTTATTGAACTGATAGGTCGGTAATATTCACAACTGTCAGCACCTGCTTTCTTTGGAATGAATTATTGTATTCTTCTTGAAGTCTGAGGTTATTTCGCCTGCCTCGTGCATCTTGCACACCAGATGGAATAGTTTTGGAGTGGATGGCTCTCCCAAGGCTGTCAGTAGTTCCGACGGAATGTCGTCTACTCCCAAGCGTTGTTTTGACATGGGTATTTCAATGCTCTGTCATATTCTTCTCGCACTATCGTATCTCCTATCTAGTCTTCATCTACAGCCTCTTCCTGTTCTATAGTATTGCCTTCATCTCCCATGTACAGATCCTCTATATACTCCTTCCGTCCTTCAGCTTTCCTTTCTTTGTTTAGTATTGCATTTCCATCTGAGCTCTTGATATTCATACAGCTGGTTTTGTTTTCTCCGGCGCCCTCTTTAACTTACCTGTAGATATTGTACATCTTTCACTTAGTGAAAGTTGCTTTCAAAAATGCTTGCATTTGACCCCCAGCCATCACTACTTAGCCATTTTGCACTTCCTGTCAGTCTCATTTTTTAGACATTTGTCTTCCCTTTCGTCTGTTTCATTTGTAGAATTTTTATATTTTGTCCTTTCATCAAAATCGGTAAATGGCTGAGCAGACCGAGTGAACAAATAGTTCATACGTCAATTTGTAGGCACGTTGAGCATATTGGTGCCTTTCCTGGAACCTCCAGGAAGAGATATTCAAACTGGAAAACAATATAATGCGTGGGTTTTCTGCCAGGACACCACCTGGGAAGGATGTGGAGATCGAGAAGTTGTGCCACCTATCTCTTTTTAATGACATTATCACCCTCATTGGTGTAGGAGTATTCCATGGGCTGTAAAGCATCTTATACACTAGCAGCAGACTTTTTACACGTTATTGAGTGTAGAAAAATGCAACGTACAAAGAAGTTTGAACACAGAGGAGGAAGCAAGCTGTATAGGTCCCCAGAAACGCAGCGAAGTGGAAAATGTAGCAGTCAGTCGACGTAGCTAAATTCAGATGGTGCGAGAGCTGAATGCAGCTTGCCGATCTGCTGACGAGTTCAAATGGCTCTGAGCACTATGGGACTCAACATCTTAGGTCATAAGTCCCCTAGAACTTAGAACTACTTAAACCTAACTAACCTAAGGACATCACACACACCCATGCCCGAGGCAGGATTCGAACCTGCGACCGTAGCAGTCCCGCGGTTCCGGACTGCAGCGCCAGAACCGCTAGACCACCGCGGCCGGCTGCTGACGAGTGTGGAACTATTACTGCGCTAGTCTTCCTTAGTGATAATGCTTTCCGTAGTAGCCTTATAACTGAGATGGTAACCCGAAGGGCTCTACATTGCGTGTGTAAGTGGGTGCTCTCTGGAGAAAGATGACGTTTATTACGTTTTTCCTGAGGAAAATTTGTCGTAAATCCCCGTATTAGCAACTAAGATACAATACGATGACGAAGGCTTAAGAATTTTCTCTTCTAGATCTTCGACAAAGTGGGCATAGAGAAGATAATAGTTAATCATGGTGTAACCTCACGACAGTAAAGTAATATTAAATAATATTCACATTTAGCGTAACTACCCAACAGTGAAAATATGTATAGCATTGACATTTAGCATAACCTACCAACAGATAAATTGCGTAACCTATCAATTATAAAATGTGACTAATCTCTCAATAAAAAATTGCGACTCACTTATAACCTTTCAATAATTGGCTGTGAATTTAAACTGGTAAATTTTGGACGTCAGCAGTGCTGCGTCAAGGCCCTGAAAATTCATTCTGAATAAACTGAAAAATCTTACCTCAATTATGTCGCCGGATAACGCGTATATATCTGCTCCTATAAGAAATTTTTCTGGCGCAGCTCAGTGCAATGCTGGCCGATAGATTTGTCATGTATAAAAAGAAACAACTGATTTTTCTTTTCAATAATCGGGATGACCAAGGATTGGAGAAATTAGTAAATTCGTTAAATTGAAATGAATATTGTCAAAAGTTACTTTTTATGAGAAAGATTATTATTAAGAGATTTTTTTTTAAAACATTTACATGGGGCTTCATATAACAATACTACATTTGCGCGAGGCTGCTTTTACCTTATACTACAACGCTCAGGCTCTGCCATCGCTCCCCAGGACCGGCCCAGCAAACTCGATACACACGACTGCTCGTTAGCAACTACTTACTCCTACTGCTACACAGTTCCTATTGCATACAACACTGCTCTCTGGTCTGAGATTCTCTTATACCTTACATATCGCAGGCAGCGCGTGAGAAATCTATCGAAATAACATCTGCTCGAGTGCGCTAGCAACAAATTCCTTAACCATGAACTTAAGTTAAGCACAAAATCAAACAAAGACAAAGCAAAAATGGAACGAATACAATTACAACAAAGAGCAATAAATTGCCGATGATCTGTGAAAAGAAGAGTGACAAGTTAGTAAATGCGTTGCGCCAGATGCTAACTCCATTTAAGATTAAGTAAATAAGAGCAGATATATAACTGACTACTTCTCAGAAATTCACAAAAATACGATCCTGACCGGTTGTCGACAAGTGCAATGGTTAGGGATGGTGTCTTTGACTAGAAAACATCCTGAGTCCTGATTTCTATCCGCACAGTTGACGAAGGAAGGAAGGGAAACTTGGGACGTGTGTTTAGAGATGATACTAGAGGGTGCTCTAGAAGGTTAAACTGTAGAGCAAGAGAGAGATTATAATATATCCAACAAATAAATGAAGAGGTTGTCTGCCTGTGGCTACTCTATGATGAAGAGGTTGTCACAGGAGAGGAAGTCGTGGTGGTTTGCATCAGACCTGTGAAAAGACTGATGATACAAGAAAATTGTCCTTACAGATGATGACTCACTACCCTGAAACATGTGCAGGGTTAAAAATAATTTATTTATTTAATTTTTCGCAAGAGAAAATATCTAACGTTTTTTTTGAAATTGAATACGCAGCATTAAACTATAATTACGGAGATCCGAATCCGTATTGTACTTCACAACTGGTAATGAAATGCAGTTGTACGATTAAGACTCCTAAGAGGAAACAGAAGTGAATCCGGATCTGCTTCCATCGTGCTCATGCTGATTATTTCATAAGTTTAATACTGCGTATTGCCTCTGTTTATCTGCGTTGCACTGTAGTTTCTGGCATACAAGCGTTCCGTCAGATGCCCCTGAGAGCGGTCGGCTGTCATTTGGCACGTTGTTAGGCAGGGTCACGTGGGTGGCCGGTGAACCCCAGCAGCGTGCAGGCCTCGTCAGCAATCAGCATGCTGTGGGCGCTGGGCACTGTCCAGCGTCCCACACGGCTGTCAGAGCGCGACACGCACGTCTGGAGGTCACCGTAAACAAGCAGCGCTTTTCCTGCTCCGCTTCCTTGAGGGTCATCACAGTAATTCGCTGCTCTTTTCCCTGTAACGTTTTGCACCCCTACGCCTGCCTTCTTCTCACATGGAGAATGCGCAAATTACTTGCAATGTTCCTCATCGTTAACTGGGCCAATCACGCGCTAATCACCTAAATGGCAGAATTCAAGATTTATGAGTTCGGCTGTTTTTTTTTGAAATTTATTCGCTGACTGCGAATCCTTTGACATCACCTCTATTGCTCACTAGTGTCATAGAAAATCTGTGCCCGCTCGGGACCCGAACCCGGATTTCCCGCTTATCCCGAGCGATCACCTTAATCATTTTGGATATCGGTGCACTGTTTTGTAGTAGATCTATACCTAATACACCTGACATCAACGAATTCGCAGTCGGCGAACGAATTTATAGTGAGCAAAATAATTTCGAACGTGTTTCGTTCAATTGTGGATAATTAACAGTGACCTTTCTTTCAGAAATGCTTGCAAGTTCTAATAATCTTTTAGTAAACGTTACTCCTTTCCTCAGTTGCAAGGCAAGTGCTAGCGTATCTGTATTGTGGGTGTGCTTTTATAAAATTCCGCTAAATTTGTTGTGTTTTACTTTCTAAATGTGATTCACCTGGACACTTTAAACAACTTCAGTCGATGCTAATATTAATTTTGGCCACTTTTTGCCGATGTGCGTTTCTGTAACAGATGCTAACTTCATTTCATAACAGTTTTCATAAAATGCAAGAGAGATCAATTTCTGATGACATCCTAAGAAAAGTTCACTTCATTAGGTGCACATTCCTTCCACCAACAAATCCAAATCTGCTCCCTGGTTCTTTAACGCTACCACGTTACAGCAATTTAACCACCGTGGTGAGAAGTCGACTCTTAAGCGCTTGTTAAAAATAAGTCATTAAAAGAATAATTTGTAGGTCACAATTATACACTCCCAGAATTAGCCTCTGCTTACGTTCTCGCAATACGTCTACCTCAAAAAAGCAACTTGACGTAGTAAAAGTTATTTTCTTAGGGAATATTCGAATTTGTATGAGTCAATAAATCATACCTGTCTTATGACAACGTATATAGCTGGCATCACTTGTAAATCAGTCTGTGTCTCTTAGGATCCTTTAGGCGATGTTGACACAACACTATCTTCTAGTCACTCCCCGTTTTTGTATGTAACGAAGTTGTGCCTAAGGGTGTTTCATTAATATTTTAGAACAGTACTTAACACACTTAAACATTTGGAAACCCTTGTCATTCAGTAATCTCATACAGCGTGAATATAGAGTTGGTCTCTCTCTCTCTCTCTCTCTCTCTCTCTCTCTCTCTCTCTCTCACACACACACACACACACACACACACACACACACACACACTCTACCCCGAAAAAAATCAACATCATAATGTCCATGATGTCATTAACCAAATTAAGAGATTTATAATTTACACTGCTGTTGGTTTATTGAAGGAGCAGTAGCAGCAATTATGTCTGAAATGATAAGGATACAGGGATCCAGGAGTGGTAAGCGGCCAAGACCACATTCAGCAAATGAAAATTTAACAATTTATTTCGCATCAGAAATTTTACATAAGGCATACGCTGGTGGACTCAGCACACTTCATTGTTCAATAAAACACTCTTCAGACAAATATTGAAATGCAGAAGGAGATTTTCATTCAGTAGCGGAGTGTGCGCTGATATGAAACTTCCTGGCAGATTGTAACTGTGTGCCGTACTTAGACTCGAACTCGGTCAACCAACTTCCTCTTTTTTTTTTTTTTTTTTGACCTCATTTTGTTCGTTATTGTTAGTTGCATTCGTTCGGGGATGGACGTCCGATGACACCTGTTCAGGTTCATTGCAGATCCCTTCACTCAGATCTTTTATTACAAAGAGCAGTTAACACTATGACCGAACACGCTGAGCTACAGTGCCGGCAACAGCTGAGCTACCCAAGCACGACTCACGATCCAACCTCACAGGTTCATTTCTGCCAGTACCCCGTCTCTTATCTTCCAAACATTACAGAAGCTCTTATGCGAACCTTGCAGAACTTGAACTCCTGGAAGAAAGCTCTTGCCCACGAAATGCAACACTGTATCTGAATTCGAGTCTCAGTCCGGCACACAGTTTTAATCTGCCAGGAAATTTCAAATACTGGAATGTTTAAATTACCTTTAAGTAAATGAAACACTTTAAACAGTGAAATACTTCCCCTTATGGGATATCTCTGCCTCAGCTTCCAATTAATTCAAAATTGGTAACTGAATGAATTCCAGCATAAAACGTTAAAATAAAATCTGCAAGGTCATTACAGTACAATGCCAAAACAGTAGACCAGTCGCCGACGAAGGAAATTGAAGACTCATCCTGAAAAAGTTCGTTGAGAATCTGGTATAAGTATCATTTACATTCGCCACAGTTCTCAATAGGCCTTCCCACCGGGTTTAGACAAACACAATAAAATATTTAGCCGTTAGAGCTCTAAATCAGATAGAAACAACATTGCCACACATGCCGTAACATCTTAAAACAATTATATACAATTTAAGCTAACAACCAGAGTTGCACCTTTTCCACCAATCATAAATCAATTTACCACACCAGCAACTCTGATTACATGCCTCCTTTGCCTAGTCACACATGTGTACACCGAGTACTGCCGTCGATAACGTATGTCCACATCTCCTCCTGAACCACTGCACATATTTCAACTAAACTTGGTATACATATCATTTACCGTCTGGAAAGAAGCACTGTGGGGTAAGAGCCATACACCTACCAAAGGTGTGGGGATGGAAAAGCAATGTAGTCCACGATGCTAGAATACACACACTTTAGTCGTCCAGTATTTGGGAATGAGAGCACTTAGAGACTTGCAGCAAACCTTACACATAATTTCTAACTTTTACGAAGATTTTTATCGCAGACGGCCAAATTATGAAAGGAAAAAATTTATCGGTTACTACATTTTTGCTGCTCATTCTACAAAACTGCCGCATAAAGCATGACGTTTTAGGTTATTACTTGTTTACTACTAACTGTATTCGTGACAGGTTTTGCAGGCAGTATTCACATTTACCAATGACATTACCAGAGCCGAGTGGATGGTCTGAATCAGAGGCTCAGACAGTTCTGCGAGCGTGTAGGCTGCAGATTCCTCGACTTGCGCCCAAGGGTGGCTAGGTTTCGGGTTCCGCTGAATAGGTCAGGTGTCCACTACACGCAGGAGGCGGCTACACGGGTAGCAGGGGCTGTGTGGCGGGGACTGGGAGGTTTTTTAGGTTAGAGTGTCTCGGGAAAACACAAGAAGGGCTTCAGTCACAAAGGGTGCATGCTGAACACATGAACATAGATACAGGAACCATTGGTATAACAGTTGTAAAATGTCGTAGCTGTTTTGGGAAAGTACCAGGGCTCCAAGCGCTAATAGAAAACACTGATGCTCAAATCGTTATAGGCACAGAAAGCTGGCTAAAGCCGGATATAAGCTCAGCCGAAATTTTTGCGAAGAACCTAAAGGTGTTCCGAAAAGATAGGCTAAACACTGTTGGCGGTGGCGTGTTTGTTGCTGTTAGAAGTAGTTTAACTTGTCGCGAAATTGAAGTAGATACTTCCTGTGAGTTCGTATGGGCAGCCGTCATTGTTGGCAACCGGAATAAAATAATAATTGGATCCTTTTACCGACCTCCCAGTCCAGATGATACAGTTGCTGAAAGGTTCAAAGAAAACTTGAGCCTAATTTCAAACACGTACCCGACTCATACGATAGTAGTTGGTGGTGACTTTAATTTACCCTCTGTAAGCGTATTGTCATATCGCTGGCTTAGTTGTGGAGTATCTTTGCGGGCAGCCGCGTCTGTAGAGTCGAGCGCGGGACACGGTACTGTTATGTTGTGTAGTGTGTAGCTCTGCATGTTTTTTAGTATTCAGGTTTAAGTGTTGCTACAAGTGCTGTTACAGTAAAGTGCTGAAATATGGAAGTGATTCAGAGGAAAGTGCGTCAAGAAGTAATGAAAAAATGAGCAGTGCCGTCGATAACGTATTTATGTCTCCTCTCGTTGCGTGTCGCACAGCATCGATCATCCGCGCCGTGTTCGGTCCCCCAGAATGAACCAATGTGAATCAGTAAAAATTAGTTACCATAAAATAGCGCAGGGAAGTGCCAGCGTCTTGTAGCGAGCGTGAGGAAGTGCGTTCGAACATCGCGTTTCCGCATTATCAACAATCAACCGCGCCGAGACAGGCGCACGCTCATACAAGTGAGAACTGAGAACTGAAAAATTAACTTTACGAAGAGTGTTATATCATTACTAGTGACAGGGAGGACTATTCCCAGGTATCTGTATGTGTGACGAGCATAAGAACTTTCGTTCGATGCAACCTGCGATTTTCCTTTAATCGTCTCAGAATATAGTTGTTCATACCAGACGTCGAATAGTGTTGTGTTTTAACGTTGAGTGGCTCCCCTTATTCGCTTGCATATTTCGATAAATAATTTTAGGCAAGCCAACAGCAGTGTGGAGCAGAAACAGTACGACCGCCGCGGGATTACCAGGTACGTAGTGTGGACAGGGCGCACGGTCACGAAACAACGAAGACAGTTTAAATGTACAATCCCCACCCATTCGTACTCCCGGGCATGTTACATGGCGATGTGTATTCAGGACTTGCAATTTTCGGATAAGAAGTGCCGAATAATTTATTAGGAGAGTGAATCATTTGTGTACAAACACTGATTGTTAGTTTATATTATTGAGTGACGTCATGCAAGCTTTGGGATGTGTAGGTCAAAGAACTTGTATCACAGTGTATATACTCGTCCGGTCCATGACAGTGCAAAGAGCTAGTGCTACGAAGTAAACATACTCCACGCTCGTGCGCTTTTGACGACGCTAGCGGTATCTACGTGCGAAAGGGAACAGTTATTTCGCAGCCATTATGGAAGACGACGCTAGTGGCACCTATGGGCGAAAGTGAAAACCTTTTGGCAGCCGTCATCGTCTACGACGTGAGCGGCGCCTAGGAGCGACGCTGCAAATATTACCACGCTTTGCAAGAGATGGCGCAGTGCTGACAGCCGTACGGCGTCAACTGAGTCGGCGCTACGCAACAGCCTCGACTACGGAGCCAGAAGACAACTCAAAGTAAGTCGCGCATCACAACGTTATCTCACGCAACTGAAGCAACGAGAGTAATTAACTGGCAGTGCAGATTGCGTTCTATAATTATGTAATTACAATCAGTAACAATTGAAATACTTTGTTCACAAAATTACGAGCCATAATTACTTTGCCGATCGTACCTAAAGTAAATGTCACTGTCAGACACTGCTTACTTAGTGATCTAATTTTTAATAACAGTTAATACAATTGCAGAACTATATTTACGTTAGCTTATATTCACTTTTTTTTTCTTTTACGTGATCTTGTATATTATATGTGCTTCTGAGCACGAATTGCAGCGTTGAATGTGTACGGCGTTGTAGTTTGGTTTTGGTTATTGCCATCCATTCTGTGTTGTTGTGATTTGTTTATTGCTCGCTTGCTGTGGTTCAATATGGCAACTAATGAGGTTCGCGCAACTGCAGTAGACAGGGAGATGAAAGCAGACTCTTTAGGCGAAAGTAATCAGGTGGAGACGAAAACAGAAGCAAGGAGTAGTAGAGTGTCGGATTCCGGTATAGGTGACAGTAATATATCAATAGAGATGGGAAGTCCTAATGCAGTGTCGTCACCAATCATGGAAACGCCTAGACGGGATGAGTGTAGATTTAGGTCTGACATGACTATCGTTGACATGTTCAAAACGTTATTACATGATAATAAAGCCGGCCGCGGTGGTCTCGCGGTTCTAGACGCTCAGTCCGGAGCTGCGCGACTGCTACGGTCGCAGGTTCGAATCCTGCCTCGGGCATGGATGTGTGTGATGTCCTTAGGTTAGTTAGGTTTAAGTAGTTCTAAGTTCTAGGGGACTGATGACCACTGATGTTAAGTCCCATAGTGCTCAGAGCCATTTGAACCATGATAATAAACAGTTGAAAGAAGACATTAAGCGCCAGAGGGAAGATATTATGTGCCAAAATGAAGATATTAAGCAATCGGTAGAGCAGATAAACGAACGACTCGGTAAAAAGATTGACGAGACTAATGAGGATCTGAGGAAGCTGGCTGAGTCAAGTCATCAAAGAATAGATGAACTGACCCTTCGGTTTGAGGAGAACGTTGCAGGCAATACTAAACGTTTTGAAAAGGTAGAATCAGAAGTCAAGGAAGTGAAGGAAGAAGTTAATTAAAAGGTTGAGGTTTACGATGAGCATTTCGAACAACTGGATGAGGAAGTGAAACACTGTAAACACAGGATATCAGCTGTTGCGCTAAACCAGGATGCGTACGCACGGCGAGTAGAAGAGGTGTGCAGTGAGTTAGGAAAGACTAAGGATCAGGTCGGTCAGCAGGCGAACACTGAAGTGAAATCACTATTACGTGATGGAAGCATTGCTGGAGATAGCTTAATTGGTATACAAAATGATGAGGTCTTCCTTGGCATAGGGAATTTTAAGAACTTCGAAACAAATGGAAGATGGCATCCTAAAAATTTCTTAGATCAATTTAAGGGCGTGTTGCCTGAATTATGGGATGAGCAAAGAAAGGTACGCTTCGTTGCAGCAAGATTGGAAGGTGAAGCTGGTACCTGGGGTATGAGAATTGGACATAAGTGTACAACCTTTGCTGAATTTGAAAAGGAATTTTTGCAACAATATTGGTCGAGACGGAAGCAAAATGAAGTACGTAACAGTCTATACCAGGGTAGAAGGTTTGAGAGAGGCCGTGGCCAGAACTTAAAGAAGTTTTTTCAAGATTATTATGAGAGGAACTTGTATTTAGATGAACCAATGACGACAGAAGCAATAGTGTCCCTGATCATCAGTAAACTACCGACAGGAGTTCAGGATAAGTTGCTAGCTATCCCTAAAGATGATGCAGAGGCAATGAAATTAGTCTCAAGACAATTAAACCCGTTGTATGAGTCACAAGGAAAAGGAGGAGGAGAAGATGATAGAAGAGTATCAGTAAGCGACGAACCCAATATAGATACTCATTCAAACCATGACAATAGACATAGTGGACGACATTGGAATAATTATAATGACAGGAGACATTACGGTGGTTTCTGTATCCATTGTGGTCATAGAAGCGACGGTGGCGGCTACGGATATCAGAATTCAAGGCACAATGTGTTGGATGACCAAGTGCGAAACTGGAAACATAGCAAGTGGAAAGAGTATATTACCTATTTTGAGGGTATAATCAACAGCACACCTCATGCCACAAGGGCAATCACCAAGTGGAAAAAATTAAATTATACTATAGTGAGCAAGATTAACGACTGAGTGATATATTGTGATGTGTCTGAATCTGTATATATATTACAGCTGCTATTGTCCTTAAGTACAAACATTAATTTCTGGTTATTATGAGGTTTCAAGAGGACACTCGAATTGAGTGAGATTTAACTAGGATGTGTTACAGCCATATGCAATTTTTTTCTTTCTTTTCACCTTCTACCTGTCTAACCTAGATTATATGCATTACATTTCTTCTTGCCCACACAGTGAAATGGTTTGAGTGATTACTAGTGTCTAGTGTATATAGGTTGTGATATCCAAAGGTTTTTCATTTAAAAGTTTCTTACCAGTCCTGCTTAATGATTGCTATTAATTTTTGTACCACTCACTTAGCAACTAAATTTAACTTAGTGGACAACCATATATTTTTCTTCTCAATAGCGTATGTGTTTATTATATCATATAGAACATCGTAATGTCTACTGTAGTAGTAAAAGACTAAGGCTAAGTTGAATAGACATTGCTAGGGCAACACTGAGAGCACCGTTAACCTGTTTCATGTTCGCCAATGGACGGATTACCGCGAGGCGAGAGTGGCGAGCTGACGACTAGACTGCACATCAGCTGGTCGGCGCAGCATCGACGCTACAGTCACTCTCCGCCCCTTTCAATGCAAAGAACGCTCCCTTGTGACGCCGTGTTGTTGTTATTGTTGTGATCTTCAGTCCTGAGACTGGTTTGATGCAGCTCTCCATGCTACCCAATCCTGTGCAAGCTTCTTCATCTCCCAGTACCTACTGCAACCTACATCCTTCTGAATCTGCTTAGTGTATTCATCTCTTGGTCTCCCCCTACGATTTTTACCCTCCACGCTGCCCTCCAATACTAAATTGGTGATCCCTTGATGCCTCAGAACATGTCCTACCAACCGATCCCTTCTTCTGGTCAAGTTGTGCCACAAACTCCTCTTCTCCCCAATCCTATTCAGTACCTTCTCATTAGTTATGTGATCTACCCATCTAATCTTCAGCATTTTTCTGTAGCACCACATTTCGAAAGCTTCTATTCTCTTCTTGTCCAAACTATTTACCGTCCATGTTTCACTTCCATACATGGCTACACTCCATACAAATACTTTCACAAATGACTTCCTGACACTTAAATCTATACTCGATGTTAACAAATTTCCCTTCTTCAGAAACGCTTTCCTTGCCATTGGAAGTCTACATTTCATATCCTCTCTACTTCGACCATCATCAGTTATTTTTCTCCCCAAATAGCCAAACTCCTTTACTACTTTAAGTGTCTCATTTCCTAATCTAATACCCTCAACATCACCCGACTTAATTCGACTACATTCCATTATCCTCGTTTTGCTTTTGTTAATATTCATCTCATACCCTCCTTTCAAGACACTATCCATTCCATTCTACTGCTCTTCCAAGTCTCTGACAGAATTATAATGTCATCGGCGAACCTCAAAGTTTTTATTTTTTCTCCAATGATTTTAATACCTACTCCGAATTTTTCTTTTGTTTCCTTCACTGCTTGCTCAATATGCAGATTAAATAACATCGGGGAGAGACTACAACCCTGTCTCACTCCCTTCACAACCACTGCTTCCCTTTCATACCCCTCGACTTTTATGACTGCCATCTGCTTTCTGTACAAATTGTAAATAGCCTTTCGCTCCCTGTAGTTTACCCCTGCCACCTTCAGAATTTGAACGAGCGTATTCCAGTCAACATTGTCAATAGCTTTCTCTAAGTCTACAAATGCTAGAAACGTAGGTTTGCCTTTCGTTAATCTAGCTTCTAAGATAAGTCGTAGGGTCAGTATTGCCTCACGTATCCCAACATTTCTACGGAATCCAAACTGATCTTCCCCGAGGTCGGCTTCTACTAGTTTTTCCATTCGTCTGTAAAGAATCCGTGTTAGTATTTTGCAGCCGTGAGTTATTAAACTGATAGTTCGGTAATTTTCACATTTGTCAACACCTGCTTTCTTTGGGATTGGAATTATTATATTCTTCTTGAAGTCTGAGGGTATTTCGCCTATTTCATACATCTTGCTCACCAGATGGTAGAGTTTTGTCAGGACTGGCTCTCCCAAGGCTGTCAGTAGTTGCAATGGAATTTTGTCTACTCCCGGGGCTTCGTTTCGACTCAGGTCTTTCAGTGCTCTGTCAAACTGTTCACGCAGTATTATATCTCCCATTTCATCTTCATCTACATCCTTTTCCATTTCCATAATATTGTCCTCAAGTACATCGCCCTTTAATAGACCCTCTATATACTCCTTCCACCTTTCTGCTTTCCCTTCTTTGCTTAGAACTGGGTTTCCATCTGAGTTCTTGATATTCATACAAGTGGTTCTCTTTTCTCTGAAGGTCTCTTTAGTTTTCCTGTAGGCTGTATCTATCTTACCCCTAGTGAGATAAGCCTCTACCTCCTTACATTTGTCCTCTAGCCATGCCTGCTTAGCCATTTTGCACTTCCTGTCGATCTCATTTTTGAGACGTTTGTATTCCTTTTTGCCTGCTTCATTTACTGCATTTTTATATTTTCTCTCCAGAACGTGTCGTTTTTTCTCAGTCTTGGTTCTCGTTTCTTTAAAAGTTCACAGAAGGTGTACTGCGTCATCCTAAAATATTCATAAAACGTAGTCTCATCATCTACGAGGTGAGAAAATAGTGTTCGAAACTCTCCCTATACTGGTCTTGTTTTCCAGGCACTGTGGATCCATAATTTTCTTCTTCTTGTTTGCCTTCGTTCTGTTTCCTCTTCGTCTAAAGCAAGTGCTACAAGTCCTAATTAACTATTACGAAAATTAGTGAACATGTTTTACAGCTTTCACAAACAGAAACACAGCTCACCGCGTCCGAGTCACTACAAGGAACAACAAAGACACGGACGTACCCCGGTCATGTGTGGCCCCTGCTGGAACGGACCGGAGTACGGCCGTCACTCATCCGACGCTCGGCCCTGACACGGCCCGGACGTATGTGTCCCGACCTTTATCCATACGAACGTCCAGCAGTTGAAACAATATATAAGATTAGCGTACCAGGACGGATGGACAAAGTTTTGTGAAGTGTTCCTCCGATTTACGGGCTTATATTTATACAGTTAAACGGCATGGTCTTCTTTCAAGGGATCATTTCCATCTGTAAATAAATGTTTTCAGGAGGATTAAAATAATGCAATACGCATTTCTTGTTTACGCCCAATTCTGATTTTAAGGTGCGAAACACAACCCGAAAGGTAATTTAGCATGTTTTAGAGAGAGTATCTTCGAAACCATGATTCAGAAAACGTGTGTTTCGTATGACAATTGAAATGTAATTACCGTCCTTTAAATCAGCTCAATTAAATTTTGTAATAGTTTCAAATTTTGCAGAATACTTCACCAGCATTCATTAAGTTTGAAAAAAGCATTTCTTTGCAGATTATCATTATTACAATGATAATGTATTATAAAAATGAGTTCATTACAATTTTAAATTAACAGAATACATGTATTTGAAATTGTAAACTAAAAAACAAAAAGAAAACGTGATTGTCAACCGTGAAGTAACAATTTAAAACAGAAAACAAAAGTAAATTAACAAATGATTAGAAGAATAATGAACGTTTACATACTTTAAATAGGTGTTATGAACAGCACTTTGTTCCCACGTTATTTTCCAAAAACGGTATTTCAGAAACCAGCTTTATTACACATGGATGTGTGTGGCGTGAAAGCGTCTTTAATTTATGTTGTAACAAAAGTTTTCATTTGTTTTAAATAATTTTGGTGGCGTATTTGGCAAAATTTCAGATTATTACAAAAGTTAATTATACAGTTTAGAAGAACGTTAATTACTTTTCAACTTTTATATGAAACACCTTTTTAATCTATAATGGGTTCGAAGATATTCCCTCTAGACCTAATATGCCAAAACATCTTTTGGGGTATGTTGTACCCCTTGGGAGTGAAAGTGGGCGATAACGAAAACATACGTATTGCATTATTTTGACTCTTTTACATACCCGCCAAGTTTCATAAAGGTCGTTTATTTACACTTCGGAATGATCCCTTTTCAACCGATTTCTACTTACTTTTAATTTGCGCTGTACTATGTCCCCGGTGGAATGGAGCAACAAGGGAACAGCAGAGTCATCTGTCACTAATCACACATGAAGCATTCATTGCTTGCTGCAAAAACATTGAATCGTGGTTTATTTGGGGTCTCATGGAGCATTATAAATATTACGTTGTTTGATCGATATGGGAACACGTAGGACGCGCCTGCAGCAGAGCCGAATGTTCAACAAAGTGCGCTGAACCGTGCGCTCCGGGAAATTTAAGCCCACACTAGCCTTGTAGTCTGTCGTCAGATCTGCCAATTTTCGATGACTGCTGCTTTACGTTTTTTGATGTCCAATGTCTTTTCGCCTACTACTTGGTTTTGATGACTGCTGCTTTACGTTTTTTGATGTCCAATGTCTTGTCGCCTACTACTTAGTTTCACCGTCCTTCGACCCCTTTCCATAGACGCCCACGACAGCAGCCAGCGAACAGCCGACCGGCTTAGCTGTTTCCGAAATACTCGTTCCCAGCTGCTGGGCTACAGGAATCCGCCGTTTGTCAAAATAGCGTATGTCAGTGGATTTTCCTCTTTCCAGCCCGTATTGTGGCTGCAATGATACCCCGATCGTCTCTGCTCCTCTTATATACTTTTTCCATAGCTCGGCAAGTGTTCGCAACACCAGCATGCGCCATTCAACATCGCGATGGGTGGTGCTCGTATTGTTTTGGTTCATCATTTTAAAACCTGAGTCAGAAAGAACCAAACTCGTTATGCACAGCTAGAATTTCATTCATTAAAAAATTTAGATATGAAAGTAATAGCATACCAATTTAAAAAATGGTTCAAATGGCTCTAAGCACTATGAGACATAACATCTCAGATCATCAGTCCCCGACACTTAGAACTACTTAAACTTAACTGACCTAAAGACAGCACACACATCCATGCCCGAGGCAGGATTCGAACCTGCGACGGTAGCAGTAGCGCAAAACTATTCAGAAAAGTTTGCGAAGGGCTGTCAAATGGTATAATGAGAGGATTATAAAGAGAGACAATCGAGAAAAACTGAACTATTAAGGAAACGGAACAGCTACTGATGCTAGGTGTGCACGTCATATCACATCTCGCAGGATGCCGAACTGGGAGATCGTACTGAAGATGTTCCTTTCCTTTGGTACACCATATAAATTTTTGAAGAAATCTTCAAATGCTCTCACAGTTCATAAATTTTAGAATGAGTACTTTTTGGAAGTAGGACCCGTAGAAATGGAGAAATCAATGCGACATATATAAAGGGAAAAGCAAACTAAACTCTGTCCAAACAGGGCTTGAAGGCCGAATGGTAGGGACCGATGGCAGTGTCATCCTCAACCCACAGGCGCCACTGGAAGCGGATACGAAGGGGCAGGTGGTGAGCACACCGCTGTCCCGGCCGTTGTCAGTTTGCGTGACAATAGCCGCTACTTCCCAATCAAGTAGCTGAGTGCACCCCGCTTGCCAATAATGCTCGGCAGATCCGGCGGTCACCCATCCAAGTACTAGTCAATCCCGACGGTGCTTAATATTGGTGATCTGACGGAAACTGGTGTTAATACTGCTGCAACGCAGTTGGCATGTAACCTGAAACTCATGGGATAATAGCCGAAATGTGTCCTCACTGAGAATTATATACTGGATCTTATCTCATAAAAAGTATACGGTCCAGTCACAAATCTAGTGCTGTATTCGATACTCAGTGTGTTGCTGAGCGACAATTTAAATTGTATTACAGTACGCAAGATTAGGCAGTGCAACATCAAAGTCACTGTTAATGTGACAAAATCTTTATGAAATTCTAGCAGCAGAGCAACATTGGCAACACATTCTATTCTCCTGGTTGTAGCAAATGAGTAGAATGAAAGGCGTTATGTGCTAATGCTGATTGTTAGATATATGGTGGTTCATAGAGACACACACAAAAAGTGATATGCAGTTATAAACGTGTTTGACGATACTGTATGAAGTAGACATCATCAAAAGTTTGTACATCTTTCATGCACCCATTCCTACGAAATGAAACTACACTGTCCCGTTAGACTAATGTGACCACTGCCTATGTTGCACTTCAAGAGTTCAATAACCACTGACAGACGACAAGTGACAGTATTAGCAGTGGAGAGAATATAAAGCGTAGAAGGGGAAGGGGTGCGGCTGGTCACGGCAAACAGTGTAGCCATTACCGTAAGGCGGAAACGAAGCACATTTATCTGTTTTTCAGAAAGGCAAGATCATTGACGTTCTGGCCAAGATTGGAAACATTTCCGAAACGGCAAAATTTTTAAACCGTTCGTGTGCCGCTGTGATAAAAATACACCGTGCTTGGTGAAATGGCTCTATCCTAAACTGACGCCGAGGCAATTATGGTGCACCACAGGCCATATATGAAGGGGTAAACTACGGCTGTGGAAATGTGTACGGGCGAATAGACTCGAGATAATAGACGTACGTACAACTGCTCAACATCTGAAAGCTCAGATGAACCAAGGGCGTCAACAGTGGCTCCTCAGCGCCAGACTAGCGAACGTTGCTCGTGTGGGACTTCGCAGCTGGTGCCTGGTTCATGCTCGCCTGTTGGCTGCTGTTCACCGCCGAGGAAGGCTGGAACATGCACGCCAGTACCGCACGTCCATGTTCACTGAGTGGCGACAGGTGGCCTTTCCAAATGGATCATGTTTTACGCTCCATGGGACAGATGGCCGTTAGCGTTTACTGCGTGTAACGTCTGGAGGAAAACACTCTTCAACAAGGTCTTGGGAACGTGTTCGTGTCATTCTCTAAGTGATGTTCTTCTGGAAGACACAATGGATCAACACAAGTATACATCTATTCTTGGAGATCATGTACACTTCTACACGCAGTCTGTTTTTCCTCGACACGATGACATTTTCCAGCAGGACAATGCAGGACAGCTTGTAATGTACCCGCGTATTTCGAAAAACACCAGGATGAATTTACCGTATTCCCTTGTTCACAAAATTACCTGGATTTAAGTCCAATCGAGAAACTGTGGGACCCCTTCGATCGGCCTCTTCACGTCATGGATCCTCAATCGAGAACCCAGCTGGCGACGTTACTGGACTCGGCATGGCTCCACGCGTCTGCCGGCATCTCCTTCTGCACGCCTCGCAGTTGTCCACGATGCAAAAGGAAGCTTTTCAGGCTTCATTTTGATGTGAATCAACAGTGTATAATGATCCAAGGTGATGAAACGCCTTGCTGGAAGAATGGCCAGGCGAATGGCGTAATCGATTACAGAATCTAATAGATAATCCTAATTTCTAACAATGCTTTTGGTAAGAGTAGTTATTATTTGTAATGAAAAATTAAATTTAACTTTCCAAATCTCTCTACTTTTATGAAATGCTACCACGTGCAGTGAATTTGCGTTCAACAAATCTGCTCTCCGAGTTTCTATTCATGATTACCCAAAATGAGCCAACACACGGTCTTATTTAGGCGTTTCTACTGCTACAAGTAGCACTTCAACAAAATAATAATCCCGTAACCTCACAGGGCGAATATCCATTCAAGAAATTACAGGACGTTTTCGCTTCCAAACATGTTGGCGCCGGCGCAGGATATTTGAAGACAGACAGCTTATCCCCTAAGACAATAAACGTTTAGAAGAAAATACTCATACAACGACCTACGGTTGAAACTTGCAATAGAAATTTCTGGAACGTTCAAAGGAAACCGTGACGAAGTGGCCATAATGTGAGACATGGATTTCGCGCTGATTGAGATACGAAACTTTCAACAAAATGACTGAGTATCGTCGGAACGTTGCACAGCAAAAGCTGCCGAGTTCATGTCTCAGAGACATTCCAACTTCACGCTGGAGTCCCACAGAGGGCAGTCATGAACCAATCCTACTTAATAAGAACGATTTATTGGCGCATTGCATAGTGCGGTATCGCTGAGAATGACATATTACGCCGAAACTGCAATTTCGATTAATAGATACATTTAAGAACAATCCTGTTGAACATGTTGTCCTTTCTAAAATATTGCAAGACTGTGGACGCGAGTAGCCTGAAAAGAATAAACAAAGGAAGTAACCACTAACAAGGAGCGCTTAAGGCAGGTTTCATGAACGCAAGGAAAAAAATGACACAGCATACGGATAAAAATGTAGTAGATCGGTGTTTGTAAATGAAGCTCCTACCATGTACGGTATGACAATGAAGATGCAAGCATTCTTGCCTAGGTAATCTACAGGCCATATATGGAAGATATATCTTAAGGCCTGGCCTTGAAGACAAAACAACTATAAAGGCAAAAGCTAAATACACACCTGCATAGATCAGTTGGTAGCACAAAACACAGCTGAAGGGTTCTCGCTCCTGGCCTCAACCATGTTATTATCCACAGGAAACCAAGCCACATCTGTGTGAAATAACCACCACAAACCGGCTATATTACGGTAGAGAAATGTGTATTAATTCTACCAAATGTGTATAAGGGGATGACACGAATGCTGCTAAACATATCGGATTATGAATCAGCAATCAACCCTAACGAAATATTTAAATTAAGAATAAAAATGTCGGCAAAATAGGACCTAACTGTAGATAATAAGAATCATCTATAACATTAGAATATAATGAACAAGTCAGATTTGGGAATAGCAAAAATACTTTCATGGGAAGCTGTCAACTGTACTCATCAGGAAAGTAGTTGTGCAAACGATATGTAGGTTAACGCTTTGGACTTAACGAGAAAGAAAACCATTGTGTGCACTATGCACCTGCGTGAAGCTGGACACGATTACACATAGGCTACGAAGATACACGAAAGAATTAAAGTAATTGTAAAAGATCAACAGCTATATATAGAAATCAGGTAGAAGTATCAATCTATAAACTGCAGTAAAATCAATAAACTATAAATCAACAGTCAAGTGATATAAAGTAGATGTAATTGTACAGAAGTTGTAATAAAAGTAAGAAACATGAAATACGACCCAAATTAACCGCGTACTTTTTTCAGGGGCGGGGGCAGGGGGAGAATAGCAAGTAAATAAATGAATAAATAAATTTACCAGTTCAGCGTCCCAGTGAACATTTTCCTTTCTCGACACTGCAACTCTTACTTCAACATCTGGACGTCAGCAGGATGCAATACTGTGACTGTTGATTCTCTCTCTACTCTGCCCAAATCGCAGCTGCCACCTATTAAACTGCAAATCCTCGGATTCCACTGAATGTCACAGGGCACAACAAAACTTGGAGCAACACCGTGAGATAGAGCAAATTCAGTTTCCCAGGGAGAATTGGGTTTCATTTACTCGGAAAACCTACTAATCGACCGTAGGTGGAAGTTAGAGCGTCCGGAGTGCAAGAGCATGTCGCTGTCTACACCAGACTTGCCGTGCGGGATTAGCCGAGCGGTCTCGGGCGCTGCAGTCATGGACTGTGCGGCTGATCCCGGCGGAGGCTCGAGTCCTCCCTCGGGCATGGGTGTGTGTGTTTGTCCTTAGGATAATTTAGGTTAAGTAGTGTGTAAGCTTAGGAACTGATGACCTTAACAGTTGACTCCCCCGGAGCAACGTTAACTCTCCAATCTGGAAACACCACGGCAACGCATCAGTCTCTCAGTCTGTTCGTTTGTCTTTCACGTTCCGTGGCATTTTACCTGCCTGGCTGAAGGTATTATCCGTGAATAGTGACCATCACAACATTTCTGAAGAGACTATCTTTACTTGAAGCAACTACACTAAAGCGCCAAAATATTGCTATAGGCATGCGTATTCAAATATAGAGATATGTAAACAGCAGAATATGGCGCTGCGGTCGGCAATGCCCATATAAGACAACAATTGTCTGGCGCAGTTGTTAGATTGTATACTGCTGTTACAACGGCAGGTTATCAACATTTGAACGAGTTTGAACGCGGTGTTATAGTCGGCGCACGAGCGATGGGACACAGCATATCTGAGGTAGCGATGAAGTGGGGATTTTCCCGTACGACCATTTCATTCGTGAATATCAGGAATCCGGTACAACATCAAATTTCCGACATAGATGCAACCGGAAAAATGTCCTGGAAGAATGGGACCAACGACGACTGAAGAGAATCGTTCAACGTGACAGAATTGCAACCCATCCGCAAATTGTTGCATATTTCAATGCTGGGCAGCCAGCAAGTGTCAGCGTGCGAATCATTCAATGAAACATCATCAATATAGGCTTTCAGAGCCGAGGGCCCACTCGTGTGCCGTTGATGACTGCACGACACAAATTGTATCGAGAGGATGGACGTGTGCGGTTTTGGAGACAACCTCATGAATTCATGGACCCTGCATGTCAGGAGGGGACTGTTCTAGCTGATGGAGGCTGTGCAGTGGTGTGGGGCGAGTGCAGTTGGAGTGATATGGGACCGCTGATACGTCTAGATACGATTCTTGACAGGTGCCACGTACGTAAGCATCCTGTCTGATCACTAGCATCCATTCATGTCCATTGTGCATCCCGAGGGACTTGGACGATTCCAGCAGGACAATACTACACCCCACACGTCCATAATTGCTACAGAGTGGCTCTAGGGACACTCTTCTGAGTTTAAAGACTTCCACTGGCCACCAAACTCCCCAAACATGAACGTTATTGAGCATATCTGGGATGCCTTGCAACTTGCTGTTCAGAAGAGATCTCCACCCCCTCGTACTCTTAAGGCTTTATGGACAACCCTGCAGAATTCATGGTGTCAGTTTGCTCCAGCACTACTTCAGACATTCGAGCCCATTCCACGTCGTGTTGCGGCACTTCTCCGTTCTCGTAGGGGCCCTACACGATGTTAGGCAGGTGTACTTGTTTCTTTGGCTCTTCACTGTACTTACCCGGTGTTTCCGTAATGTAATACTTTGCATTAATAATAACAAATGACTGTTGCCACTAAAGATGACATAATCTCAAGAAAATATTGCTCTCTGTTACTAATTTCTTACTTATTATTTTTCATATATTTATGAAATCTGAGTACGAAGTTGATTTTCAGCTTTGTGTAGAAGGTGCATCGTTATGCGTTTTGGATGAAAAGTGTTCTACAGACATCACCGCACTGGAAAAGTTCGTCATTACAACTTAAGATCTCTAATGCTCGATGTATCTGTGTCTGTCAGTGCATTGTGTGTGTGTGTGTGTGTGTGTGTGTGTGTGTGTGTGTATCTGTGTGTGTGTGTGTGTGTGTGTGTGTGTGTGTGTGCGTGAGTATGTGTGTTTGGATTAATCATAATACATAGAACAAGAACTGATGTTCTAAAATTTTAACTAGATGGATACTTTACAATAAACAAAAGTGAGTTTAGGAGGCATAACTTAATTCCAAATGCGGTCATTTCATCTGGGGTCTGTTGACTACAGGAGAATAAATTCATATAAAACATAGTCATATGAAATTTACCTAATAAAATAAAATTTTACAACTCAATTACCCTTCCGAGAGGATAAATTTTGTTGGAGCTTCCGGGAGTTGCGTCGGTCGATATCACTAAAATACAAGTGCGTTGGGGCGAAGCAAGGATCTTGAGGTGTGACATCTGATAGTAACGCACTTTATCCGAAAGTGGTTGAAATAAGCAATCGGGTAAGCAAGGATTTGTATGGAGTGTAGCCATGTATGGATGTCAAATGTAGACGATAAACAGTTTAGACAAGAAGAATGCTGAAGATTAGATGGGTAGATCCAACGCCACCTAGGAACAAGGCCTCACATCGTGAGTCTAAGGAGCCTGTGACGTCACAGGTAGGGGTCTGAGAAGCTAGGAACCGACTACCGACACACGTGATTCGTAGCGTTTCCATATTGTACTTTGTGCTGTTCGTGAGTGGTTATTTGATCTATACTCAGTTACGATGCCCCGAAGGTGTTGTATGCCGAATTGCAGGGGCAATTACGATAATGGACCTAAAGTCAGTGTATTTTATTTTCCATCTGACGAGAATTTAAGACGAAAATGGTTATCGGCTGTTCACAGACAAGACTGGACACCGAGTAAGCACTCTGTTGTAAGTATCAGTGTATTTGTTTGGTTAGTGTGTCGTAGTTACTTGAAATGTAGTACAGCTGAACAAAATACAGTAAACAGAAGAACGTATTTATAATCTCATACCTCATTAATTTTCGTTATATGTTTTAAAGAGAACTGTTTGCTTGTTTTTAGATATGTGAACTGCATTTCAACAAGGACGACATTTTAAGCAGTACCAGCATGTATGACCCGAAAACTGGTATACTCTTGACAGCACCGTTGGATCGTCGACGCTTGAGAAAAGGTGAGTTACGAAACACGCTCTTAGTAAAGTACAGTGGCATAAGAACTATCTTTATTTCACTTATATGCTGTGAGATCGGTTTCATACTTCGTTATTAATTTTTCAGATGCTATCCCATCGAAGTTGCCTGGATGCCCATCTTACTTGTCGAGTCATCAAACTGCAGTACGAGAGGACCCAGAAATTCGTAGGGGGTGTTTAGAAAATCGTGCTCTTCAAATTGCTATCCAAGAAAGTGTGGACACACATGCGAAAATGATTGATGCGATATCGTTCGATAGTTTAGAACAAATGAAAACAAAGTTGAATGAATGTGAAAAGCACAGTGACTGGGTAGTGATAAACAAATCTGACAGTGTGAGCCTAGTGTTACTAAAGCATAATCCTTACCCTAGAATTTTTGGCACGTAGTTATAAGCAGTTGTTTATTACTCAGTGTCTTCAATAATGATATTGAAGTGAAATGTATTGGAAACATGAAATTTCCCATGAAAGTAAACAACATACAGGTGGTAAGTGATGTTCTTAAGAACATTTATCTTCTGTATAATAGTTCTGAGGCTCCTGTAGATAACATTTTGTCTTTAATTGACCAGTTATTGCAAAATTTATTAGAAAATTTGCCAGGAAACGAAACTAAAATTACATTTTTGAAGGAACAGATTTCATTTTTGAAGTGCAGAAGTTCAACTCAATTTAGGTATGATACTAACTCTATGATAATGTGGTCATTAGTACATTCTATAAGCCCATATGCTTACAAATTTTTGAGGAACACTGACAGTTTTTCTATGCCTAGTCCTAACACCCTTTCAAGGCTTTGTAGTAAACTTTCAACAAATCCTGTCATTGAGCAACAGGGTCATCAGTTTATGAGCTACATCACAAATAAGGTAGGTACTTTATCCTCAGATGATAAAACTGTGCTCCTGTTGATGGATGAAATTCATCTGAAGTCTCAGCTTGATTACAAAGCTGGAAATGTTGTAGGATGTCCCTTTAACACTGAAAAATTTTTGTGTGCAACCAGCGCCTATGTTTTTATGGTTCAGAGCATGGAATCACCTTACAAGGATGTGGTATCTATTCTGCCAGTTCATACTATTCAGGATGATGTTCTGTTCTCTTCCATTAAAGCAGTCATTGTTAAATTAGAAGCAGTTGGATTTGAGGTGGTTGGTATAGTAGCAGACAATAATGCAATTAATAAGAAAGCAATGTCTAAGTTTTCTACTCCTCCAGATGTGAAAATAAAGTATGATCACCCTGTACAGTCTTCTCCAAATCGCCCATTGTATTATTTTGTGGACACTGTCCATATTTTGAAGTGTATCCGCAATAACTGGTTTAACCAAAAGGAGCAGATCTTGTGTTTTCCTGACTTCAGTGACAGTTTGAAGGGAGGTTTGTCTTCTGTTGGAGCACTGAAAGAATTGCACTTGATAGAAAAAGATGAACTATTGCAATATGGCAGTTCCTTAACTTTGAAGTCTCTATTTCCTAACTCAATTGAGCGCCAAAATGTCAAGTTAGTGTTGCGTATTTTCAGTGATACGGCAGTTGTTGCTTTGGACACATTTGGTTCAAAGAAAGCAATCAGCAACTGGGAAAGTACTGCAACATTCATAAAAATAATATATCGTTGGTGGGATATTGTAAATGTAAAAACATTACTCAAGGGACAGAGGTTAAGAAATATTTTCCAAGAACCTGTGCCTAGTAAATCCCATCACATACAAGAATTCTTACAGTGCTTCATCTCATGGTTATTTTCTTGGGAAGAGTGTAGTGATGAAAGAAAACTTACTCGAGAGACACAGCGCTTTGAAACACACAACTGCTGCTTTGATAGACTTCAGTGACTACTGGCTTTCTGAGAAAAACAGATCATATTTGCTGTTAGGAAAAGTACAGACAGACAGTTTAGAAGACAGGTTCGGCAAATACCGCCAGCTATGTGGGGGAAATTATCATGTTTCTCTAAGACAAGTTTTGAAACTGAACAAAAGGGCACAGTCTATGTTTTCCCTTGTGCTTCGGTCGAAAGTAGTTGGGGATGTTGTTATTAAGACCACTGATATTTTTTCTACTCATACTGAAATTCAGGGATTAAAAGAAACATCAATACCAGAATTTTTAAATGTAGCAGTAGATGAAAATTATGTTGATGGGGAATACTTGGCCACTGTTGCATTACATAGCAGTTACTGCTCACACCAAGCTATTAAAAAAAACCATTGTGAATATTGTAAGGTATTCCTTACTACAGATGAAATGAAGCAGGGTGGTGATGATTTGATTATGGTAAAAGACAGAGGTGGGTTGACATATCCTGCAGATGATGTAGTAGTGTGTGTGACATATGTCTATTTAACTCTACAGAAAATTCTGAAAGACCAGGAAATTTTATTTTTAGAACAGGCAAATCAGAGAAATGTACTTGTGAAGGTAGCATCCCACAACATTCCCAGCAATCTTTTTTATGGGTTTCACTGTAAAAATAAACACTCAATTGATTCAGTCATGAATTGCATACTGTTTTGCTGTGCAAATATTTTGCTAAACAATTACACCAAGAGGAGAAATGATGAAACTACTGTTAAAATGTAACTGTGTACAAAAGATTGAAAATATGTTAAATTATACTGTTTGGGGCTTGGGAAGATGATGTGAAATAAATGTTTATTTCTATTTTCTGTTTTTATTTCATGCACAGTATCCCATACATCTTGTTGGTAAATGTTATGTATTGGACCCCTTCTGCTCTCTTCGATATGGTGCAGCCGTAAACATGAGGCTTTGCTACAGATTAATTTGTTACCACAAATTCTCTGTGAAACCCCAATCTCATAGAATTAGGGGAATAGTCTTTTCTGTTCATCAGTAAATATATAATTAATGCTGCTCCTGCTCTGTGGTTGGCAAGTTTTTGTATATATTTTTATCCAGTCAGTAAATTAATTATTCTCACAAGGAGAACAATTCATTGCTAGTATTAGCATGCTAGTCTGCCATCATCATAAGTAAATATTAATCTGCAGAACAGGTCCAGTCTGTCAATACAACCAATATTTCGGGGAGGAGGGGGGGGGGACGACAATACATAACTTAAGCCATTCTTCATTTGAGAGAAATTGATAATGTTTTTGGAGTTTGGAATAGCAGTGCTTTTTTTCCTCTGGGACAACATTAAATAGTGAATAGTAAAAGAATTTGTCATTTAGCTATTGCAGCAATAGACAGTCAAATTACAAATGTTTAAAAAGTATACAGCATGTATACAAAAATTACTTTACACAAATTAAAAACAATGTTACAGCAGATTTTCCATGAAGTAAAATATTGAAGTTAAAACGATTTGTGTAGTACATCTTAAATTGAAATCATTAAGGAAATTATGGTACACTCACCGAGCAGTTATCACTGTGATATTTACACTCATACATTCAAGTGAGTAGGGAGGATTTACCGATAACCAACTGTACTACTTGTGCTTGAATAAATCAAATAAAGCTTCTACCCATTCTAGAGGCAGTTTGTTAAACAGCTTCATTCTCACTACATTGCTGTTCTATGATTTAGATAATCTGCAGTAAGGTATGTGAAGATGCATACTATTTCTAGTTCTGGCATTACTGAAGATTGGGATACCACTCATCTGCTTTCACAAATGGCACTATAGATGACATTTTAAATTTTTACAATGCTGTAATACCCATTGCCAATGATCAGTGTATCAAATGACAAGTATTTTAATTAAAAGATGGGGATCAGTATGTGGATGGGGGAATATAAATGGATCAGTTTGTACAGTAAAAAGTAATAACAGGTTCTTAAGATATGTCATTACATGAAGCTGATGGGTGGTGTCCCATTCTTCAGTTAAACCCCAGTTCCATGAAAGTGTAAATCCTGCCTAAGCTGGTATTCTGTTAAGTTAGTCTTTGTATACAGTAGAACAGTGTAAATGTGCAAGTTTATAACAGTTAATATTTTCAAGCTGATAAACAATGGCTTACAGTGGGCAAGTTTGTCAGAGTTTGTAATGATTCTGATGTGTGATTCCCATGTCAATTTATAATACCTAATAACTTAACACTACCTAGTCTTCTACTGGCAAATCTCTTAAACTAAGTAGTATGTAGAAGGTTCAGTGAAATTTACACAAGTTTCTGTACGGTAATGTTTTCTTAAGTATAAAACTGTAGATGATTGCCAAATGAGGTATCTGTCATACGAAACTAGAATTTGACATAGATACAAGTCCCAGAGTACCTGCTTCGATTCATTGTCAGTCTTTCCAATTGCGGTACCTCATTTTCAATTAAATTATGCAAGGTGACTTACACGGTGAAAATAGTGTTGTCAGAGTTCTGGAATTAGAAATTCGCATTTTCAAAACGCAAGTGACGGAAATTACGAAAAAGTATTTTCACCTTTGGAGCTATAGTTTACGAAATTTGAACAATTTAATTCTCCAGTGAGAATGATTAGCGTTTGTTTACAGATTTATGTATAAAACACTGAGTAGTCTACCAGGAAACTGTTTAATGTTTTCATATACGTGGCGCAGAGCCTAACAAGCCGCTCGGTATTTCGGACCCCTAGTCGTGACGTCACGAGTCGCGCTGTGAGGCCTTGTTCCTAGGTGGCGTTGGTACATCACGTGAACAGAATTGGGGAGAAGAGGATCTGTGGCACAACTTGACTGGAAGATGGGGTCGGTTAGTAGGACAGGTCCTGAGGCATCAAGGGATCACCAATTTAGTACCGGAGGGAAGTGTGGAGGGTAAAAATCGTTGAGGGAAACCAAGACATGAATACACTAACAAGGGAACCTCCCCATCGCACCCCCCTCAGATTTAGTTATAAGTTGGCACAGTGGATAGGCCTTGAAAAACTGAACACAGATCAATCGAGAAAACAGGAAGTAGTTGTGTGGAACTATGAAAAAATAAGTAAAATATACGAATTGAGTAGTCCATACGCAAGATAAGCAACATCAAGGATGGTACGAACTCAGGAGCGCCGTGGTCCCGTGGTTAGCGTGAGCAACTGCGGAACGGGAGGTCCTTGGTTCAAGTCCTGCCTCCAGCTGAAAGTTTAATTTTTTATTTTCAGTTTATGTGACAAACTCTTATGTTTCCATCACTTTTTGGGAGTAATTATCACATCCACAAGAAAACCTAAATCGTGCAAGGTAGAAGAATCTTTTTACCCATTCGCCAAGTGTACAACTTAGGTGGGTCGACAACATATTCCTGTCATGTGACGCACATGCCGTCACCAGTGTCCTATAGAAAATATCAGACGTGTTTTCCTGTGGAGGAATCGGTTGACCTATGACGTTGCGATCAAATGTTTTCGGTTCCCATTGGAGAGGCACGTCCTTTCGTCTACTAATCGCACGGTTTTGCGGTGCGGTCGAAAAACACAGACACTAAACTTATTACAGTGAACAGAGACGTCAATGAACGAACGGACAGATCATAACTTTGCGAAAATAAGAAACTAAACTTTTAACTCGAGGGCAAACTTGAACCAAGGACCTCTCGTTCCGCAGTTGCTCACGCTAACCACAGGACCACGACGCTCTTAGCCTCACATCCCCCTTGATGTTGCCTATCTTTCGCATGGACTACACAGTTTGTATATTTTGCTTATTTTTTCATAGTTCCACACAACTTCTTCCTGTTTTCTCGATTGATCTGTGTTCAGTTTTTCAAGGCCTATCCACTGTGCCAACCTACAACTAAATCTGAGGGGGGTGCGATGGGGAGGTTCCCTTGTAAGCAGATTTAGAAGGAAGTAGGTTGCAGTAGTTTATAGGCTGAAGGCCACAACAACAACAATAAGCACGAAACCAAGTAATGTCTTAACAGTTCTTTATAAGCGTCGACTTCTGTAGACCTCTTCATTTCACCACTGCCACTACTCTATTCCACCATTTTCTGAGGTTATATTTCATGTTTATGTATATCACTTGCGAGGATGTGAACAATGCAGATTTTCTGGAAAAACGTTTAGTGGTACTTTGTGCGACCTGTCGCCATTGTATAACATTTACAAATTATTGCTGTAATAACTTTGAACGCTTATCTTAAAGTATGTAACTAACACAGATTCATACATAATATCTAGAATTGCGGTTCAAATGGTTCAAATGGCTCTGAGCACCATGGGACTTAACATCTAAGGTCATCAGTCCCATAGACCTTAGAACTACTTAAACGTAACTAACCTAAGGACATCACACACATCCATGCCCGAGGCAGGATTCGAACCTGCGACCGTAGCTGTCGCGCGGTTCCAGACAAGCGCCTAGAACCGCTCGGTCACACCGGCCGGCAGAATTGCGGTTAAGAGGTACCTTGCAGACGTGCCTGGATATTTAAAGCATGTTCTAAATCGGCATCAGAACATCACATGTTTCTCCTGCTTCCGCTTCTTACGTTTCCTGTCTGTAGCCAGGTGTCTTCTCTTCTGGAACCATATTTTAAGAAGGTCCCACTAGGTTGATGTACATCAACTTAGCAGCAGTCTTCACCTTCACTGGTGGATATTGGTATGCAGTTAACTGTATTTATTAGAGGCAATATAGAAACTGGACGTCCGTTTTCTTATAGTAACTCTCGAAAATATCTTATTACTTTTTTCAGGAAAACTGAATCTTTGAAATAATTTTTCTTTCTTTCACACGAAAACTTACTGCAGGATTGTCAGGCCAGTTAGGATACAGTACTTTAGCGCATGAAGAAATATCTTCTTTATCACTTAAAAGTCTAACTTCTGTTCACTTTTATAACCTTTCATAAAATTATACGTGAATGGAACTAGGGGTAACAGTACACATATTTTCATTTCTTTCCAACAATGTTGTTGTTGTGGTCTTCAGTCCTGAGACTGGTTTGATGCAGCTCTCCATGCTACTCTATCCTGTGCAAGCTTCTTCATCTCCCAGTACCTACTGCAACCTACATCCTTCTGAATCTGCTTAATGTATTCATCTCTTGGTCTCCCCCTACGATTTTTACCCTCCACGCTGCCCTCCAATACTAAATTGTTGATCCCTTGATGCCTCAGAACATGTCCTACCAACCGATCTCTTCTTCTGGTCAAGTTGTGCCACAAACTCCTCTTCTCCCCAATCCTATTCAGTACCTCCTCATTAGTTATGTGATCTACCCATCTAATCTTCAGCATTCTTCTGTAGCACCACATTTCGAAAGCTTCTATTCTCTTCTTGTCCAAACTATTTACCGTCCATGTTTCACTTCCATACATGGCTACACTCCATACAAATACTTTCACAAATGACTTCCTGACACTTAAATCTATACTCGATGTTAACAAATTTCCCTTCTTCAGAAACGATTTCCTTGCCATTGCCAGTCTACATTTTATATCCTCTCTACTTCGACCATCATCAGTTATTTTGCTCCCCAAATAGCAAAACTCCTTTACTACTTTAAGTGTCTCATTTCCTAATCTAATACCCTCAACATCACCCGACTTAATTCGACTACATTCCATTATCCTCGTTTTGCTTTTGTTGATGTTCATCTTATATCCTCCCTTCAAGACACCATCCATTCCGTTCAACTGCTCTTCCAAGTCCTTTGCTGTCTCTGACAGAATTACAATGTCATCGGCGAACCTCAAAGTTTTTATTTCTTCTCCATGGATTTTAATACCTACTCCGAATTTTTCTTTTGTTTCCTTTACTGCTTGCTCAATATACAGATTGAATAACATCGGGGAGAGGCTACAACCCTGTCTTACTCCCTTCCCAACCACTGCTTCCCTTTCATGTCCCTCGACTCTTATAACTGCCATCTGGTTTCTGTACAAATTGTAAATAGCTTTTCGCTCCCGGTATTTTACCCCTGCCACCTTTAGAATTAGAAAGAGAGTATTCCAGTCAACATTGTCAAAAGCTTTCTCTAAGTCTACACATGCTAGAAACGTAGGTTTGCCTTTCCTTAATCTTTCATCTAAGATAAGTCGTAAGGTCAGCATTGCCTCACGTGTTCCAGTATTTCTACGGAATCCAAACAATATGAAGAGTGATATCACGAGCATGCAGTACGAACCTCAGGGCAGACAACTGCTGTAGCGCATCGCACACTACACAGAGAAATAAAAAAATTAATACTGTGTGTTTTTTAAAGGACTTTCATACATTTTCCTGCCAATGTCGTCTCTACTCACATCACTCTTAAGGCCTGGCCAGACAGAATGCGGCCTGGCCGTCCGGCCTGTGGCCTTGAACCGCAGCGGGCAGGCCGCACTGTTGAATCGCTCGTTACTGTACGGCGGCGGTCACACAGAGTGCGGCTCTGCCGCACCGGCAAGCGGCCTGCCGCACCGGCCGCCGCCGGGTTGTCACAGATTACAGATTCGCCGCAAGCCGGAGCGGCTGCTTGCCTCTGTTGGCGCATTCAACTGCTCTGCTGTCACACTAGAAGCAGCGGCGTGAGGCGGTTTTTGTCTTGCAGCTCGTAGTGCACGCATCATGGACACACAAAGACTTACAGAGGAGGTGAGAGAATAGAACTATGATACACGCGATCCTGATTTGGAGGTAGAATACTTTTGCCCTCGATATGCTCTTGATAGAAAGCTGAATTCTCAGAAATAGTGTTGTCACTGTGACGTCCATAACTTCCAATATCAACTACTGTAAACTCCGTAGTATGGATCAACGATCGCCAGGATAACTAGCTAAAAGAACTGTTTGTAACAGAAGAATTGGGATCCACTATCCTTCGGGCATTTTAACCTGATAGGCTTTCCGTCTATGCTTCCAAGGCAGTCCGGAAACCCCCAAAGTTCTAGAAATCCTTCTTCAGATTTCTTCCACATCTCTGTTGTAGGAGTATGTAAATAAATACTTGGGCTGTAGAACAGTCCATATTGCCTGGCACACTTATTTCACAATATCTGAGACTGTTGAACGTCCTAACCGAAAAGAAAAAGCTATGTCCTGGTGACTGTCGCCTGTAGTCAAGTATCTGGAAAAGATTAAAATCTGTTATGCCGATAGGACGAATGGATAAGTTAACGACCAAAGATATGTTTGTTTAAATTCAATGACAATGTTATGAATACCATGAAACAAAACAAACTATTAAGTAGAAAGTTCTCTCTAGCGGGACATACGGAACTAGATGTTACTATCGTTTGCTGTATTCGGAAACACTGCAAATAAATTTATCACTCCACTCGTAACTACGTTGTGAGATAGAACTTTCTTCCGCCGAACCTTTCATATGATACAGCAAAACTGAAATGGAATAATTTATATGACTTCTGTTTGAAGCACAAAGAGGCTACAAACGGTAAAACGTACCTCAAACAAATGGTTAGCCTGTGCCTTGTATCAATTGGCTTTCTCCAGTTCGTTGTGCACTTCTCGGTGCTACCTTTTTATCAGGCGATGCATTTCCTCGAAACATTCTCGCGACATACGAAAATATTTGAAGAACCTATCTTTGTCAGACTCTAGATCAATACACAGAGGATGGTATTCTCCTAAGCTTTCTCTCTTGCTATCAATGTCGTTTACCCAACATCTCCTCTTCTTAGTGCCATTTCGTATCGCTAGTGCAAGCTACTCATTTCTGCAATTAAAAAAAAAAAAAAAAAAAAAAAAGAACTCGCACAAAGATAACGTGTCCCGCGTGAAGCTTCCAAATCGTCTAACGCAAGACAATCTCGCTACGCATGCAAGCTAACAATGGGGTTCGGCCCCTTCCACAGTATAACACAGCTGACGCATCAAGAGTAGCTGCGGCCGGCCGGCCGTTGCCTGTGTGGCGTCCCTGGCCGCTGACGGGTCCGGCCCACCGCTGCGCCGTCCGTCGCATCGGCAGGCCGGATTCTGTCTGGCCAGGCCTTTAACGCTACAAAAAGTAAAATTAGTGTCTCGAAGTTTCCCCAGACAATTGAAACACTTTGTGCTGTGTCATTTAGAACAACGTACTTTATTTATTTTATCGCCTTTCCATATTGAAAGAGACATTTGGATACGTGTTAAAACCCAGGAAATGTTTATATGAATGTTTCTAAAACCGTTTAATGTTTATTTTGCAACTATGTTGCAAATGTCATAACGTCAAAATACCATACGTACCTGTCCGTGACTCGCTGTGGTGTGCGGAAACATGTCACTCCCACAGTCCAGATAGGTTAGAGCCCACAATCGTAGCTGGCCGCTGAGGATGCCGCCGACAACCTTCACTAACAATACTAAAATCTTCAAAAGGGATAGCGGTGCCGAACATTTTTTCAAACTATAATATTTCTCATATTACTAGACGCAATTGATAGCCACTAACATTTGTTCCGAACGAGAAGTTGGTTCCTGTCGAGCAGTACATACACTGAGCTGACAAAATCATAGGACAGCGATGCACATATGCAAACGGCAGCAGTATCCCGTACACAAAGTATAAAAGGGTAGTGAATTTTCGGAGCTGCCATTTGTACTCAGGTGATTCATGTGAAATTGTGTCCGACGGATTAGCCGAGCAGTCTAAGGCGCATCGCCGGCACGGTAGCTCAGCGTGTTCGGTCAGAGGGTTAGCAGCCCTCTGTAATAAAAGAACTGAGTTAATGGATCAACAACGAACTGAAACGGGTGTCTTTCGACGTCCGCCCAGAGCAGATACAACGAACGAAAACGAACAAAATGAGATTAAAAAAAAAAAAAAAGAGGGTTACGTACCCTTTGTAATAAAAAACTAAATTAATGGATCATCAACGAACTTAATCGGATGTCTTACGGCGTCCGCCGTGAGCAGATACAAAGAACAAAAGCGAACAAAATGAGTTGTCCGGCGCGAATATGGCCTCAGGACGAGGATTAACAGGCTTTGAACGCTGGGTGGTAGTTCGAGCTAGACGTATGGGACAATCCATTTCGGAAATAATTACGGACTTTAACATTCCGAAATCCACAGTGTCAAAAGTGTGTGGAGAACACCAATATTCTGTCATTGCCTCTCAGCACAGACAGCACTGTAGCCGACAGCCTTCTCTTAACGACCGAGAGCAGCGGCGTTTGCGTTGTCAGTGCTAAAAGAGAAGCATCACTGCGTGAAATAACAGCAGAAATCAATGTGGGACGTACGACGAACGTAGCCGTCAGGCGAAATCTGGTGTTAATGCGCTGTGACAGCAGAAGTCCGTCGCGAGTGCCTTTGCTAACAGCACGATATCGCCTGCAGCGCTTCTCTTGGGCTCGTGGTCATATCGGTTGGACCCTAGACGACTGGAAAGCCGTGGCTTGGTCACATGAGTCCCTCTCGATTTCAGTTGGTAAGAAATTTCTGCTAAGGTCTTATGGGACCAAACTGCTGAGGTCATCGGTCCCTAAGCTTACACACTACATAATCTGACATAAACTAATTTACGCTAAGGACAAAACGCACATCTATGCCCGAGGGAGGACTCGGAACCTCATACGGGGAGAGGCGCGTGAACCGTGACAAGGCGCCCTAGCCCGCGCGGCTACCCCGCCGGATAAGAGCTGATGGTAGGGTTCGAGTGTGACACAAACTGATGAAAGCCATGGACTCAAATTGTCAATAAGGTAGTGTGCAAGCTGGTTATGGCTCCATAACGGTGTGGAGTGTGTTTACATGGAGTGGGATGGTTCCGGTGGTCCATGGACCGATCATTGATTCGAACTGGTAAAGTTCGGCTACTTGGAGACCATTTGCAGCCATTCATGGAGTTCATGTTTCCAAACAGCGATGGAATTTTTATCGACAGCAATGCGTCCGGTCAGCGGGCCCCTCAATTGTTTGAAGAACGTTCTGGACAGTTCGAGCAAATAGTGTGGCCACACAGATCTCCAGACATGGGGCATAATTAAGAGGTCAGTTGGTGCACAGACTCTTGCACCGGCAACACTTTCGCAGTTATGGATGGCTATAGACGCAGCATGGCTCAATATTTCCGCATGGGACTTCCAGCGAGTGGCTGAGTCCATGCCACGTCCAGTTTCTGCACTACACCGGGCAAAAGGAGTCCCGACACGATGTTATGAAGTACCCCATTACTTTTGTTACCTCAACGTATATTTGGGTACACGACTTGTCGGGAGCGAAATAACGTGTGCGGTGTGTCATAAGAACAGGAGACCTCCAGACATATACCTATTTTCAAATTTCCTTCTGTGGTAAAATTTGGAAGGATTTGGTTTGCTGATTTCGTGGTTGATTAGTTAGGTTTTTCGTAACTGGCACAGTTATGCTGGTAGATATCTGATTATAGTTTGCAGTTTGCCGGACAATAAAATATTTGCAATTATTCGTTGGTAGAGAAGTATTTGATGATCTGTAACGAACAAGATTTAAAGATTGTGATTTTTGGTTTGAGGATAGCGGACTAGGATCCGTATGATTCCGTGCTGTAAATCTAGGGATCCTGTAACCACACTCAAACGTAGTTGATTCGTGGCTAGTTCGTTTTGTGGCACACTCCGAGGTAATATAGTTGTGACTGTTTTGTTGACGATGCATTGGTATTCTTGAGCTTGAGCGTATTTTATTGTGATGCAACCTAGAGTACGAACGTTGAAGTTTGGCTTGTTCGTACAGTGTTAATTTGCACGTGCTTTAGTAAAGATCTGCCTTAGGATTGGTAGGGAAAGACTATGGACATTGAAGGAACCGTTAATAGGAGCAAATGTACAGCAAAGTTGTAACTTATTAATTGTGTCAAGTAACCATTCAACCCCGCGTGACCGCTACGGTCGCAGGTTCGAATCCTGCCTCGGGCATGGATGTGTATGCTGTACTTAGGTTAGTTAGGTTTAAGTAGTTCTAAATTCTAGGGGACTGATGACCTTAGAAGTTGATTCTCACAGTGCTCAGAGCCATTTGAACCATTCAACCTAGCGAATTAGCGATGACGCTGCGAGTTTTGAAAAGATGTGTAGTTGTATGGTTAAAAGTAGTGGTGGTGGTACCAATTTTTGGTCAATGTTTGCATTGTTGTCCGTTAATGGGATTCTACAGTTTTGCCGACCCTCTGACACTACGACGATTTTGGCTGCACTTTATTGGAATAAAAACAAAAATAAAGCTACGTTTCTAAAAATTGTTCCCAATTATAATTCTGAACAGAATTCCTTTCTTGATTTATATTTTAAATAAAGACGAAAGGTCTTAAGAACCCAGAGAGGTGGCGCAGTGGTTTGCGCACTGGACTCGCATTCGGGAGGAAGATGGTTCAAACTCGCGTCCGGCCATCCTGACTTAGGTTTTCTGTGATTTCCCTAAATCGGCTCTGGCAAATACACCGATGGTTGTTTGAAAAGGTATGGACGATGTCCTTTCCCATCCTTCCCCAACCCAAGCTTGTGCTTCGTCACTAATTATCTCGTGGTTCACGGGACGTTAAGCATAACCTCCTTCCGTCAAAGGTCTCAAGAATATATAATTTGGAAAATGTCCTATGACAAAAGCAGAGATAATCGACATTTACTAGGTAGTCGTAATTGCGCTGAAGTTGCCATACATAACTTATTGAAGTTACGACTTTCTAGTTGTGGAAAGAGAAACTTCCATTCTTAAAAGAAATTAACTGAGAAGCATAGTTTCAGATATTCTTTTCGAATGATTCATATACTGCAAACAGTTTTATTGGAGGTAAAGATACGCAAAAAATTTGCAACAGAAGAAAAGAAAGCCAGTATAGTTAGCCTTGCTTGTAACGTAATCTTTTGCACAATATCTAAATGATAGAAACAAAGAGCGTAATTTCCTCTGGATTTAACTTTTTTTACGAACAAGTTTACGTAAGCAATTTTGCTATTGAAAGTGACACACCATTACAGAGTAAAAGGTTTTATTTACGGTATGCAAACCAGTATTAATTTTAAAGTGGATTAGCCTCTATAGATAGCACGCTTTATTAATGCAAGTACACGACACACAATTCACCGTGCGATCAGCTTTAAAGTGGTTTATGTTTCGTATATCGATGCAATTAATTCCATCCAGCTACAGATCGTATTACTAGGCGGATAATTACATTTAACTACATTTTTCGTAACACGCCGGCTATCTGTGAGTGCTTCAGTAAAAGCGCTTGTGGGGAACTGTAGAGCACCACCGTGTTTGCCTTTAACAGCTTTACACATTGCTGTTTATCTGTTCCTACAGGAAATTAATTTAAATTACTGGAAAATTATGTCTATGAAATATGCAGTTGACGCAGCAGAACGTTAAAGTATCTGTTGTTCTTCTGCATACTTAACTGCTGCTGAAAAACTGCGATTTAAAAGTGCTTCAGCAGGACCAACTTTCATTCTACTGTAATGCGCTGGTCTTATTACATTTCCTCGTAGATTCGAAGCAATGTTCAATTTGTGCTGTTTGTAAAATCATACCATTTTACGATAGCCTCAATGGAGACAACTGGCAGTTTGCCAATTATTTTCAGCGACTTGTTTGGGAAGAATAATGAGGTCGGAAATTGTTAAATGATTTCTTCTCAGACTCTTCAGGATAATAGATGCCTCATACATGAAACTCAGTTTCTTAACATCACCCTTGTGATTCATTTCCAATTAGTCTGGTGTAAAATGAAACTAATAAATGAAAATATAATGTGATATGAAATTTAAAGCTTTTAAATTATTACGAATAGAGTAAATTTCTGAAGACAGTAGTATTAAGTGAAGGAAACAGGTAAGAAAAAGAAATGAAAAAAATGCACTGAATGAGGATCGATCTTGTGAACTTGTAACCCAGCACGCTACCAATTACAATAGAAACGACAACAGCTCGTTCAGGTTAAGTAATAGAGTATATAAGTCTATTGTTAAATAAGCCTCAAAGAGAGAAATGTTTATTTGGCTTAGCCTAGCAGACTAGTTTCGAAACGTACCTCCCTGCCAGTTCGATGCAGTCAAGTATTGCATCTTTTCTCAATTCTTTGGCCTTTTGGAATTCGGAAGAAAACATGCTACCACACTCTGCCCTCGAATAGCTATTTACTGCACAACATTCTTCCACATAGAAAACTTGAGACGTTTTGTTAGGCCTCTAATTTACTATAAAATGAATCTGTATCTTTCACATACCCCTCCAAACTAACATAACCGCTAATTGTATCAGTTCTCTCGCTTACTCCGATGTAGTACTAGAGTCTAAAACGGCTGCCTTGTATCACGTGACGTTCAATTGACCAATAGTAGTTCTCAATAGTTCCAGACTGTTTCTACTTCCTCTGTTCAGGTCTGTAAAAATAATGTGTTTAATTTGCCAATTAAGTATTGTTTTAGTACCAAATTCCGCAACTTGGAACGACAGAAAGTTGAAAATCAAAATGGCAGACTTCACACGACTTGAAGATGTTCGTTGCGTGTTTTGGATGGAAGAAACAAAATCGGCAAAAAGGGTTCAACCTAAATTTCGTACCGAGTACCATAAGGATTATTCTACTAGGCGTATAATTTATTCCTGTCATCAGACTTTTGTTCAGACTACTTATCGAATTCGTCACACAAATCTCCATGTCGGTCATGAATTTTCTCTGGCTGCCGTGGAGCGAGTGACAGAGTTTTGTCCACAGCGCCAGGGTATCGACGCATTGTGCGCCGCGAGAGCTTAGAGTTATCAAGTTTGGAGAGTGTTACGTGAAAGATCGCACCTGAAGCCATACAAACTGACACTACACGCCTCACAGACGCAGATGTGGAGGCACGTCACGAATTTTGTGCAGAAATGCTACGTCGGATAAAAGGAGATAAGACACTGCTTGGTTTTTAGTCACCAATCAATAGTTCATATCAGTCTGAGTGAAGATGAACATATGGAATGAAACTTCCAGTATTTTACTTCTAGATGATGTCTTACTATCTGCATAAGCCTTCTCAATAAAGTTTTATATGTAAGTAAAGTAGTAAAGTCCTCTTAGGATTACCCAGTAGTGGTAAAATATATGGAAATCAACACACATCATACTGAAAGAACAAGGTGATGCCATTTTATATTTTCTGGAGAAAGCAGCTGTAATAAAGAATATGGAAAGTAGCATTACGACAGCTGTGGAGAATCTATAAATTTTGGCTCCAGAAAATTAACTTTACAAAATAAATGTACTAGAAGCAAGAGGACTCAGTTTCATGTACAGCTTTCACACTAAAATTACATGTTACCTGAACATTATATAAGCACCTGTTTTTTATCTCACATAATTTACTCTATTAAAGTTTTCACACTATTACTAAAATCGTGCATATTATGAAGCTCAAGATCAGCTGTAATTGAATAGTGTAAAATCAATTTGTCGTTTCATATTTGGTTAGTTTGTCAAGTTATTGAAACAAAAGTGCCAAATTTTTAAGTCATTCGTAGATTTAATTTTCCTGCAATACACTAGAAGCACTCGTGAATGTAAAAAGGCGACACTTTTTCGATAGAGTAATCTTTCCTTTTCTCGGTGAGATAGGCATCTTTGAAGTAATAAGTGAGCATTTAAAGTTCACAAATTCCTTGAAAGTTGTTATCGATGGACCATGGAGTGTCCATTTCATTAAATGGGTGTTTTCACTTCCAGACTGTGTGCCTATACAATTCGGGTTGATTATGTAGGAAAAATTGAAAACTATTCCACTTCCTCGTTTTGCATGGGGAAATATAAGCTGATAGAGACTGATTCCAGGCTTATTTGGACTAGTCACATATGAAGTGCAAGAGAGGCTAGAGGTTATTTGCAGATGGACCTCAATAGTCATCTACTCGTACCTACATGTGGTCTGACGCATCTTGCCATGCTTCCCCCGTCGGAGGTTCGACTCCTCCTTCGGGCATGGGTCTGTGTGTTGTTGTCCATAGCGTAAGCTACTTTAAGTAAGATTAAGTACTGTGTAAGCCTAGGGAACGATGACCTCAGCAGTTTGGTCCCGTAGGAACTTACTGCCACCACCACAACTCGTACCTAATTGGCACGTAGCGCTCTGGATGTTGCGATTTTTTAAGAGGAATTTTTCCTGTCATTGAGATTCAGGTGATGACGTAAAGATCTGTATTCCCTGAGACATGCCCTGTTCTCGCAGAGGCTAACAGGCCTCGGTTAGAAACCTCAAGTCCTCCCAAGACATACTCAGCCCAGATTTTCCTGAGATATTCGCCATCTTTCGTCATCTTACATAAACCAGGGGACACATGTGGCTCCTCGAATGATACGAACGCTGCAATCATAAATACCCAGATGTGTTTCAGTTCTTGCTTTTGATACTCTAGGTCGTCCACTACATCTGAACAGACGTAACAGTGTACAATGGGATCTTTCCTATAGAGTGACAAGAGATCCTGTTGTCAAACACCTTTAACATGGAATGCATTTGATAAGCTAAAATCACCACTCATTTTTTGACCCAGAGAATAAGAATAACATGAACAGAAAGATAATAAAATACCTCCATGGCTACGGAGCCACCTCTATATAGTTCGTAGCACAGTGTCATTTATGAAGCCAATCTATAGGTAGACTCAAGGCAGTAGATTACTCACTGGAGCGTGTCACTCTGTTATTTTGTGATTTGCGGTTTCGACATGCATCATGTGTTCTTCATAGTAATCAAATGCTCAGAGCTTGTCAACCGGTCACAGATAAGTTTTGAAGCTGTTGTTGGACTGAGGGTTTCCCAATGATCATTGTGTTCTAAAGGGTGTTCTGTGTTTACTCCATTTCAGGTGTAAACTACCTTCAATATCCTGTGACCTCGACTACAGAAGATGGCTCTGGTATTTTAATTCTCTAGTTGTGCCTTGCCGCAGCTCCATGTAGGCTATTCCGTCATCGTATTGGCTGCTGTTGCTCACTTCAGGCAACACAATAACTGTCAGTGATGTTAAACGTTAATGATAGAGCGTAGTAAGTCTGTAAACATTAAAATTCGATAGACCGTTGCACACATCATTTCTGTAATGAAAACTGTGATTAGACTCCTACTGATTAATTTTGTAGAGTGAACCTGACGAACAGATGAATTAAAAACGGCATCATTTCCATGCGACGTAGTCAGATAATTTGCTTAAGTGATTCTAGGGATTAGCTTTAATGCACCCTTTTTGATTGAAGTACAGAAGTACAAGATTTTCGCTGGATGGACCTAAAGTACGTTTAAGAAGGGAAGCAAGTCTTGTGTCGACAGACGGTTCCACTTCCGAACAGGAAGCTAGGGACGTAAAGCACGACATACAGAGCTGCCATTCCCACGTTATGTAGCATGATAAATCTCTTATTTGGCGGTCAGAGTTTGTCATGTGTGGAACACCATGAGAACAATAGAAGTAAAAATTGTTTAGATGATTCGTCTCAGTTAAATATTAGTGTATAAGCCACAAAGAAATTGTAGTGCGACATTTGCTATGTAACAGCTACGATGGTCATTCAATAAATAGACAAACGTATCCAGTGAAAGCGAAGCCTAATGAGAGAAATTGTAACTTTTGTGCTGGTTGGCAACATTGTGTATGGTGTTAGCCATTTTGTTTGATTAATATTCACGAAAACGTAATGCCTAAGGTCGTAGTTAGAAAGATGTGTCTGCTCGAAGAAAGTTCTTTTGAAGAAGAGCGTCCGATGAACCGATTTTAACTTTCGGAATATGTACAGTCGTCAGAAATACTCTCTTTGACGAACAAACAGTACAGCAGTGGTGCATGAGCAGTGCGACGTTTCACACAGTCTGGCAAATTTAAAAGTGGCTGCAAATGCGTATACGGAGGGTACAGCTCCGGGCGTCCGCTAGCAGTATCGACCTCCATTACATCCTCGTGCTGACTCACTTATCCAAGAAAATCGACGATGCCAGTCGAACAAATTGCTACCGAGTAGGTGTTTAAAAATCTATTTCATCTTTCAAAATAACTGAACTAACTTAATACTTGTACAAGGTGGTTTCTTAGAGAGCTCACCGTTCAACGCAAAGAACCAAGATTTCGTATCTGCAAGTAAAGCTGTCATCAGTCTGGAGATTCTTTTGAACACGACAGAGCGTTACTGTAGATGAGTCGCCGAAGCTGATCGCTGATAGCTGCTGTGGATTGGGCTCAACAGCTTCAACAACCTCCCTCAACCAATAACGTAACGCGATTTTTTAAACGTCTCTATGGCAACGTCTCGTTGTTGTGACAGCTACGTAGCCAGGTACTGGTTTCGCTTGCAGTCGTTAGCGTTTCGCAGTTGAACGCTAGCAACAGTGGTACAAGGTGTCAGGGATCTTCTTACGCCATTCGACTATAGTCATGGTCCTGATGGAGGTGGTCTGCCATTGTCTTCCTCTGAACTGACTTATCCAGCTAGCTGTAGGGGGTTCTACAGTTGAACTTGGATTCCGAACCACAAGGTAACTGGGCATTTTTCACATCAACTAAAATTGCCAGAAGTGAAAGATATGATAAGTGACTGACCATTGATTGAACTTGGGATCTTTGGATTTTCAGTTTACTTTAACACTGAGCCATTCGTATTTGCACGGAATTAAACATTAATTTTTAAAGAAAATGTGATACGTTTTCGGACAGGATTTTAACGTGTGATGAAACTCGGATACACCATTTTGAACCGCAGGCCTAACATCAAATAATGCTGAGTAATTACCCTAGATTGGTTATGTCTAAGAAATTCAGAACGCAACTATTAACTGGTAACGTCATGTTAACCATTTTTTGAAGTGACCATGGTCCAATTTTCAGTGGTTTGGTGAAGGAGCAGCGGACTATCAAGGTGCTATTCCGCTCAGGCATGACTGAGAAAAAGATCGAGCCTACTCTGAAGAAGAAATGTCCGCTATGACAGAGGAAAGGACTGATTTTTCTTCAAGGCAATGGCAGAAACGAAACTTACATTATTGGTAGAGGAGTTTGAGAACTCCTGCGTCATCTTCCTTAAATCTCTAACCATGAACCTCTGGAATTTTTTCTGTTTGGTGCTATGACAGAAACTCTGTGCAGAGTCACGTTCCATGACAACGAAAAAATACGAAACTGTTTTTGAGTAGAAGGTTAAGAGTTATTTGCTGAGAGGATAATAAAACTCGTAAGAAGATGGGACAAGTGCTTAGAAGAAAGTGCTTAGAAGCTTGCGGTGATTGGGAACAAAACACAAAAAACTAAATTGATTTAGTAAACGACTTGTGCTGTATAGCTATTTTTGTGTCTAATTATTGAATGGAACTCGTAGGAAAGGTGCACACAGGGGAATTAAAAGTTTCTACAGTAAAATAGTGTACGTATGGGTTTCTAATGGAATCCACATGGAACGGAAAATGGCTCTGAGCACTATGGGACTTAACACCTGAGGTCATCAGTCCCCTAGAAGTTAGAACTACTTAAACCTAACTAACCTGAGGACACCACATACATCCATGTCTGAGGCAGAATTCGAACCTGCGAACGTAGCGGTCGCTCGGTTCCAGACTGAAATGCCTAGAACCGCACGGTCACAGCGGACGGCCTAGAAGTTAGAACTACTTAAACCTAACTAACCTAAGGACACCACATACATCCATGTCCGAGGCAGAATTCGAACCTGCGACCGTAGCAGTCGCTCGGTTCCAGAGTGAAGTGCCTAGAACCGCTCGGTCACATCGGCCGGCGTGGAATGTAAAGTTGAACAAAAACCATATGGTCTAACAAGGATAAGGTTACCGCTGTGAGTGTATCTGCTGTACAGTGACGAACAAAAACCGCCTATAATCGCAAGTTATATTTTAATAACGCACAATGCATCTCGAACTCTGGGAGTTAATGCTCATGTACGATTTACACTCAGATTTTAATCTTGGTATTTTGGTAATTTCTATTCTGCTTACTAAAATACTTTTAAATTACAACTTTCTCATCAGCATGAAAGTACTTTATGGATTTTTGAATGTAAAGGCGAAAAACAAATTGAGATTTTTCATGCTCCTTTCTTTCCACAATACTTAAACTGTAATACCTGTCAACACTTATTATTTTGACGTATCGACCGACACTCATGAAAACATGACAAAGAAGAGCAATACAAGAAGCTGTTGCAAAGATCTTCTAATACCGCCGTTTACAGGGGTGGTAATCGTGTATACCTCTTAGTTATTTGTAAGTTAGAGGAATGTTGTACTCTTTGGCCAAAACAATGAGTTTTGGCGGTCGGGTTCTCTAAATGCTGAGGCGGACACATGCTGTCAATCATGTCCCTTCTCTCTCATAAGCCACATCCTCCTTCCTAAGCCACACACCACCCATTCTCCTTTTCTCTCCCCTCCCCTGTCTCCTCGTCTCTTCCCCTCTATGCCCTTTCTTGCTAAGCCCCAACCATTTTTAGGAAATGAGCCAATCAGAGAGCTTCTAAGTCAACTACAATTATCTGTGCCACTGACAGCACATATGCTCTTCCAAACACGACTCCTTCTGAAGTTGCGTCCAATCTATATTTTATTTTTATTTGTTTACTCCGAGCTTCCTACACCAAGGGTGACATTTTCGTTCAGCTGTGATGGCAGCTGCGTAATGTCTGCGTGGTGACGGCCATATTAACCGATACATTGCGCCCTTTGCGAGTTAATTAGCGCTCACGTTAGCCAATCATGCCGGTTGCGCACGCAAATTCAAGCGGCCCCTGATGGACGCTGTCGACAAACATGTGTTTTGTTCGGTTTCCTAAAACCGAACAAAAGAGCGATACCAAAATTGGACATGGGACTGTCAACATGCTATAAGAGCAACTGACACTAATCGTATCTGGCTGGCCGCTTGTATTTGCGCACGCAATGGTCTGACTGGCTAACTTCAATGCTAATTAACTCGGAAACGACACAATGTACCGAATTTTTTGTGGATTTCTGCGCAACCTACCCTGCAACTTCCTTAGAGGCTTTCCAGAGTGTTTCTGACGATCCTGTATAATTGGCGTTCTTGACTGGCTGATACAGCTTTCATTACTTACTGTTTTAGGTCTTATTGAAGGCATGTTCAACTTGCGGTACAAGAACGAACTTTCATCTGAAGTGTTTTCATGTCTTTTAGTAATGGTTCACTTGACCAACGCCGGCCGAAGTGGCCGCGCGGTTCTGGCGCTGCAGTCTGGAGCCGCGAGACCGCTACGGTCGCAGGTTCGAATCCTGCCTCGGGCATGGATGTGTGTGATGTCCTTAGGTTAGTTAGGTTTAACTAGTTCTAAGTTCTAGGGGACTAATGACCTCAGCAGTTGAGTCCCATAGTGCACAGAGCCATTTTCACTTGACCAACCACTGTTTCTGGGGAAGGGGGAGGGAGAAGATGCTACTGCATCATGTTATACGCTACAAAAACTATAATTGTCGTTTCGTCGTTATTTTCTGCTTAATACAGGATGGTATTCCCCTTTTATTGGTTTCGATTTTGGGGCCTAAATAGGTGAAAAGTATACTACAAGCGGTTTCGGAGAATATTATTGACTTATTTTGGTGCATTTTATGTTGTAGATATAGCTATTTTGAACTGTATGTGGACAGACATATTTATGTTGACCATGTAGACGTCACCAACAGTACTCCGCCGTTTTAGGAGAGAAATATTTCGGGTTACATTCATTTCCACGACTAAATCATTAACCTGCTTTTATTTGTTGAATATCTTGCTATAGTTTGAAGTATTTGCGAATAAAACGTAAAACGCTTTGTTTACATAGTTTAATATAGTAAGTAAACAAAATGCAGTAGATTATTCTATAGTTTGCGCTATTAATCCTGTACCGCATGACTTTTTTGAAAACCAATTTGAGTGAAAAAATTATCTGGGGCATAGGTCGACACACAAAATGCTATGTAAGAGGTTGAATATACAAATTTGGCTTCAATTATGATTTTTTCTATTTCTTAGGTTTATTTCCATACGGTAACATACCGAAAATATTGATTAACTATTAACCGTTCAGTTAAAGATACATGGAAACATAATCTGTGCTATCATTAAGCATCATTTTACATACCTTAGAAATCAAACTAGATGTGATCAAAGTGACAGAAATAATTAACTCTTACAGCTGCTTATGCACATGCTTATGTACACTCGACTTTCAGAAAAGATTACCGATCTTAACTGTTTCTGCGAACCTAATGACGCTAAACACAGACTAGCTAGACGCAGCCAGACTGTGTGTGTTGCCAGACGGCCACATCACGTCTATACGACTGGTTTCGTTCACTTTAGACGTAAATTTACAGTTTGTTGCCAAACGGCATCACCTTGCTGATCAGGTATCGAAACTGAGACAGCTGTTTGTATTGACGTATAAAATAATCGCCTCATCGAAACTTCCTGGCAGATTAAAACTGTGTGCCGGACCGAGACTCGAACTCGGGACCGTTGCCTTTCACGGGCAGGTGCTCTACCACTTTTTTTATATTTTTTTAAAGTTCCATTAGATTGATAATTTCAGCCGATAGCAGAATTGCGTTTTAAAAAATGTAGCACTGAATGTACTCGAACTCGCGACGTCTTATCGACAGTGCGCGACACTTACCCTTATACTACTTTTTTGTTTTTTTTATTATTATTTTACACTCTATGCATCTGAGCCACCTTTATTTTATTTTATTTTATTTTTTATAAGGAAGGGAAAATAAACATTTTCTCCAATTTGTAATGAGAATAGAATGAACAAAGTATATATCATTGCTAGGCTGCCGTTGCCGTTGCCCAATATAAGAAATGAAATTTCTTCTTGAGTTTTTTTTTCTTCCTTTAGTAAACAGAAAATTTTATGGTGCACAAAAGTCTTATCACTTCATTGTTGAAGGAAAGTTGCTCCGCTGCTCTGCGAGAGAAGGAAAATGTTAAAACGAAAAACGGAAAGAAAAAATGCCTTCTGCATTGGTGAGTGTTTGGATAGTATCTTAAAATTCCGACAAGAACTAAAGTCCCAGGAAGCAAATAGGATTCATACATACAGATCACTGGGCACCTCTGCTATCCAAAATATTGTATTTGAAGCATTTAACCGTTAATTATGATTTTCAGCATATTTCCAAATATCCTCCTGTAGTCACAATGTTGGCTCATTTTAAAAGTGTGCAATTTCTATGTAAGAATAATAGTCTAGGAAAGTAGCATGCCTATTGTGCATAGTAAAACGATGCTGTGTGGCCCATGATCCATGTTGCTGCGTTGTGTTTTGCTCGTGGATATCTCAGTTTTTGTGGCTGAATGATCTCTAAAAGGTCTACACCGCTGGGCGTCGTACGGTCTATCACCGACAATCGTTGACGAAGAAATTTTGTAATTTCGTTTGCATGTCCGCACGTGAGCCTATGAATAAGCGTATCGACTCTTCCGCATGCGTCACAGTTGGGCGTTAGATGAAGGCCTATTTTATGCAGCTTTTCATTCGTTGGTACTTTATCGTTGACTGTCAGATACCAGTCGGCTATGACGCGTGATGGTAACATGTCGCTGTGCGCATTCCGCCATACTATACTCCAATGTGTATGTGGATGCTTTTCTTCGAGACATCTCCTGTGGTTTGTTGTCATGAGAAGGTCGTAAAGCTTCCTGTTCGTCAGGCTTCCGTTATCGACGATGTTGTGTCGAATGTAGCTCATTTCCATGTAGTACAGTCGCACTTGTCGGTAAGAAAGTGGAAGGCCGGCGATATTAACGGGTGGGTCAAGGCTATGAGGCTTCCACCGCTGAATGAGGTTTATGATGATACTGGTTCTCCGGGTAAGAAACTCCTTTCTGATGCGATTTAGGAGCAAGGTGACACATTTTTTTGCACCTTAGCGAGGTTAAGGCCACCTTTGGACGAAGGTAAGGTTAAGGTATCGAACTGAACTTTGAAAATGTGCCCCTAAAAAGAAACCAACATAACGCTTGTTGTATACTCTTGGATAGATGGTCGGAGATTGGAAGAATTAGCGCCAAATAATTCATCTTGCTCGTAATGGCGATCTCGATAGTCTTAACTTTCTGTAGTATGTTCAAGTCACGGTCGGAGTGAAGTATCAAAGCAGCACGTAATTTATTAAGCATGTGTGACCAGTTCTTCGTCAGTAATTTGTCTGGTTTGGCCTCAAAGGTAACACCGAGGGTTTTGTGATAATCCTTTACCTTGCACCAGGTAACATGGGATACGTCTCCGATACCGCCTCCCATCTGCAAAGCTGTGGTTTTAGTTCTATTTAGTACTGCTCCTGAAAGAAACGTGAACGTTTGTAAAAAAGTTTCCGCTGACAGAAGTTGTTGCGATGATGACACAGTTACGCATATATCGTCAGCATACGCAGTGCATGGGATAGCGACAGACGCAACGCTAAGCCCGATCCCGCTATGCGCTAAGTTGTTCAGTAGCGGCTCTACTGCAATGGCGTACAAAATCATTGGCAGAGGACATCCTTGGCGGATGGATTACCCAATGGAAACTTCTTTTGTAAAATGGCCATTAATGAGAATCCGTGAAGAGGTGTTTGCGAATTAATTCTACGAGATGAGGTCCAAATCCTAGTTTCATCATGCTTTTAAAGTGGAAGTCATGACGTACACGGTCATAAGCCTTCTCAAAATCTAGAAAGATCAGCATATGAACAGATGATGTCCCTCAAATCGCAGGCAGCTGAGATTGCACTTCGGCCTTGCACTGCACTGTACTGGTAACTGCCTAAAACCTTGTACATAACGGTTTGCATCCGTAGCTTAATCGATCTGGTGATGATTTTGAAATCGGCATTCAGGAGTGTGATGGGTCGCATGTTTTCGACCTTCCTGCTGTTACCTTTTTTCGGTAAGGGGAAGATGATACCTTCCGTAAATGCCTTGGGTATTACTGCCACGTGCCAGAGTTCATTCGCTATTTCGAGGAGTGTTGGACCGAGGAGGTTCCAGTATCGCTGGTAAAACTCGGCGCTGAGACCGTCGGGTCCTGCTGATTTCCCTTTCTTTGCACTGTGGACCGCCAGTCGGATTTCATCCTCTGTGAAAACAGATTCCAGATTTGCATTATCCTGTTGTGACAAACGACAGCTCAAGGTCCTAAGAAAATCGTCGCACGAGTGTTCGTCAACGGATTGCTTCTTGTAAAGTTGATTATAATAGTCGTAGACGTGCGAGATGATGTGACGTTGCTTCGTGATAGCATTCTCAGCGTCATCAACGACGGCTTCAATCAACATGGCTTTACATCGATTCGTCGTTCTCAGGATGTGGTAGAGAGAGGCCCGTGCTTCGGCGGCAACGTCCTTGGGGTGGGCTCGCACGATGATGCCTTGCATTCGTTGGCGTTGTATCGCCGTGATTTTCGCTTTATATCGTTTGATCTGTACATCGATATCGCGAGAAGGATTGGAAGTGCGACTGTACAGTTCTCTCAAACAGCGATAATAAAATTCAATAGTCTGTTTCTGCCAAAAGCTTTTTTGTCGGGCGTAGCTCATGAGGGTGAGGCGTAATTTAGGCTTAGCACACTGAATCCACCACTGTAGAGCGCTAGCGTAACGACGTCGGTGCCGCCGGAGCTGTTGCCATGTTATGTTCACATCCTCTTCAAGTTGGGCATCCTGCAGAAGGCTGACATTCCATTTCCAGTAGCCTTTCCCGCGGTAAATTTGCTGGCGTTGTAGGTTAAGGTAACACTGATGTGCGCAATGGTCGGAGAAGTTGACAGGAGCTATGTCACAGTTCACAGTGTGTCGCTGGAGGGCATCTGACACATAGATCCTATCCAGCCGACTGGCAGAATGACTGGTTACGAAGGTGTACGCTACCCGTTCACCGTGCAGTTGTTCCCATGTATCGTGAAGATGCATGCCATGAATTAAATGTTCAAGTTGGATGCATCTGTTTGTGTTAGGAGTTTGGTCTCTGTCGTTAAGCACACAATTGAAGTCACCACCAAGGATGAGATGTGCACGATAAGCGCTAAGAAGAATGGGAACCTCGTTTCTACAAAAATTTGAACTGTCTCTCTTATGAGTGCTACCTGAGGGGGCGTACACGTTAACAATCTGTACACCATTCAGTCGAAGAGAAATGCCACGACCTCTAGGCAGCCGCTGCATATCCGTAAAGGGTGTACCGTCACGCAGAAGTATGGCAGTGCCTACAGCATCCTGGAGATTGATGTTATCAATAAGAACGTAACCGGGCACTTCTAAGACCGTGACTACCTCCTGTAGGAGGGCAATGTCAACGCTGGTACCATACAAGAAATCAGTTAGCGAACGGAGTTTCACCGCACTTTGAATCCTATTGACGTTAAGTGTGGTAATGTTGTAGGTTTGAGCCCGCATCTCGTGGTCGTGCGGTAGCGTTCTCGCTTCCCACGCCCGGGTTCCCGGGTTCGATTCCCGACGGGGCCAGGGATTTTCTCTGCCTCGTGATGGCTGGGTGTTGTGTGCTGTCCTTAGGTTAGTTAGGTTTAAGTAGTTCTAAGTTCTAGGGGACTTATGACCACAGCAGTTGAGTCCCATAGTGCTCAGAGCCATTTTTTGTTGTAGGTTTGGCTGCCGCACATGATGGCTCAGAGGACAAATGAGCCCTGAGTGTTGGATCGTCCTTTTCGACCGCTTTGAACCGAGCTCGTTGGTAACGTCTGGAGTATGAGGCGAAATGTCAAAACCAATAACGGGTCAGGGAGTGGAAAGGTCGCAGCGCGATGGTCATGCGCGAGAGCAGCTACTGCTGCATCTCCTCGTTCTGCTGCCACCACGGCTCATTGCTGTCGGGGTGGTGCGCGATGCGCGCGCCAGTCGTGTGAAGTTAGCACCCCTTTTTCGAGAAATATACATTTTTTTCACAGTTCTTGATAGATGTAGCATAGTTCTAGAGTTCTTTGTACAAAATTTCAATAGTTCTGCAGAATTTAGCGACGAAAACAACAATACTCGAAAAAATTTTCGTATCGAAAATGTTCTTTGGCAATTTCCGCAAAATGTAAATAAGTAAAAGAGTTCTGAGCACAGTTCTGAACAGAGCTTCAAGAGTTCTTTCGAAAATCCCAGTAACATTTTTTACTGCAGCTAATATTTTACGAGATAATTGCATTTTAATGAGAAAATCTTTTCACTTACTGTGAAGTTGGCACCCTTTTTTTCAGAAATATATATTTTTCAGAGTTCTTTATAGATATGGCATAGTTCTAGAGTTCTTTGAACAAAATTTCAATAGTTCTGCAGAATTTAGCGAAGAAAACAACAATATTCGAAAAAATTTTCGTATCGAAAACATTTTTTGTCAATTTTCGCAAAAATTAAACTTGTACAACAGTTCTGAGGACAGTTCTGAACAGAACCCCAAGAGCTCTATCGAAAATCCCAACAACATTTTTCTATGGCGATAATGGTTTGTGATAAATTGATTTAATATGGGACACACTTTCTTTACGGAAAATATAAATATATTCGTACAACAGTTCTGATGACAGTTCTGGACACCACGTGAAGAGTTCTATCGAAAATCCTAGTGAAATGTTTTTGTGCAGGTAATAGTTTAAGAGGTAATTGCAACTTAATTAAGAATTCCATAAGAGCTCCTACTGTGAAGCTGGCACCCTTTTTTTCAGAAATATATATTTTTTTCAGAGTTCTTGATAGATGAGTCATAGTTATAGAGTTCTCTGTACAAAATTTCAATAGTTCTGCAGAATTTAGCGAAGAAAACAACAATACTCGAAAAATTTTCGTATCGAAAACATTCTTTGGCAATTTCCGCAAAATGTAAATAAGTACAAGAGTTCTGAGCACAGTTCTGAACAGAGCTTCAAGAGTTCTTTCGAAAATCCAAGTAACATTTTTTACTGCAGCTAATATTTTACGAGATAATTGCATTTTAATGAGAAAATCTTTTCACTTACTGTGAAGTTGGCACCATTTTTTTCAGAAATATATATTTTTTTCAGAGTTCTTGATAGATATGGCATAGTTCTAGAGTTCTTTGTACAAAATTTGAATAGTTCTGCAGAATTTAACGAAGAAAACAACAATACTCGAAAAAAATTTCGTATAGCAAACATTCGTTATTAATTTTCGCAAAAAGTAAATTCGGACAACAGTTCTGAGGGCAGTTCTGAACAGAACCCCAATAGTTCTATCGAATATCCTAATTACAATTTTTTGTGCAGCTAACACGTTACGAGATAATTGCAATTTAAGGAGGGAACCTCTTCACTTACTGTGAAGTTGGAATCCTTTTCTTCAGAAATATATATTTTTTCATAGTTCTTGATAGAAATGTCATAGTTCTAGAGTTATTTGTACAAAATTTGAATAGTCCTGCAGAATTTAGCGAAAAAAACAATACTCGAAAAATTTTTCGTATCGAATACATTCTTTGTCAATTTTCGCAGAAAGTAAATTCGTACAACAGTTCTGAACAGCACACCAAGAGCTCTATCGAAAATCCTAATATCTTTTTGTGGCGATGATAGTTCATACGGTAACTGCTTTGATGTTAGACCCACTTTCTCCACAGAAAAAGTAAATTCGTTCAACAGTTTTGATGAACAGTTCTGGTTAACACCTCAAGACTTCTATCGATAATCATAATAACATTTTTTGTGGTTATAATAGTTTGTATGGTAATTGATTAACTGTGGGGCACTCTTACTCAAAAAAAAATGCCTGTTCGTATGCTCTGATGCCAGCTCTGGATAGCATTGTAAGAGTTCTATCGAAAATACTAGTAACATATTCTGTGCAAGTAATTGTTTACGTAGTAACTGCCTTTATTAAGGAATGCTTATGAGCATTTCCCGTGAAGTTTGAACCCCTTTTACGATAAATATAATTTTTTTTCACAGTTCTTGATATATATGCAATAGTTCTAGATGTCCCTGCTCAAAACACGAATAGTTCTACAGAATTTCGGGAAGAAAACAATAACTCGGCAAAATTTTGGTATGGTAAAAAATTATTTGTCAGTTTGGAAAAAATAAATTTGTATAACAGTTCTGTTGGCAGTTCTGGATAGCACCGGAAGAGTTGCATTGAAAATGATAAGAACATTTTTGTGGCGACAATAGTTTATACAATAATTGTTTTAATCTGATACTCACTTTATCTAATATAGCAAAATTCGTAGAATAGTTCTGATGACAATTCTGAATATCACCCACAGAGTTCTACCAAAAACTATAGTAACATTATTTGTGACGATGACATTATATGAGATAATTAATGTGGGACTCACTTTTGTCATGTAAAAGTAATAAATTCGTACAAAAGATCTGATGGCATTTCTTAATACGACCCTAAGAGTTCTACCGACAACTGTAATAACATTTTTTGTGAGGATAACAGTTAATGAGATAATAGCATTTTCGAGAGACCCACTTGGTCTACATTATAATAAATTGGCACAACCCTTTTGCTGACAGTTCTGGATAGCACCGAAAGAGTTCTTTTAAAAACCATCATAACATTTTTATGGTGCCAGTAGATTATGAAATAGATTGTGTGTTCACTCTGCAGTGGGTGTGCGCCGATGTGAAACTTACTGGCAGATAAAAACTGTGTGCCGGACCGGGTCTCTAACCCCAGGCTGTGACGAAAGAATATCGTCACAATATCCTTTCGTCCAGGAGTGCTTCTTCTGCAATTTTCGTAGGACAACTTCTACGAAATTGGGAACGCAGGAGATAAAGTACTGCTGGAAGTACAGCTATGAGTACGATCGTAAATTCTCACTTTTGTTTTGGAAAATCGAAAACCCGGATGTATATTCTACTAAATACAAAAAGTCTAAATGTTCAGCACTATACAAATGCCAGTACACCTTCTTAAGACTGACTGTAGTAACTGTAGGTGGAAGCGTGGGATGTGCACGCTTAGATGATTCAAGGAGAGAAGGCTCGTCAGTGCAAAACAAACAGATGGCTGAGAGAGCAGATACATTCACACGCGCCACTAACCAGATGGTGTCACACCTGTCGAGAATCGCACCAGAGGTACAATGAGCTGTGGTGGAGTGCTGTTGGCGTGGTTACTATGCAACTTACTTGATGGGCATCAATACACCGTTATATTAATGTACAATACTTGAGAAACAATGTCATTCACACTCTCCGAGTTCCTTATCACTCAGTACTAGACTACATTGCCGGCCGCGGTGGTCTCGCGGTTAAGGCGCTCAGTCCGGAAACGCGCGATTGCTACGGTCGCAGGTTCGAATCCTGCCTTGGGCATGGATGTGTGTGATGTCCTTAAGTTAGTTAGGTTTAAGTAGTTCTAAGTTCTAGGGGACTGATGACCACAGATGTTAAGTCCCATAGTGCTCAGAGCCATTTGAACCATTTTTAGACTACATTACCGGCCTAGTGATAAGCAGCCTATTTACCTCACCGACTACACATCTTCGTGTTATAAGAAAAAAAGAGAAAAATACCAAGGGACACAAAATATGAATCCGGATAAACCGGAAATCCGGATTACTGAGGACCAAATAAACGAGGTTCTTATTTACAAATTTCGAAGTTCTTATTAACTTTAATACTGTATCCCCTCAACATTATAACACCTCTATCAGTCATGTATTGAATTATGATTTAAACATACTACTTAGTTCGTTTGTACGATATATTCAGTAAATATACTTACATTTCTATACATTGTAAAGACTTTTAACTCTCGCTGTAGTGTAACTCATCAAACTTCCACACTTCCTTTCTAACTAGAACAAATGTTTGCAACAATATTAACGACAGCAATTTCAAATTTATTCGTTACACACAGCACATGTTTTTATGTATCCTAGCGGCTGGTGATGTTGCCACATAACTTTCATCCATGAGGGTCCTGGGCATATGTTTAGCTGTTAGTGGGTCCTGGATGTCATGAGAGCTCAAAACAATTACTGTTTTACGTAATAAAATTCATCTGGTTCTTCCTGATTCTAAAAATGTACACTTCATGTGTGCCTTTCATTGTTGTATGATTCAGTATCGACGCTAATGCTCTCTTGATGAGATATGAGCCGATTGCTTGTTTTTATCCACTGTGCCCTTTCGTATTTCATTTCAGCGATTAATTTATTTGTTTATCAACGTAGTAAGTAGTACAAAGCTAATCCAGAATGTAAACTGCACTTAAATTCTGTTTGAACTGTTTAATAGTCAGTGTCCGCTGTCTGAACGTCAAATTTCAGATTAATACACTGCGCGTGGTTGCGTTATTTTATAGGAATTTTATTATTGTAAGTGGGAAGTACTAGATAATGTTGAAGAAATCGAAAGCATATTGTTCGAAGAGCATAATATTATTCGAAATTTACCTGTACCAATAGGTGCAGCCAAAGCAGCATTTGTGATGCTGTAATTACCTCATAGATAACGATATTTGTCTATTGTAGTTTTGTATTCCAATCAGAATTTTGAGAGCATCAAAGCCTCATTTCAGCGTGAGAGAGGGGTAAAATCAATAGAGCCTGGAAGATCTGTGTGGAACTGATGGTGATGGCATTGAAAAATTTCACCTCGCAAATGAACATAAAACGTTTCAAATTTATTCTGGAGAGCCTTAGATTTTACAGTCGCGCTATTCGTGATGAAAGGAGACAATTAGACAAGCTAACAGCTATTCGGGAAATATTTACTGTGTTTGTACGCAACTACCACAAATCTTACACCCTTGGAGAAAATGTTACAGTAGACAAGAAGCTGGAAGGATTCTGTGGAAGGTACAGTTTTCGCCAATATGTATCAATCAAAACAAACGAGTATGGATTCTTAAGTGTGGATTCTTAAGTATTTTACCTGTACAATTTGGAAATATACGCTGTGTTGCAACCAGAAGGATTTACCAACTGAGCAATAAACATTTTTATATTGTTCTGTGACTGTGTAAACCTATATCAGTCAGGTCGAAATGTGAAAGCGGACAACCGGTTTACTAGTACTGGAATGATAATAGAGCTATGAAGGGAGAATTTTTCTTTTCTTGGCATGATGAAGAAAAACAAGCGTGGAGATTTCTCTAGAGTTTGCTATCAGTAAAAGAAGGGCTGCCCACATTTCCTTTTTTGGCTTCCACAAGACTGAACTCTAGTTTCCTCCGTACCTAAAAAGGGTACGTGAGTGATCCAGGCATCACGTTTGCATGAAGATAATTCGATAGATGCTGACATTGTAGATAAACGGAAGCCATCCACCGTAAATTTTAAAATAGCGTTAAATGTGGTATTTTCACAGCGGATAAGCCGAATGCTTTGTACAACGCTGCAAGAAATGTGCGCCGCTGGTCAATGGTTGTATTTTTGTAATGATCAGTACAGTTGGAATCTATGCACAAGTGATTTATTGTGGCAGCAGTAAGAATTGTATCAGAAGGAAAGGGTTCCTGAATCAGCTTTGTTATACAATGTTGGTTTTTCGCTAAATTCTGCATAACTATTGAAATTTTGTACAGAGAACTCTATAACTATGACTTATCTATCAAGAGCTCTGAAAAAATATATATATTTCTGAAAAAAAAAGGGTGCCAGCTTCACAGTAGGAGCTCTTATGGGGTTCTAATTAAGTTGCAATTACCTCTTAAACCATTACCTGCACTAAATAATTCTACTAGGAATTTCGATAGAACTCTTCACGTGGTGTCCAGAACTGTCATCAGAACTGTTGTACGAATATATTTATATTTTCTGTAGAGAAAGTGTGTCCCACATTAAATCAATTTATCACAAACTATTATCGCCATAGAAAAATGTTGTTATGATTTTCGATAGAGCTCTTGGGGTTCTGTTCAGAACTGTCCTCAGAACTGTTGTACAAGTTAAATTTTTGCGAAAATTGACAAAAAATGTTTTCGATAGAAACATTTTTTCGAGTATTGTTGTTTTCTTCGCTACATTCTGCAGAACTATTGAAATTTTGTACAAAGAACTCTAGAACTATGCCATATCTATCAAGAACTCTGAAAAAAAATATATTTCTGAAAAAAAGGGTGCCAACTTCACAGTAAGTGAAAAGATTTTCTCATTAAATTGCAATTATCTCGTGAACTATTAGCTGCAGTAAAAAATGTTACTTGGGTTTTCGATAGAACTCTTGGAGTTCTGTTCAGAACTGTGCTCAGAACTGTTGTACTTATTTACAATTTGCGAAAATTGACGAATGTTTTCGATACGAAAATTTTTCGAGTATTGTTGTTTTCTTCGCTAAATTCTGCAGAACTATTGAAATTTTGTAGAAAGAACTCTAGAACTATGGCATATCTATCAAGAAATCTGAAAAAAGTATACATTTGTGAGAAAAAGGGTGCCAACTTCACAGTAAGTGAAAAGATTTTCTACTTAAATTGCAATTATCTCGTAAGCTATTAGGTGCACAAAAAAATGTTACTTGGGTTTTCGATAGAACTCTTGGAGTTCTGTTCAGAACTGTGCTCAGAACTGTTGTACTTATTTACAATTTGCGAAAATTGACGAAGAATGTTTTCGATACGAAAATTTTTTCGAATATTGTTTTCGTCGCTAAATTCTGCAGAACTATTCAAATTTTGTACAAATAACTCTAGAACTACTGCATATCTATCAAGAACTCTGAAAATAATATACATTTCTGAAAAAAAGGGTGCCAACTTCACAGTAAGTGAAAAGATTTTCTCCTTAAATTGCAATTATCTCGTAAACTATTAGCTGCACAAAAGAATGTTACTTGGGTTTTCGATGGAACTCGTGGAGTTCTGTTCAGAACTGTGCTCAGAACTCTTGTACTTATTTACATTTTGCGGAAATTGTCACAGAATGTTTTCGATACGAAAAGTTTTTCGAGTATTGTTGTTTTCTTCGTTACATTTTGCAGAACTATTGAAATTTTGTACAAAGAACTCTAGAACTATGGCACAGCTAACAAGAACTGTGAAAAAAATGTCTATTTCTCGAAAAAGGGGTACTAACTTCACACGACTGCGCGCGCCGCCCTGCCCGCCACCGCCGGCAGCGTCTGTCAACGTGGTCGCGTCCGCCTGGCCACCACGCGGGGCTGCGACTGACGTCAGCGAGTTCCTGCGGGAGCGCTGCTGCAGCTGCTCGCTGCTCTGCTCGCTCTTCCTCTTAGCTGTTACGGTGCTCAAATCATGCAGTTGTGAATAATATTGCGGTCTTTCAGGCACAAGTCTCCTGACTGCATTTCCGCTGAGTTGCGCTGTCGTCGTGGTGCACATTGATGGCCTAGTTTGATGGTGACTGTTTCGAAACTGAGTGATGAGGCGATTGAAATTTTCACTATACAGCGGAGTGTGCGCTGATATGAAACTTCCTGGCAGATTAAAACTGTGTGCTGGACCGAGACTCGAACTTGGGACATTTGCCTGTGAGGACGGGGCGTGAGTCGTGCTTGGGTAGCTCAGTGGTAGAGCACTTGCCCGCGAAAGGCGAAAGTTCTGAGTTCGGGTCTCGGTCCGGCACACAGTTTTAATCTGCCAGCAAGTTTCATATCAGCGCACACTCCGCTGTAGAGTGAAAATTTCGTCTAGAAACATCCCCCCAGGCTGTCGTAAGCCATGTCTCCGCAATATCCTTTCTTCCAGGAGTGCTAGTTATGCATGTTTCGCAGGAGAGCTTCTGTGAAGTTTGGAAGGTAGGAGACGAGGTACTGGCAGAAGTAAAGCTGTGAGGACCGGGCGTGAGTCGTGCTCGGGTAGCTCAGTGGCAGAGCACTTGCCCGCGAAAGGCAAAAGTCCCGAGTTCGAGTCTCGGTCCGGCACACAGTTTTAATCTGCCAGGAAGTTTCATATCAGCGCACACTCCGCTGTATAGTGAAAATTTCAATCGCCTCATCACTCAGTTTCGAAACAGTCACCATCAAACTAGGCCATCAATGTGCACCACGACGACAGCGCAACTCAGCGGAAATGCAGTCAGGAGACTTGTGCCTGAAAGACCGCAATATTATTCACAACTGCATGATTTGAGCCGATTGTTGGATCTGGTGTTGTAAATAGTACGATAATTATACTCAGTGAGATAAATACAGAACTTCAAAGGAAAAGCCGGCCAGGGTGGCCGAGCGGTTCTAGGCGCTACAGTCTGGAACCGCGCGACCGCTACGGTCGCAAGTTCGAATCCTGCCTCGGGCATGGATGTGTGTGATGTCCTTAGGTTAGTTAGGGTTAAGTAGTTCTAAGTTCTATGGGACTGATGGCCTTAGAAGTTAAGTCCCATAGTGCTCAGAGCCATTTGACTCATTTTTTTCAAAGGAAAAACCAAACCGTCATAAGTTTTATGTCTTCCATGAAGTGTTCCATGCAAAAACTTGATCTTTGAACTGCTCACTTCGATAAATCAAATGTGAAACACTTACTTCATATACAGTCAGCACTGTTGTATAAACAAGCATCACTTTATCAAGAAGCTGCAAAGTTGTATACAGCCAATCTGAGAGCATTGAAGATAATTCGAAAACCAATTTTCAGATTTCAACGCAATGGAAGCTGTTCTAGCTTTCACAGCGCAATTTTTCAGCAAGTGGATGTGGTAGGTATTTCAAAGGAAATGAGTATTCTTTTCCCTTGTATTAGAACTAACTTGAAAAGGAAATAATTTGATTTCAAAATAAGATTTCCTTAACCGTTAGAGCACAGTGATGATAACTTTTGGAAATTAGTGAGTGGAAAAAGCCTACTAACCTATGTTTCATCCTTTTTTTTAGATCGATGTATGTGTGTACGACAGGGTTTACGATGATGGGCATAGCAAAAAATAAGCGTAGAAGTAACCTGACTAATTCTCAACTTTCAGGCTGTGTAAGGCTGGCTCCTATAAATTATTCACCAAGTAATAAAAACTTGTCAATGATATGCAATGCCAAGTATTTCACCAAACTTTTTTCATAGTTTATAGTAGTGTGTAACTCTCTCACGTGTGTGATATCCTGAAAATTGAATAGTAGGTCTACAACGTCTGGCAACGGCCTTGCCGCAGTGGATTCACCGGTTCCCATCTGATCACTGAAGTTGAGCGCTGTCGGGCGTGGCAGGCACTTGGATGGGTGACAATCCGGGCCGCCATGTGCTGTTGCCATTTTTCGGGGTGCACTCAGCCTCGTGATGCCAACTGAGAAACTACTCGACTGAATAGTAGCGGCTCCGGTGAAAGAAAAGCATCGCAACGACCGGGAGAGCGGTGTGCTGACCACACGCCCCTCCTATCCGCATCCTCATTGAGGATGACGCGGCGGTCGGATGGTCCAGATGGGCCACTTGTGGCCTAATGACGGAGTGCTACAATGTTTGAAGGATAGTAAATTACCTTTTAATTTTTTGTGTAATTAAAATGGTTGATTTTGCCCACAGTGTTGTTTTGTACTTATGGACCAAAGTGCATGGAGTAGATCTCAATTCTAAGAAGGTTGAGTACCCCTGCAATAGAGGGTTAAGTCAGTTTCAGCACTCGTCACCAGGCCTTCCTTCACTGTGTCGAGCTTTACACCTTATTTTCCACTAGACAGGCCTTCCAATGAAGTCCAGAGATGCAAATACCGCGTTCATTTGCCAGGCTGGGGCTAGAAATAGATTTTCTCCGAGCGGGCAAAGCGCGCGTCCCATTGGTCAACTGTTTATAGTTCGCGGTACGCACGTGTTGGCTAGCTACTCTCTCGCGTTCGCTGAACGAGTTCAGCAGAGACTGCGTCACACAGCCGGGAAGCTGTTGCCCGAGAAGTGTTACGTAACCCACCTGGGCAGCTGGCGCTGCGTCCCCGGCCTTGGGGCTGCGTAGCGTCGGCAGGCACCGGTCTCGCCTCTACGCCTGCCAGTTGAGGTCATCAGGAACGGTGCCTCCCCGGCTGCTCACGATGCTAGATCGTTTCTCCATAGCGCATTACCGTCAGGTGCTAGGAAGCGGAGACTTTGCTAGAATAATGCTATCGCTGCTCTCCCAGCACGGCCACGACTACTTAGTCACTCTTACGTGTTTGGAAAACACGTTTGAGTCACGGATATGTGATGTGTGACAAAGGTTTTGGGTGAAGCAGTTCGGTGTTTGCAGCATGTAATAAGCACTGATCTGTCTGTCATCCTAAGTTACACATCTAATAAAATGTGTATCAAAATAGCCGGCCGGAGTGGTCGAGCTGTTCTAGGCGCTGGAGTCTGGAACCACGTGACCGCTACGGTCGCAGGTTCGAATCCTGCCTCAGGCATGGATGTGTGTGATGTCCTTAGGTTAGTTAGGTTTAAGTAGTTCTAAGTTCTAGGGGACTGATGACCTCAGAAGTTAAGTCCCATAGTGCTCAGAGCCAATTTTTTGTGTATCAAAATGACATTATTCGCTGCGTGCAAATGTTTCAGAGTTTCTTCTGTCTGTATGCAGTAGTCAGTCATATTAGTGCTGCCCAAATGAAACTGTTCAACTGCTTCTTGCAATGGAGTGTAACTAAATATTACTCCTTCTGACGCTGGACTCCGGTACGATAACTTGTCAAAAATGGTTCAAATGGCTCTGAGCACTATGGGACATAACTTCTGAGGTCATCAATCCCCTAGAACTTACAACTACTTAAACCTAACCAACCTAAGAACATCACACACATCCATGCGCGAGGCTGCATCGGTTCCAGATAAGCGCCTAGAACCGCTCGACCACTCTGGCCTGCGATAACTTGTCTTTGATCTTTAATTTTTTATCTGAAGGACATTGTTGGCGATACACGTATTGGATTCAAGAAAATGCCATACAGTGAGAACAATACATGAAAAAATGGTATCATTTACATAATTAGAAAACCTTTACTGTCTCAAAGGGTTCTTACTCATGTTCACTGACCCATTTAACGCGTGCCTTGTTCTAGTTTAGCGAGCTTATAGGGAAGCATATTACAACCTGCAATATTCGGAATTATCATTTCAGTTTACAGCTTACCATAAAAATTAAGGTACGATGGTAACATTCAGCTCGGTTGACGTACAAACGCGCTGTAGATCGCGTGATACGCAGCCAACCCCACAGAAGAGATAAAAAAAGAATCTGTCTCCAAAAAATAAAGTCCAAAAAATAAATTTAATTAATCAGTAAATAATAATCACACATATTAAGTAAAAATGGTGATCTTAGACTAGGACCATCATAGCTTGTAAAAATATTCGTTGCATTATTGTATGCCTTGTATGCAGCCACAGAACGTGCGGTAAATTCTGCGCTGCCTCGCTCTTTTCATAATCCAAACGAATGCACACACTCGTTGCAAAGGAAATGACGTTGAAATGAAAGTACATGATTGTTAAAAGTGGACTACATTTGGACCTCACACTGCGAGAGACAGTTACAGGAGCGTGCGTGCTGCTTGGCGGTCACGGCCCGTTTCCTTGTCCCGGCCAGTTCGGCCGTGCATTGTGTGAACGGCCGGGCAGAAAAAAATTCTTACCTCCAGCGAGTGTCAGATCGCTGCTGCGCCCTTGTGGCACGTTGCACCAGCACAGAACATTCCGCCACGTAATTTATATAAATTACACAATCACAAATAATTTAATGCAGCACAACGTACACCAAACAAGGACATAAAACGATTGAAGAATTCGTGTCCATTGTAAACAAAACAAGCACTTCAGTTAGCTATTTAATAGTTATGTGCACTAGAATGTATGTTGCCTGTGGGACAACACAGATCTTAGACACATGGTCGTTTATAAGTTCCCGTTGCTGTGCACACTGGAACAACTCGTACCATACCTTCTGGACCAGCGTGTGTACCAACAGTGACCCCAGACCGCCACACGAGGGGTGAAAAATTGTCTTCCTTCAGGAGAACCAATGAACCTTGCTGTAGATTGTCCTTTGTTGATGACCAATTAGTTCTGTGTTGTAGCTGTAATAGGTTGTCCTTTGACCACCGTTTCGATAGTTTCTGCTTGCACTGCTGGATGAGCTGCCATCTTGAAAACCTGGATGATGGCTCTGAAAGCAAGCCTGGCTCTGGGATAGTTGTTAAGGATTCGCCAATAAACAATGGCCTGCAGTAAGGTATGAGAATTTATCTGGGTTGTCAGGAAGTTCACCGGCCGAAGTGGCCGTTCGGTTCTAGGCGCTACAGTCTGGAACCGCGAGACCGCTACGGTCGCAGGTTCGAATCCTGCCTCGGGAATGGATGTATGTGGTGTCCTTAGGTTAGTTAGGTTTAACTACTTCTAAGTTCTAGGGGACTAATGACCTGAGAAGTTGGCTCAGAGCCATTTGAACCTTTTTTTTTTTTTTGTCAGCAAGTTCACCAATAAAAAATGGCCTGCAGTAAGGTATGAGAATTTATCTGGGTTGTCAGGAAGTTGTTGAATGGGTGGGGAATTCAAACACGCCTCAATTTGTGTCAGAAGTGTGTATAATTCTTCAAACGTCAGCACTTTGTTTCCCACGACCCTCTTCAAATGTGTCTTGATGGATTTTATGCCTGCTTTCCACAGACCACCAAAATGTGAGTCATGAGGTGGTATAAAATGCAAGTTTGTACCATTCTGCGATGCATAGTTCTGAATTTGGGTTGTGTGAAACTGACAGCTGAACAGATCATTCCTTGCACCCACAAACGTCTTCCCATTGCCACTATACACGTTTGTGCAAACTCTTCGTCGTGAAATGAATCTCTGAAGAGCAGCAGTGAAAGCTGGGAGGACAAATCAGGGACAAGCTCAATGCCTACTGCCTTTGTTGCCATGCAAACGAACAAGGCAATGTAGACCTTTGTCGTAGTTTTTCTCCTCTTTCCTCCATTCCTTACATTTAGTGGCCCTCCATAGTCAACCCCACAATTTAGGAAGGGTCTGCTTTGCTCGACACGTACTGAAGGAAGTCGTTCCATGAGCTGTGTTGCAGTGGTTTCCCTAAAGTGCTAGCGAGGAAGGCACTTGTGGATTATTTGTCTGATTACAGATCTTCCATTGGGTATCCAGTGCCTTTGTCTGAGGCTTTCTAACAGCAGCTGAGTTCCTGCATGCAACAAACGAAGATGCTCGCTCATGACTATTACTTTAGTGACACGATGCGTAGCAGGAAGGATCAGGGGTGTTTCTGACTGTAAGAAACTTTTGATTGTTCCAATCTGCCACCCACCCTTAACAACTGCTCCTCGTCCAGAAATGGATGAAGTGAGTTCAGTTTGCTTTTCTTAGGTATTGGTCGGCCATGTTGTAGTTCAATTTCCTTGTAATAATTTTGCTATTGCACCATACGAGTAACTGCATTCGATGCTGTGAAGTTCTTCTTATCTGTGGTCACCAATTCCATATGATCCAAATCTTCATATTCGCTCATAAAACTAACATACTGTAACCTTAATTCTGCCTGTTGCTATAGCCTTCTCTCTGAGTTGTAAGCAGCATGTAGCATTATTTATAAACTCTCCCAGTCCTGCATGATAATCTTTCAATGGTAGTTTCACCACGAATCTGCCATTTGCATTCCCCTGAAAGGTTTTTGCAAAATGCTCCTCGCGTAATCGCTCTTCTTTTGTGTGACAGAAACAGACTTCATTTCTTCTTTCTGTCAGAACCTTTCGACCTGAATGTTAAGGTTGGTATTGCGTGCACGGCATGACAGTGCTCTTCGAGCATTGGACTTAACTGAATGAGGAGGTATCTTTCCTGACACAATCCAGCCCAATTAGGTTTCCTGTAAGGCTGGGTGGTTATCTCTTTTCAGTCGACCAGGCTGCAATACTTCAAAAAAGATCTATGCTAGAAGCAGAAGGTCAATGTCACCAGATCCGCTAACCTTGCGTGCTTAGGAAGCTGCCAGGTGGGGGTTTCAAGGGATGCTGTTGGGAGAGACCCTGTTATACGCGGCAGTAATGCACAGACTGCATGTGTGGCGTAGTCAGCAACTCTTGAGGAAATGTGCGCACTGCAAACTTGCGACGATTCTACCGTTTGAACATCGCTGATGCCACTTATTACTATCGGATGCCGACTGAGCTGTAGTTCCATCTGATCTGCTAAGCTCCTAGACATAAAGTTCATTTGTGAGGCACTGTCAAGAAGTGCCCTGCATTTGTACACCTGCCCATTTTTGTCGGCGATGTTCACAAGTGCAGTAGATAATACATAATACTTCTGCACGTTGGTGGTCTCCTTTCGCTGTGCAGTATGTTTGCTGTTGTTGTACATCCGTTTCTTGGTTTCTACTGTCACTATTACTGGCTTGTTCCTTGTGCAATAATGTATTGTGGTGCTTGTTACAAACATGTCAATTGCCAGCACGACATTTCTTCTGCCTATGATTCGAGCCCAGACAGTTGAAAAAAAAGTTTTTGTATGTTCACGAAGTCTATTCTGCTAGCAGTGTTGCTCTCTTTGAACTTAGGACACCTACTTAGCTTATGTTTGAGTTGCAGTACGCACAGTCGGGAGCAGTCGTGAGAAATGTACCGGGTGATCAAAAAGTCAGTATAAATTTGAAAACTGAAAAAAATCACGGAATAATGTAGATAGAGTGGTACAAATTGACACACATGTTTGGAATGACATGGGGTTTTATTAGAACAAAAAAAAAAAAAAAGTTCAAAAAATGTCCGACAGATGGCGCTTCATCTGATCAGAATAGCAATAATTAGCATAAGAAGGTAAGACAAAGTAAAGATGATGTTCTTTACAGGAAATGCTCAATATGTCCACCATCATTCTTCAACAAAAGCTGTAGTCGAGGAATAATGTTGTGAACAGCACTGTAAATAATGTCCGGAGTTACGGTGAGGCATTGGCGTCGGATGTTGTCTTTCAGCATCCCTAGAGATGTCGGTCGATCACGATACACTTGCGACTTCAGGTAGCCCTAAAGCCAATAATCGTACGGACTGAGGTCTGGGGACCTGGGAGGCCAAGCATGACGAAAGTGGCGGCTGAGCACACGATCATCACCAAACGACGCGCATCTGACGGACATTTTGTGAACTTCGTTTTTTTTAGTTCTAATAAAACCCCATGACATTCCAAGCATGTGTGTCAATATTTACCTCTCTATGTACATTATTCCGTGATTTATTAAGTTTTCAAACTTATACTGAATTTTTGATCACCCGGTACGTCGAGAACTGTACTCTTCTGCCTTAGTTTGCTTCGCGGCTGGCTGCTGGGACTGAGGCAGCATACTGTCTGAATGAATGAGCTCTAACGTCTGACGGCTGGTTTCTAGAAATGACACCAGGGGAAATGTGGTGCCAGCTGTTTTACATTCCCACTGTTTCCTCAGACTCACACTAATGTGATCCAACAAAATGTGCGAGAGCAATATTTCTTGCAATGGAATGCCGTTCTCCATTACCTCAATCGCTTTTACGTATCTCATTAGCTGATTAATTAACATCCGTAAGTTCTTAGCAGATCCTTAGCAGACTCAGCTTTGACGTTGGTCAGATTCAGAAGTTCTTCTACATGCAAATCAACAATTAACTTGAGATTGTTGTACGTTTGACCCATCAGACCCCACGCAATCTTACTTTCTGTAACCGGTAAGTTTTCAACAAGCTTACGAGGTTCACCAGGCACTCATAAGAATAAATAATAATATCGCTGGACATCAGTTAAGGATTCATTGCTAATAACTAGTGTCTTAAAGGTATCGAAGAAATGTATGAATTCTGCTAGAATACCGTTGAATTTTGGTAATGAAATTGCTTGGAGCTTTATTTCACGTGCACTGCATGAACGTGCAGACTTGGGTGGTAAAACAACATTTGACTGGAGCAGTGTCGCTAACTTTGATTCTAAATCTAAGCAAAAGTCTTCAAATGACTTCCTGTCTGCATCATGAGATTCTTCTACGTCGTTGGATGTCGTTATATCCATCTTTGCTTGTATTTAGCTCTGAGTCACTGAGATTGGATCCTTTTTGAAAGCTATTAACAAATGTGGAGAGTCTAATCACTCGTGACTTGATTACTGCTCATTTATTAATTAAATTTCGTTTCTCGATAGGATCCATGCTTCAGGATCTTAGCACAAATTATAATAGTTTAAGGAAATAGAGCCAGGCTGCTCACAGGGCTGGAAGACGGTACCTGACTGGGCTGCTACTGCTGGCGGAGACGGCGACGAAGGGTGCTTACTGATGCACTGGTGTCTTGTTGTCGGAACTGCTTGGCTGTGTTACGACGTCTCCTGGCTTGAGATGCACTTCACATGATTCTCGTGGCGTTTGTACGATGGAGAACTCCAGTGCGGATGTCTGTCACTGCTGATGCTTGAGAAAAATGCGGAGCGTATGCTAATCTCGGAGAATCACACAGAAAGCCACGATAACCGGATACTCATAATTCACGGTACGTGCAAATCAAAGCACATAACTTTTGTGCTGGAACATGTTCCAACAGTTGTATCCGGCCAGAAGGACCAAAATGTAGGCAGCCACAAAACGCGCGGTAAATTCTGCGCTGCCTCGCTCTCTCCACAGCCCAAACGAATAGACACATTCGTTGCAAAGGAAAGGCGGTTGAAAATGGAAGTACAAGATTGGTAAAAATGGACTATATTTGCACATTACATTGCGAGACAGTTACAGACGTGCATTGTGTGAATGGGTGGGCAGAAATAATTCTTACCTCCAGCGAGTGTCTGATCGCTGCTGCGCCCTTGAAGCACGTTGCACCAGTACAGAACTGTGTGTTTATTTCGGTTACACGCATTGTAAATATTGTGGAGGATGAAACTATAAATCTGAAAACTTCGTCTGTGGAGCTTTAGTTACTGAAAATTGAGGTGTTCAGGACAGTCATATCTCTCAATTGCAATACTCACTTTCGAAGACATAGTTTGTCGTAAACTCCTTTTGATACGCATGTTCCCTGACCTGTAAATAAAGTGTGTATTATAACGACAATCCCTGCTTACTACTGCCATTTCACGGTACAACAGTTTGTCTCAAGAACCGGGAGATCTGATTCCCACGATTGACGCTGTGAACCACGACCTCTGAACGCACTTCACACACAATTGCAAGGAAGGCTTCACTGCAACGATTTGTCACGCCACGCAACCAACTCTCCGACGACAACCGCCAGAATACCCAGTTCAGTTCAACTGAAATAACACCCCACATACTTTGTGGTGCCATCTATAGGCGCAGTGAATTAGTGTATTGCCCCTCTCTACTACTGCTGCATCTGTTCGATTTGCGCTTTAACGGATTATCTGATCTTACGCTACGCCTGTAGATTGTTAAAGACTGGTGCTGCCATCTGTTAGTTGTTTACTAAACTACTTACCATCTTGACCCGTTCAGTCGATTACAATTACTTCACCATGACTGAAACAGAAAACGCTGTAACAACAATCAAGTACAGCACCTAAAGAGAGTACGGACGAGAGCAAGAGCTAATATCAGACGTATTTTAGAATGAAGTACACAAATGTAATGACACAATTCCCATTGAAGAGTATGAATAAAGATCGACTACAGGAACTATTGTGCGCATTAACCGATCTCTGTAACAAAACACATGATCTTCCTGATTACGGTAATTGAGCTGTTTGATCCGACGTTTTCCCGGCGTACAGAAATCTTGAAAATTTCTCGGGTATTCAGCCGGGTAGCGTTGTCCAAAAGGCACGATATTTCGGCAAGCCGACTTCTTGCCATCTTCAGGCGTTCTTGGTGTCTAATTGATCTCTGTTGGATGCCGACTTTATATAATCTCCACCCTTCTCCCGCAGCCTCCGTGTGGGCGCTTCCGAGCGGTCCGCCGCCGGTGGTGGGGGAAGGGCGGCGTTGGGTGGTGGGGGAAGCGCGGCGCCCCGCGAAAGATCCGGGGCCGCAGTCCTTCCGCGGCTACGGCCGCCGTTGTTCATGTCATGTCCATGTGAGATGCAATGCTCTGCCACGGTGGACTTGGTCGGCTGTGCGTCGTCTGTGTGACGTTTATGTTCCTAAATCTCTCCTGTACCGTCCGGATGGTGTGGCCTATATACATTTTCCCGCACTGGCAAGGGATCTACATCTATATCTTCATGATCACTCTGCAATTCATATTTAAGTGCTTGGCAGAGGGTTCATCGTACCACAATCATACTATCTCCCTACCATTCCACTCCCGAACAGCGCGCGGGAGAAACAAACACCTAATCCTTTCTGTTCGAGCTCTGATTTCTCTTATTTTATTTTGATGATAATTCCTACCTATGTAGGTTGGGCTCAACAAAATATTTTCGCATTCGGAAGAGAAAGTTGGTGACTGAAATTTCGTAAATAGATCTCGCCGCGACGAAAAACGTCTTTGCTTTAATGACTTCCATCCCAACTCGCGTATCATATCTGCCACACTCTCTCCCTTATTACGTGATAATACAAAACGAGCTGCCCTTTTTTGCACCCTTTCGACGTCCTCCGTCAATCCCACCTGGTAAGGATCCCACACCGCACAGCAATATTCTAACAGAGGACGAGCGAGTGTAGTGTAAGCTGTCTCTTTAGTGGACTTGTTGCATCTTCTGTCCTGCCAATGAAACGCAACCTTTGGCTCGCCTTCCCCACAATATTATCTATGTGGTCTTTCCAACTAAAGTTGTTCGCAATTTTTACACCCAGGTACTCAGTTGAATTGACAGCCTTAAGAATTTCTTTTGGAACTCATGTGGATCGCCTCACACTTTTCGTTATTTAGCGTCAACTGCCACCTCCCACACCATACAGCAATCTTTTCTAAATCGCTTTGCAACTGATACTGGTCTTCGGATGACCTTACTAGACGGTAAATTACAGCATCATCTGCGAACAACCTAAGAGAACTGCTCAGATTGTCACCCAGGTCATTTATATAGATCACGAACAGCAGAGGTCCCAGGACGCTTCCCTGGGGAACACCTAATATCACTTCAGTTTTACTCGATGATTTGCCATCTATTACTACGAACTGCGACCTTCCTGACAGGAAATCACGAATCGAGTCGCACAACTGAGACGATACCCCATAGGCCCGCAGCTTGATTAGAAGTTGCTTGTGAGGAACAGTGTCAAAAGCTTTCCGGAAATCTAGAAATACGGAATCAACTTGAGATCCCCTATCGATAGCGGCCATTACTTCGTGCGAATAAAGAGCTAGCTGCGTTACACAAGAACGATGTTTTCTGAAACCATGCCGATTACGTATCAATAGATCGTTCCCTTCGAGGTGATTCATAATGTTTGAATACAGTATATGCTCCAAAACCCTACTGCAAACCGACGTCAATGATATAGGTCTGTAGTTCGATGGGTTACTCCTACTACCCTTCTTAAACACTGGTGCGACCTGCGCAATTTTCCAATCTCTAGGTACAGATCTATCAGTGAGCGAGCGGTTGTATATGATTCCTAAGTAGGGAGCTATTGTATCAGCGTAATCTGAAAGGAACCTAATCGGTATACAATCTGGACCTGAAGATTTGCCCGTATCAAGCGATTTGAGTTGCTTCGCAACCCCTAAGGTATCTACTTCTAAGAAACTCATGCTAGCAGCTGTTCGTGTTTCAAGTTCTGGAATATTCCATTCGTCTTCCCTGGTGAAGGAATTTCGGAAAACTGCGTTCAATAACTCCGCTTTAGCGGCACAGTCGTCGGTAATAGTAGCATCGGCACTGCGCAGCGATGGTATTGACTGCGTCTTGGCGCTTGTGTACTTTACATACGACCAGAATTTCTTCGGATTTTCTACCAAATTTCGAGACAATGTTTCGTTGTGGAACCTATTAAAGGCATCTCGCATTGAAGTCCGTGCCAAATTTGGCGCGTCTGTAAATTTTAGCCAATCTTCGGGATTTCGCGTTCTTCTGATCTTCGCATGCTCTTTCCATTGCCTCTGCAACAGCGTTCGGACCTGTTTTGTGTACCATGGGGGATCAGTTCCATCTCTTACCAATTTATGAGGTATGAATCTCTCAATTGCTGTTGCTACTATATCTTTGAATTTGAGCTACATCCCGTCTACATTTGCATAGTCAGTTCGGAAGGAATGGAGATTGTCTCTTAGGAAGGCTTCTAGTGACACTTTATCCGCTTTTTTAAATAAAATTATTTTGGGTTTGTTTCTGGTGGATTTGGAAGAAACGGTATTGAGCTGTAAACTCCCGGTTTCCGGAGTCCTAAATCGTCTTTGACTGATCCTAATAATGTTTTCGATTTGGATGGAGGGCGAAACACGTACTTGGCATTATATTTTGTGAGTATTCTGCCGATCTTTGTGCTGTTGATGCGTGCAGATGTGACAACAAAGCGTGCACTTTTACACACGCTACGGGGAATAGAAAGGAAACGTTTGATTTTTTATGGTTTGCACTATTGCCAGTGATGAACAACCTGCCTCAACAGTTAGTCCATCACTTAGTATTAGACTGCCCACGATAAAACTTGAGACATTTTCAGGAGATTTTTTAGGATGGGCTTGATTTTCGGAATAGTTTCAGCAACCAACTGAGTAAGACCCTACGATATTCGTCATACATAAACACGTATTTCTGCGAGGCTACTTAGAAGTGGAGCCAAAGCATTTATTTGATGGTATCGCTATGACTTCGGACACATACGAAGGATTTAAGAGAATTCTCACAGAACGCCATGGCGTTAAAAAGAGAAATTTACAAGCTCATCTGGACTTTTTGGTAGCTATAAAACCCACGCATTTTGCGATTCGAGACTCCATTAATTCTACCTTTATCGAGTGCAACCACCGCGCTACGTCCAAACTTCTCGCGCGCTCGTTGAAGATGTAATTCCTTGTGGCAGCACACTAGTGCCAAAAATTCTCTGAACTTTTCCTGGTGATATACACAGACGCTGACCTATTCATGTCAAAGAAACCGGCCTTTCAGAAGGGGACAGACTTCAGTTAGTGGAATTGATAGGAACGGAAATAGAAATAGCGCTTACTTCACGTAAGATCCGTTGCGATAATAAAAGGTTGATTTACCCATCCACTGCTACCGCCCATCATATCGGCACCAATCAGAAACAAACATCACCCAAGGGTAATAGAAATTACGGCCCATTTTGCTCCTTTTGTGAAGAACGTGGCTATTGGGCACAAGAATAAGGCTACTGACTTCACACAACGAAAACAGCAATTAAAATCCGCAAACCTGTGTTCTATATGCCTAAACAAAGGATATGTAAGGTGTCAGATAGCGGAAAGTAGGGTCGAGCTTTTTTTTGATAAATGTAAAAAACCGCAGCTCAAGTCGATGTGCATCGAAGGTACTGCGTCTTACACAGCAGCAAAGAGCAACGGCGCTTCTGTTAGTAAAATGAACCCACCTTCATTTTCGTGCCAACTGCCCAGCTTATTCGATGTGTGCTAGACAGCGGAAGCCAAGCCCCTTAATAGAATATTTGAAACTACCTGCCTTAGACCGATGACAACTTAATGTTTGCACGTTCGAAGCTCTTAGTAGTTATGTAAATTGCGAAATTAGAGGAGTTCTCGACTAACTCTACCACGTATACCGGTGCATATGAAAGTGACCACTATTTGACTCCTCAGCCCAGCTCGCCACAAGAGATTAAAGATATAACACACGTCCGCCCATTACAGTTAGCAGATCCACAGACAGATTCAGAAGAAGATATGCCCGACGATTTTTTAACTGGTAGTGCTCAATGCTGGAAGATTGTCCCAGATAGTCTACCGATCGGTATTCCTAAATCTATTGTTCTGTTCCCCACCATATCCGCTTGGATCTGAAATGGGTGCAGATCTACCATCTATGCGAATTTGGCGGTTGTTATCTTTGTACTTCAGGAACACTTGTCCACAGATTACCAGCTGAGAACATTCTAGGATCTAGAGAGTATCGGCATGACTCCGAAGCGTGATACGGTGGAGACCAATAAAACTTCTGTCCTTCTTCAAAATTCCAGGCTTCTTGTCTTGCTGTTGATAATCGAAGAGTCGTTCGTCTGCCTAGGAAACAAAATATCATTTTATAATCCGCCAGCCAGTTGACTGCAGAAAGTATATTTCTTAGCAACGATTCCTCAATGAACACTTACCACACTCTTATGTTGGACTACAATACAAGGAACCTTATAGAACTCACTTCTCCGGAAGACGCAAATAACACTGTTTTTTATCTTCTGCGTCATGCAGTTGAGAAGGAGAAATGTGGTAGAATAAAGTGGAGAATTGTTTGACGCCTCCTCTTACGAACTCGACACACCCTATCTCAACAGGTCCAGATCTTCTGCCAGGAACACTTGCTGTCCCGTTACGGTTGCGGTTGCACCCGTGGCTACTATTAGCGATATCACGCAAGCATTTCTGCAACTTATCCTGCTTGAAGACGACAGGGATTTGACAAGATTTTTATGTCAGTTTCTCAAGATAGACAAGGAAACTACCATACGACGAACGAAGTAAAAACTTGCCGTTTCATTAGACTTCTGTTTCGTGTGACATGTAGACCATTCTTGTTTTCGGCAACGCTGGAAGAACATGCCTCTAAACAAGGGACCCCGTTTCCTGCCAGCGCGCAGATACAAGCCAACAATGTTTTCATGGATGACTTCCCATTTGGTGCAAATGACAACAGTTAATCTATTGGTGTGTATTATAAAGTAACAGTACTCATGAAATTATTGAGCTTCCGATTGGCGAAATGGGGCACAGGACATATGGAGAACCGAAGGGCGAGAGATCACTTGAGCTACTCAAGTTTTAGACGAATATTGGAACACAACAATCGACAGTTTATACACGGTTGATATCACAAAACATTTATCTGATTGACCCACTACCACAAGGAAACTGTTACAGTCTACTCCCTATCGTGTCAATCACTGTTATTCCAAGAAGCCTGGTGTAGCGGAATTGATCGGAGTGAATTGCTACCCAATAATCTGGCAACACAATGGAATACTTGGGTGCCCGTTTTACCTCCATTGCCCTGTATTCTTATCTAGTGATGGACATTAGGTACTGCAGATTGCGATGTTCAGATTGTCGTATTTTGAGATGCTTCGGAAAGAGCGTGTGGGGCAGCTCTGTACATCCCCAATGTTTTTTTACACGGAAACACAATCATTCACTTAGCCTGTAGCAAGAACAAACTTGCACCTGTCAAAAGGATAATATTAGAACGTCTGAAACTCCTACGTGCGCTATTACTAAGAAATTTCAGCGCATCTACATGGTACGACATTTCTCATGCAACTTTGTGGACAGACGATAGAGTGATCGTCTGCTGGAGACACAATGATGCAAATCCATGAAAGACGTGATCCGCCCGCTAAACCCGCTGGGCAGAACAGGTGATTAGTATTGTGGAAAGGGCCAAAAAAGGTGTCGGTCAGACTCACTTCAAAGTTGTAATTTATTGTAATTTAATAACACCTTTAAACCAAAACGGCACATAGCCGAACCTTTACAACTACGAGTTTCAAAATCCAGTTCTTTCACGGCTGAGGGCCTCCAAACAAGAAATCTTAAAAAGCAGCAAGATAAATTTCAAATGACTGAAGACATGCAGTTAAAATTGCAAATAAAGTACAAGGTGCAATACAAACAGCTGAAGGCCACAATTAAATTTCAAAATTTTAAAATATATTCCCATAATCTTTTAAGGCAGAAGGCCGCTATGTTTTCGCTTAAGGGGAAATTTTGAGAATAAGGCTTTAAGCGGCTGAAGACCCACAATTGATTTACATAAATCAATTTACATAAAACACAATAAAAAAATTTTCTTTTAAGATATTCGCTATCATACATTACCAACAGACCATTAAACACCTATAAAAAGGAAAGTATAGTGAACGGCACTCAGACGTCTCCAGGGGGCCAGGAAGTGGGCCTGCCCTCGAAACATTAACGTTCACTGATTTGAGACAGGTAGTGGGCCCAACTACACTTGATCCGTCGGTAACCCAACCAAGAGACAGTCACGGACCGACCGACCAAACGACTTGCTAGTCACCAATCGGTACGTAAAAACTCAGAGACCAAACTGTTAAGTACGTGATTATCCACAATGAAATATGTATTAAGCTGCCAAAACTACGCACCATGTTGGACAGCGACAACAGGTGAGGAAAGGATGCTGCCTGAATTTACGTCAGTGGCCAGGGCAGGCAACCAGAACACTAACGGCCACAAGGTAGAAAATTCCGCTGGTGCACTTGAATTGTAGTGAACCAATATAGCTAATTCCACCTCACGGTGGCTCTATTTCACCACTACAAACACTCCGTGTTGCTCAAAGGAAAAGCTCCCCAACAGCGAACCACCGAAACGAACGAAACAACATGAACGAACGTAGCTTGGGTACTTAACACACCGCCGGCCGCAGTGGCCGAGCGGTTCTAAGCGCTACAGTTTGGAACCGCGCGACCGCTACGGTCGTAGGTTCGAATCCTGCCTCGGGCATGGATGTGTGTGATGTGCTTAGGTTAGTTAGGTTTAAGTAGTTCTAAGTTCTAGGGGACTGATGACCTCAGCAGTTAAGTCCCATAGTGCTCAGAGCCATTTGAACCAAATACTTGAAGAAACGCCTTTCTAACACTTAAGCCTATACTAGATGTTAACAAATTTCTCTTCTTCAGAAACGCTTTCCTTACCATTACCTGTCTACATTTTATATCCTCTCTACTTCAACCACGACCAGTTATTTTGCTCCCCAAATAGCAAAACTCGTTTACTACATTAAGTGTCTCATTTCCTAACCTAATTCCCTCGTTTTGCTTTTGTTGATGTTCATCTTATATCCTCCTTTCAAGACATTGTCCATTCCATTCAACTGCTCTTCCAGGGCCTTTGCTGTATCTGACAGAATTACAATGTCGTTGGCGAACCTCAAAGTTTTTATTTCTACTCCATGGATTTTAATTCCTTCTCTGAATTATTCTTTTGTTTCCTTTACTGCTTGCTCAATATACAGATTGAATAATATCGGAGATGGCTAGAACCCTGTCTCACTCCCTTCCCAACTACTGCTTCCCTTTCATGCCCCTCGACTCTTAAAACTGCTATGTGGTTTCTGTACAAAGTTTAAATAGCCTTTCGCTCCACGTATTTTACCCTGCTACCTTCAGAATTTGAAAGAGAGTATGCCAGTCAACATTGTCAAAAAGCTTTCTCTAAGTCTACAAATGCTAGAAACGTAGGTTTGCCTGTCCTTAATCTATCTTCTGAGATGAGTCGTAGGGTCACTATTGGCTCGCGTTTTCCAACATTTCTACGGAAACCAAACTTATTTTCCCCGAGGTCGGCTTCTACCAGTTTTTCAATTCGTCTGTATAGGATTCGTGTTAATATTTTGCAGCCGTGACTTATTGAACTGATAGTTCGGTAATTTTCACATCAGTCAACACCTGCTTTCTTTGGGATTGGAATTATTATATTCTCATTGAAGTCTCATGGTATTTCTCCTGTCTCATACATCTTGCTAATCAGATGGCAGAGTTTTGTCAGGGCTGGCTCTCCCAAGGCTATCAGTAGTTCTAATGGAATGTTGTCTTCTCCCGGGTCCTTGTTTCGACATAGGTCTTTCGGTGCTCTGTCAAACTCTTCACGCAGTATCATATCTCCCGTTTCATCTTCATCTACATCCTCTAGCATTTTCATAATATTGTCGTCAAGTACATCGCCCTTGTATAGACCCTCTGTATACTCCTTCCACCTTTCTGCATTCCCTTCTTAGAACAGGATTTCCATCTGAGCTCTTGATATTCATACAAGTGCTTCTCTTTTCTCCAAAGGTCCCCTTAAGTTTCCTGTAGGCAGTATCTATCTTACCCCTAGTGATATATATGCCTCTACATCCTTACATTTGTCCTCTAGCCATCCCTGCTTAGCCATTTTGCACTTCCTGTCGATCTCATTTTTGAGACGTTTGTATTCCTTTTTGCCTGCTTCATTTGCTGCATTTTTATGTTTTCTCCTTTCATCAATTAAATTCAATATATCTTCTGTTATCCAAGGATTTCTCCTAGCCCTCATCTTTTTACCTACTTGATCCTCTGCTGCCTTCACTATTTCATCTCTCAAAGCTACCCATTCTTCTTCTACTGTATTTCTTTCCCCCAATCTTGTCAATCGTTCCCTAATGCTCTCCCTGAAACTCTCTACAACCCATGGGTCTGTCCTATCTCTTTAAATTCCCACCTTTTTGTAGTTTCTTCAGTTTTAATCTACAGTTCATAACCAATAGATTGTGGTCAGAGTCCACATCTGCCCCTGGAAATGTCTTACAATTTAAAACCTGGTTCCTAAATCACACTCTTACCATTATATAATTATCTGAAACCTTCCAGTATCTCCAAGCCTCTGCCATATATACAACCTTCTTTCATGATTCTTGAACCAAGTGTTAGCTATGATTACGTTATGCTCTGTGCAAAATTCTACCAGGCGGCTTCTTTCATTCCATACTCCCCATTCCATATTCACGTACTACGTTTCCTTCTCTTCCTTTTCCTACTATCGAATTCCAGTCACCCATGACTATTAAATTTTCGTCTCCCTTCACTATCTGAATAATTTCTTTTATCTCATCATACATTTCATCAATCTCTTCGTCATCTGCGGAGTTCGTTGGCGTATATACTTTCATTACTGTGGTAGGCGTGGGCTTCGTGTCTATCGTGGCCACAATAATGCGTTCACTATGCTATTTGTAGTAGCTTAACGGCACTGCTATTTTTTTATTCATTATTAAACGTACTCCTGCATTACCTCTATTTTATTTTGTATTTATAGCCCTGTATCCACCTGATCAGAAATCTTGTTCCTCCTGCCACCGAACTTCACTAATTCCCACTATATCTAACTTCAACTTATCCATTTCCGTTTTTGAATTTTCTAACCTACCTGCCTGATTAAGGGATCTGACATTCCACGCTCCGATCCGCAGAACGCAAATTTTCTTTCTCCTGATAACGACGTCCTCCCGAGTAGTCCCCGCCCTGAGATCTGAATGGGGGACGATTTCACCTCCGGAATATTTTACCCAAGAGGACGCCACCATCATTTAACCATACAGTAAAGCTGCATGCCCTTGGTAAAAATTACGGCTGTAGTTTCCCCTTGCTTCCAGCCGTTCGCAGTACCAGCCGTTTTGGTTAGTTTTACAAGGCAAGATCAGTAAATCATCCAGACTGTTGCCCCTGCAACTACTGAAAAGGCTGCTTCCCCTCTTCAGGAACCACACGTTTGTCTGGCCTCTCAACACATACCACTCCGTTGTGGTTGCACCTACGGTACATTTATCTGTATCGCTGATGCACGCAAGCCTCCCCACCAACGGCAAGGTCCATGGTTCATTGGGGGGGGGGGGGGGGCTTCATACATAATATTATTATCACAAAGAGAAACTTGTTGTTGGAGAGTGGACAGCAGTCGAGCTTGCAAATGCACTTGCTTACTGGTTTAAAATAGCCCAACTCCAGTGCTCCAAGCGGGAATTTCACACACTTCATAACGATGAACCGATCCCGTAAGAGTCGTAAATGTGACGCTTTTATCCATTTCTAGAAGATGAACTGATCCTCCTGGGTAGTAGATTACAGTTTGCAGAACTTACCAGTGAACAACGACATCCAGTACTTACCGGTGGTTTGTGAAGTTTGTTAAATGTGCCCACTTTAGCAGAACCTTCTGTCACCCAAATTTTGACCAAAGAATTTAAACAAACGAAAAAACAGGCGGATGACTTTAGGAAAAGATGGAACGAAGAGTATCTCCTGCAGCTTACTAGCTTCCACGATGTTAGAGGTACATCTTCTACACGTATTGACTTCTGAGTGGGTGATCTGGCTTTGGTTCATGAGGATGGACGCCAGAGACACATGTGGAGGAAGGAGAAAATAGAAAGGTGGGTATAGCAAATAGAATGTAAAACAAAGATGGCCATACTGCGCACTTTAGAAAGACGGCAGACAGCACGTCCGGTTCAGCTGGTCATCCACCTAGAGGTTGATGAGGGTGAGGAGGATGCTGGAAATTGAGGTGTTCAGCACAGTTATATCTCCTATTTGTAATACTCACTTACGAAGACATGACTTTTAAACTCTTTTTGGTTATAGATGTTCTGTGTCTGTGTTAGTGTGAGTGTGTTAGAGTAAAATCCCGGCTTACTACTGTCATTTCATGAAACCCATCAAGTCGGGATACACGGTAGGTGCGCCAAATAAGGCAACAGTCCCCAGTAAGGTTACTCCTACTCATTTTGGAAACTTCTAACTTTATCGCTTGTCTTATGAGTGAATTATCCTAAAACTGTCTACCAAAACTTCTCAAAAATGATTACCAGACAAACTAATTCCTTACTGAAACTCGAGTAATATGCAAATCTCTGACTATACTGAATTATACTAAGACGTAATACGATTTGCTCAATACTGCCTACAGGTTTAAACTGTTTCCATAAAAATGCAATGCTACCCTGAATGTAACCCGACTTACGAAATAAATTCCAATTTAGATCTTATTTGAACTATTTTCAACGACTACAAAAATTTTTTCGTAGTATCTCGAAAGTTATTATAGACGCATGAGAAGTATTGGGCGATGAAAAATCGTTGTACATTAAGGTGGCCTGACCATGAGAAATTAATCGGGAATAGTTATGTTATTATTAGTTAATTGTTATTTCATTAGTTAAGTAGTGGCTTTGGGAATTATTCGTGTACTTTATTCAATTACCATAAAGACAGCAAAACAAACGACAGTGGATATAATTCACAAGAGCAATGTCAGCAAATTACTGAAAATCAGTGTTGGTCCATCGTGGCCAGGAGACATCGTCTGTGAGTAATTTTCAGTGTCAATAAAATTCACCAACAGCCGTGTTTTTTAAGATATTTTATTTTATTCTGAAAGCTACCAGTTTCGGTATTTCATTTTGCCTTCTTCAGGCTCCATATGCCTCTATCCACATAAACGAACTTGTATAGTGCCTTAAATCGCTGGATATCGTGAATTCCAATCGTTAGACAATTGCTTCATACGAAGACGTGACAGCAACTCAGCTCTGAGTTCGTTTATTTGGATAGAAGCGTATGGGGCCTGAAGATGGCAAAATGAGATGTCGAAACTCGTGGCTTCCAAATAAAATAAGATACGTTAAAGTGTACGGTTATTGGTGAATTTTATTGACATTGAAAACTACTGAAAATGTACAGCCAGCTACGTCAAGTGATAAACAAAATGACCATTACCGGAGTTGTTCCGGAAAATGGAAATGCTATAGTTAATCAGACAGTTGTCATGGTAGTAAGTTATGCCAACAAAGCAGGAAACATTCGAAACGTGAGTGAAGGAGTTTTCTGTAAACAAAACCGCTTTAGGCAACGAGATTTCTCAAAACCAAGTCCTTTTGGCCGAAAGACATTTCCGAAACCAAAGCTTCCTGGATAACTATAACTTCTGAGTCACACGAGCAAATATCTAAAGAAGTAACTGAATTAAGACAAACTCGCATTGTATTACCTGAACCCATGACGAAACTGACTGATAAGATACAAGAGGTTAAACAGGCTCAGAGATCATTGTCTAAAACCGTTCGCTGGTTATTGGAAAGTGTCAACAATATATGCATTGAGGAAGAGAAAAATATTAATGGTTAATTCGAGACGAAGAGAGAACATTTTGCAACCAGTTTGTGGAATGGACATCCGGAAGGGATGAACAAAATTGCTAGCGAAATTGATAGGCAATTTAAGGTTGCACTTAATCACATTTATAGCGATTGTGATGTTTCATATAGTGAGCTGCACAATTAGGGAAGGTAAGAATTTTTAGCATATTGCAGCCCCATTAGCAACTGTGAGAGACTAATATTTTGAAGGATCAGCCTCAGCAACGCAAATTTTCCGGTCTTTACCACGTTTTGGCCAAATTAATCTATCCTTCTTCGGAAGCACAAAATTACTATAACATGCCAGAGTAAGACACAGTCAACATTAAAACTAAAACCTATAGTACCGGGGTACCATGTCGAATTAAAATTACTTAACTGAAGTTCAGACGCGGCATCTCTTCACCACGCGGTGAGTTGGCAGCGGCAACTAGTGCCAGCGTAGTTGCCACTGCCAACTCACCGCGTGGTGAAGAGATGCCGGGGCTGGACTTCAGTTAAGTAGTTTTAATTCGACAGGGTACCACGGTACTATAGGTACTTTTCATGCATTATTTGCATATTAAATACTTTGGAAAATCGATACGATGGAAAAACTGCCCAAGTTGCAAATTTCACTTTCATTTACTTGATGACTAGTTTCGAGTCAGAGCCCATTTTCAGATCATCCTACAGGACGGAATCATGTGCAATACAGCTTTTACCAAATTTGTAACACACATCAAAAATACAGAATTTATCGTTTCGAGATATATGTACCAGAGCGTCAAAATGATATTTCTCAAAATATAAGAACCATGTCAAGATAACAAACATGTACACACAACAAAGTGCAAATGAGCAGTTACAGAGCGTACGGATAAGTGGCAGTCTAGTCCTCCTGCTGCCGTAAGGAAACCTCGGGAACGGGGCACTAGACTACCAGTTGTCTGTATGCTCTGTAACTGCTCATTTGTACTTTGTTATGTGTACATGTTTATTATCTTGACATGGTTCTTATATTTTGAGAAATATCATTCTTACTGTGTGGTACGTATACCTTGAAAAAATTTGTCCTGCGTGTTTGTTGTGGGCTTAATAATTTTGTAACAGCTGTATTGCACATGAGTGTAATTTTGGTTTTCTGTCCTGTAGTACGACTTGAAATTGGGTCCCGACCCGAAACTAGTCATAAAGAAAATAAAAGTGTTTCTTTGGATCGTTTTCCAGTGTATGGATTAATACATCATGCTGGAAGTTCGTTCTTTGGAAAATATAGCAATTGGAAAATGAATGAATTATTTGCAGTGGTTCTGGACTAGATACAGTCTCTGCTGTGAATGTATTGTCCACTGACTTACATAAAAGAACTTGTGAATGAGTTATAATTCTACCTTTAGTGGTGAATAATTGTAGAATCATGGCAGCTATTGCCACTAGTTTTAAAAACTTTAAAATGTTATACTAGCAAATGTAGCAGCACGATGCGTGTTCCTATTTGTAGACAGTCTCGTGGTGGACTGCACTATCAGCATTGAATCCTCAAGGAAAAGGATGCAAAGGAAAATGTTATTTTATGAAAGATGGTGTTCAGGTTTTAGTGAACTTACCGAAAACTGATGACGTCCATGGCAGATACTGACACGGCATCTGGGTGAAGCGGATTAGTAGTGACACACACCAAGTTGGTACGCGACAGCCTGAAGTGAGTGCCGTTCCTTTCATGAAAGCATGCATCGAATAAAAAAGTTTCAGAGTCATTCTCTGTAATCACAATGCTCTGAATTGTTGGGTATGTTTCTCAGGAACGTAGATGTGTTTGAGGAGAAACCTACATCGCTCAGTGGCTATCAATACCACCTGAATTTTGTGCCGCACAAAACATTCTGCGGTAGTTCGTATTCCATTCCAGGGTCGGAGAGAGCTGCTGTAGACAGAGAGATTAGGAAAATATTACAGTCCATGCTGTAGGCCGCTTCTTTTAGTGTCGAGACCTGGTGCTAACGTCCGATTAGTTTTAGCTGGAAGAGCTATCAATAAACTTATTGAGCATTGGGCTTCAGTCCAAAGAATGGTTTGGTGAAGCTCTCCATGCCACTATCTCCTGTGCAAGCCTTTTCATCTGCTAATAACGACTGCAACCAAAATTTTTCTGAATCTGCTCACTGTATTCATTTCTTGGTCTCCCTCTATAATTTTTACCCCTCCCCTCCACCACAACAATTCCCTCAAATACTAAACTAGTGATCCCTTGATGTTTGAGAATGTGTGCTATAAGTGATCCCTTCCCTTAGGCAAGTTGAGCCACAAATGTCTTGTCTCCCAAGTTCTACGCAATACCTCCTCACTGGTTACGTGGTCTGCCTATATAATCGTCAGCTTTCTTCTGTAGCACCACATTTCAAACACTTCTATTCTATTCTTCTCTAAACTGTTATCGTCCATGTTTCACTTCCTTACATTAGTAAGCTGCAGCCAAGCACCTTCAGAAAAGACATCTTAAAACGTAAATTTATATTCTACGGGGGTCATTCCAAAATAAATGCACACTATTTTTGTAAAAATGCAGTTTTCATTCTGCATGTGTGAAAGTTTGCGAGGTGCCGGGGCTGGCAGTGTATTTAACACTAAATTCTTCTAGAATCTTCATATATAAATGATGCTCTAAGCCTCCACTATTCTAACTCCGATTTTTGCTGTTGCACATGGATTAAAAAGAAACGCTAACTGGCTGTAATCGACCCTGCAAGTGGAGTAGAAAAGAGTTTGGCACCTGCAATAATTTAATTTGATAAATAAGTTAAATAAAGGAAAGTTTCAGTAACGTAGTGAGAAATGAGAGGGTTGCTCTACCGATTAACAGAATGACAGTTCTGTCCAAAATAACAATATGTTTTATTATGACTAAACTCGAATTAATAAACAAAACACATGAAACATTTACAATACATCAAATTGACTCAAATTGGATACTCAAATAAATGCTGTGAAGGTGAAGTTGTCCCTAAACTAGATTGTGACATTTATGACGAAACCGAGCGAGGTGGTGCAGTGGTTAGCACACTGGACTCGCATTTGGGAGGACGACGGTTCAATCCCGCGACCGGCCATCCTGATTTGGGTTTTCCGTGATTTCCCTAAATGGCTCCAGGCAAATGCAGGGATGGTTCCTTTGAAAGGGCACGGCCGATTTCCTTCCCCTTCCTTTCCTAATCCGATGAGACCGATGACGTCGCTGTTTGGTCTCTTCCCCCAAACAATCCAATCCAATCCAATTTATGACGAAGTGGTATATGGAGCCAATTCCTTGCAACTCAAATCTTAAGAGAAACACACAGCCAACCCAACATTAATTGCTGCTACTGTACTGAGAAATCAGACAATGAACACCCAAGACAGAACAAAGTTAGAAAAGACGAACAGGCGCGCTCTGCTGAGCTCTGGTTATCATCTAGCAAAATTCCCTAAGCTGCCGGTGCTGCGGACATACATTACCAAGCTGTCTTCTTAACTGCAAGATCGTGTTGATCTGGCGTACCGGAGGCGATGGCTGGTTGCTTCGACGTCCCATCGTGTTGATGATAATGTCGCGAGTATAGCCCAAAACAAATCATCCTGGTCTGGTTGTGCCAGACTAAAGACTTCCTAGCAATGCAAATGACCCTCTGAGGGATACAAAGAAGACCCGCCACACAATCACTGACGGTACAGTGATTGATTTTAACAAGCGAAGTCACGCAGTAACTCCGATACAGTCAACTTTAGCCAACACTGCTCAAGACAGACAACATAGGCCGTTTGTACGCAGAACGCTCAATTGCCAACTGTATTCGGAAAGTAACGTTGAAGTCGAAACTTCAGCAACTTTGTCAAACAGTTTCAATTAAATAAAAGTATATTAGACAGCCAATTGAAGGCAGGCTGTCCAGAGCAGCGAGAGCTCAGACTTGTAACCTACTCTGACCGAAAGGCGAGAGCCGACCCTCACAAGAGCACCCGTACAAACCGAACACAGAACATTCCCGCCCCCATGACAGTGGCCGTGGTTAAACGTTCCAATCAGCAACTCGAAAACCGGCGGAAAATTCCACACTATTGCCGAAGCACTACCTTTCCACCAATGGAGATTCTTGGCGCCAATTTCTGCGCCGATTTTGCTACGTCACGGAGCTATGCCCTGAGCAAGCCAATCACAGTTACGATTTGCAGAAAACGCAGGAATTTGCCCGCCACGACTGCCTGGGAACACAAGTCTTTCCCACGCCTCGCTGGTAGCCCACGAGAAACGGTTTTCAGTAAGTTTCTGCGAAGTAACGGAATCTCTAGCCCAGCCACTCCGTCAGGCCCCTGTGGGCGTGTATCCGCCGCTCTTATGACAATGTCGGCGTCTGAAAAGCATTCACTTGACTCCCTCACACCCGTCAGCTTAACTGTTTCAAGATCAGCAGAGCCCAGCTGTCACCGGACCACCTGGGTGACGAGAGACGCTGCATGGGAAGTCCAGAGACGCTGCATGGGAAGTCCGCGTGTGAAGGAATAGCAACTTTTCACAGCATGCAATTAGAGAGGAAGATCGAATTACTCAGAGAAATATGAGAGGGGGCTCATGCCACCTCTCACGTTTTACAGTGCTGTTGTACGACAGTGCACAGCCACATGTCAGTCAAAAAACCATGGAAGCGATCACAAAACTGGGATGGACAACACTGAAACACCCGCCTTACAGTCCTGACCAGGCTCCATGTGACTATCATCTCTTTGGGAAACTGAAATACTCTCTTCGTGGAACAAGGTTTGAAGATGATGACTCCCTTGTGCATGCTGCCAAACAGTGGCTCCAACAGGTTGGCCTAGAATTTTACCATGCGGGTATACAGGCGCTGGTTCCAAGATGGAGTTAAGGCAGTTGAGAGGAATGGAAATTATGTGGAGAAATGAAAATATTGTTCCCAAAGGATGTATCTAAAAACTTTCAAACATGTACAATAAAAGATGGATGTAAAAAAAAAATAGATGCATTTCTTTTGGAGTGACCCTCATATGTTAACAGATTTGTCTTTTTCACAAATGTTTTTCTAGTCATTTTCAGTACACATTTTATATCCTCTCTATTTCGATCATCATCATCAGTTATTTAGTTTCCCAAGTAACGAAACGTATCTACTATGTTAAGTACCTCGTTTCCCGATCTAATTCCCTCATAAACACCTGATTTAAATTGGTTATATTTCATTATCCTTGTTCTACTTTTGTCGATGTTCATTTTTATATCCTCCTTTAAAAACACTGTCCATTTTGTTCAGCTTCTCCTGCAAGTCTTTTCCTGTCTCTGATGGAATTATGATGTCATCAGTAAAACTGAACGCTTTAATTTTTTTTCTCCCTGAACTTTGATTCCTATTCCAAATTTTTCTTTTGTTTTCTTTACTGCTTCCCCACCCCGTACAGACTGAATAATACTGGAAATAGCTAACTCTCTCACTCTCATCTCAAGCTCGGCTTCCCTTTCATGCCCCTCGACATTTATAACTACATTCTGGTTTCTATACAGGTTGTTAATAGCCTTCCGCTGCCTATATTTTATCCCTGCTGCCTTCAGAATTTCAAATAGAGTATTTCCGTCAACACTGTGAGAAGCTTTCTCTCAGTCTACAAATGCTGTAAACATATGTTTGCCTTCTAAGATAATTCATAGGGTCAATGCTGCCTCGTGTGTTCCTAATTTCTCCGAAATCCAAACAAATATTCCCTGAGGTCGGCTTCTATCATTTTTTCCGTTCATCTGTAAAGATTCATGTTATTATTTTGCAGCAGTGACTTATTAAACTGATAGTTTGGTAATTTTCACACCTGTCAGCAACTGCTTTCTTTGATATTGGAATTATTACATGCTTCTTGAAGTGTGAGGTTATTTCGCTTGTCTCATACATCTCCCACTCCACATGACAGAGTTTTTTTCATATCTGGCTCTCCCGAGACTGTCAGTATTTTTTATGGAATGTCGTGTACTCCAGGAGCCTCGTTTCGACGTGGTCTTTCAGTGCTCTGTCAAATTCTTCTCGCAGCATCATACAGCCAATCTTATCTTTATCCACGTCCTCTTCAATTTCTATAATATTGCATCCATATCCCTTGTATAGATCCTCTATACAACCCTTCCACCTTTCAGCCTTTCCTTCTTTGCTTAGGATTGGTTTTCCGTCTGAGCCCTTGATATTTGTACAGTTACTTCTATTTTCTCCAAAAGTCCCTTTAATTTTCCTGTATGCGGTATCTATTTTTCCCCTAGTAAAATATGGTTGTAAATCGTTACATTTGCCATCCATCCATTCCTAATTAGCATTTTGCACTTCCTGCCAATCTCATTGTTAGAAGAGTGTATTCCCTTTCGCCTGGTTCATTTTCTGTGTTTTTATATTTTCTTTTTTCATTAACTAAATTCATTATCTCCTGTGTTATCCAAGCATCTTTATTGTCCTTGTCTTTTTATCTATTTGATCCTCTGCTGCCTCTTAAAATTACCCAATCGTCTTCTACCGTATTCCTGTCCCCCTGTTCTAGTGAATCGTTGCGTAGGACTCCCTCTGAGACTCTCTGGTTGTTTCAAGGCCATATATCCTTAATTTTCTACCTTTTTACAGTTTCTTCAGTTTTGATCTATAGTCCATAACGAATAAATTGTGGTCAGAGTCCACGACTGGATCTCCTGAAATTTCAGATCTGGTTTCATAATTTGTGTCTTACCATTATATAATCAGTCTGAAACTGTCCGGTGTTTCCAGTTTTCTCCCGCGTATACAACCTTCTTTCATGACTTTTAAACCAAGTGTTAGCGATGATTAAATGGGTTAGATTAAAAATCTACCAGTTGGCTTCCTCTTTGATTCATTTCCCTCAGTCCATATTCACCTACTAGTTTTCATTCTCTTCCTTTTCCTACTATCGGATTCCATTCCCCATCACAAATAAATCTTCGTTTGCCTTAACTATCTGATTAATTCCTTCTATCTCGTCGTATATTTCTTCAATCTCTTCATCATCTGCAGAGCTAGTTGGCATATAAACATATACTACTGTGACAGATATGGGCTTCGAGTCCATCTTGGCTACGACAATGCGTTATTTGATTTTTTTTATAGTAGATTGTACACACCCCTGTTTTTTATTCATTATTAAACCTATTTCCGCATTACTCCTATATGATATCGTAATTATAGCCCCATATTCATCTGACCAGAAGCGCTGTTCCTCGTGCCACTGAACTTCACTAATTCCCGCTACATCTAACTTCAACCTCTCCATTTCCCTTTTTAAGTTCTGTAAGATACCTGCCGGATTAAGGGATCCAGCATTCCTCGCTCCGATCCGCAGAACATCAGTTTTGTTTCTAAAGATGACGACAGTCTCCTGAGTAATCCCTGAGGAGATCCACTGGGAGATTGTTTTAACTTCGGAATATTTTATTCAGGAGGAAGTAGTCATCATTTAACTATACGCTACAGCTGCATACCCTCGGGAAAAATTACTGCTGTAGTTTCTCCTTGCATTCAGTAGTTTGCAGTATGAACACAGCAAGGCTGTTATTACAAGACCAGATCAACTAATGATCAAGACTGTTGCCCCTGCAATTACTGAAAAGGCTGCCGCCCGTCTTCAGGAAGTACAAGATTTTCTGGCCTCTCACCAGATAACATTGCGTTGTGGTGACACATGAGATAGTTATCCGAATCACTGAGGCACGCCAGCCACATTAGCGAAATGAGTGGTTCATCAGGGAGAAAACTATTATAATATACTAAAAATTCTATCTAGAACAAAACAAAAATCGCGAAGGACAACAAGCAGTAATAATCGATTATTACCACAGGAGTAATATTTTTAGTGATTATTGTCAGTAATATTAATGTTAATAGGACCATTACTGTTCACTATACTGGGTGAAGCGAAATTTGTGCACTCGGGCTTCGCACCGCGACTCCTCACATGCCAGCGATAAAAAAATGTCTCTCACAAAACTTCATGTGGCCAGTACATCCGGCAGAAAAAGGACGTTAAAGAGTGGCAATCTGCCAACACTGTAATCACATGTACGTTAAGTACCTTAAGTACCTGTATTAGCAGATGTTCAGCAGATGTTAATCGTGCTGTGCAGTTCGTGGAGTGGATAGTGTTTTCGGTTAGAATGCAAGAGGTCAGTGGTTTCGATTTTGAAGTGAGACAGAGGTTTTTTTATTTGGTAAATGTAGTCCGGGTAGTACAGTATCTGGCCTCTTAATCGTCAACAGCGAGTCCTCTAGACGCATGTCTCGCAACGCACGGTCGTTAATGTTCTTTACGAGCGTGGGCTGCACCCCCATCATTATGCTTTCACGCAACACCAGCATCCTGCAGATCGCGATCAGTGGATACAATTCTATGAATGGTTCCAATAACAACAGGAAGCCAACGATGACTTCATTAACACCATAATATGGTCAGATGAAGCAGCATTCACTCGTGAGGGTATCTTCAATATGCACAACGCCCATCATTGGTGTGAGGTTATCCCGCACGTCACCCACGACCGTGGATATCAAGTTCGCTTTGCTATCAATGTCTGGGCCGGAATATTCGGCGACAGGTGTTTGGGCCCCATATGTTGCCTAATCAGTTGACTGCACGAAAGTATCATGCATTACTCTCAAACTTTCTGCCTGATGCGCTGGAAGATGTTCCACTACATGTCTGGCAGAGGATATTGTTCCAACTCACAACATTTCCAGGTAAATGGCTCAGACGTGGAGGTCCAGTTATATGGCCAACGCATTCACTTGACCTAAATCCCCTGCATTTCTTTCTGTGGGGACACCTGAAGGAGCAAGTGTACTCTGCTCCGCCAACGAATGTGGAAGAATTGGTAGCCTGTGTTCATGCTGCTCTTGTTACTGTGGACGCAGCTTAGCTGCGAAGTGTCCAGAGCTGTATGATCCAGCGGGTTGCGCAATGTTTGGACCTTCAGGGAGGACGCTTAGAGCATCTGTTGTTCTGAGAGCAACGTATTCTGTTGTGAATGAAGGTCATGCGGTCATTAGTACGGACTTTATTATTGTCACTGGTTGCTAATGTGCGACATCTGAGCACTCATATTACATGTAGTATAAATGACAAGTAGATGCTGAGTTATTGTCCTGTGCTATCATCGTTAGCATCTCGAAATTGATACTGTTTTTGTAGTTATTCTGTCCTATGACAGGCCATTTGTTTCAACAGTCTATTCCTTATTTGTCTGACCAAGTGTTTGTTGTATTCAGCGTTACAAAATGTCGTAAATTAAGGGTACATGTTATCTAAGAAATGATGTATATTACGGTATGAAATGTCAGAATGAAATAAGCAAAAAAAAAAGTGCCCCCACCTTGGGTCGAACGCTCGACCTCCTGCATGCTAACCCAAAACTCTATCCACTGTGCAAACTGCACACCACTGAAGATTTGTGCTGACACCTACTTACGATTCCCATGGTTACAGTGTTGCCAGATTGCCTCTCTTTCACGTTCATTTTCTGCCGGATGTACTGGTTCGACGAAATTTTGTGATTTTTTTTTTCCATCGCTGGCATGTGAGGAGCCGTGCTGCGAAGCCCCAGTGCGCGAATTTCGTTTCACCCTCATAACTGCGCCGACAAACTGTCAGAGGTTATTCAGGGATACCTTCTGAGTGTTGTCGCTTAAGGAGCTCACGGTCACCTGTTGGCCGTTACTGAGTAATAACGTAGTTAAGATTTTTTCGGTTGGTTGCCTGGCTCACGTTCATTTCTGTGAAAATACCATGACGACAATGGAGACACCTGTAAATCGCTATCACCGTAACGTACACTGTAGAAGACAGACTAACGGAAAAACCTTCAGACGCAAAAGTACTGCGAAGTAGTTGCAATCGGTGCGGGAACACCTCATCATAGAGTGGTCATGTCACTCTTTCACTGCATTCAGTGATACAAATATGTGACGCGAATCGTCGACCAACTCTCCAACAGTAGACCCATCCATAGAACAGCTGTGAGTCATTGCTGCCGGACAACATAACCCTAGACGGGACCTGGTAGTATTTATTGCAAATTTGAATGTCAAAAAAAAAAAAAAAATGGCTCTGAACACTATGGGACTTAACACCTGAGGTCATCAGTCCCCTATAACATAGAATTACTTAAACCTAACTAACCTAAGGACATCACACACATCCATGCCCGAGGCAGGATTCGAACCTGCGACCGTAGTGATCGCGCGGTTCCAGACTGAAGCGCCTAGAACCGCTCGTCCACATCGGCCGGCACTTGAATGTCGCTGAGGTAAGGGGGGGGGGGGGGGGGGGACATTACTGATCTGAGCAACGAGTGCCATCCGCGAACGGAAACAAGTGCTATTGACAAGGGATTTCAGATGGATTCCGTATTTCTGGATTTCCGGAAGACTTTTGACCCCGTACCACACAAGCCACTCGTAGTCAAATTGCGTGCTTATGGAATATCGTCTCAGTTATATGACTGGATCTGTCATTTCCTGTCAGAGAGGTCACAGTTCGTAGTAATTGACGGAAAATCATCGAGTAAAACAGAAGTGATTTCTGGCGTTCCCCAAGGTAGTGTTATAGGTCCTTTGTTGTTCCTTATCTATATAAACGATTTGGGAGACAATCTGAGCGGCCGTCTTCGGTTGTTTTCAAATGACGCTGTCGTTTATCGACTAATAAAGTCATCAGAAGATCAAAACAAACTAGAAAACGATTTAGGAGGAATATCGGAATGGTGCGAAAAGTAGCAGTTGACCTTAAATAACGAAGAGTGTGAGGTCATCCACATGAGTGCTAAAAGGAACTAGTTAAACTTCGGTTACACGATAAATCAGTCTAATCTAAAAGCCGTAAATTCAACCGAATACCTTGATATTACAATTACGAACAATGTAAACTGGAAGGAACAGATAGAAAATGTTGTGGGGAAGGTTAACCAAAGACTGCGATTTATTGGCAGGACACTTACAACAGGTTTACTAAGGAGACTGCCTACACTACGCTTGTCCGTCCTCTTTTAGAATACTGCTGCGCAATGTGGGATCCTTACCAGATAGGACTGACGGAGTACATCGAAAAAGTTCAAAGAAAGGCAGCACGTTTTGTATTATCACGAAATATTGGAGAGAGTGTCACAGAAACGGTACAGGATTTGGGCTGGACATCATTAAAAGGAAGGCGTTTTTCGCTGCAACGGAATCTTCTCACGAAATTCCAATCACCAACTTTCTCCTCCGAATGCGAAAGTATTTTCTTGACACTGACTTACATAGAGAGGAACGATCACCAAGGTAAAATAAGGGAAATCAATGCTCGTACGGAAAGATAAAGGTGTTCATACTTTCCGCGCGCTATACGAGATAGGAATAATAGAGAATTATGAAGGTGGTTCGATGAACCCTCTGCCAGGCACTTAAATGTGATTTGCAGAGTATCCATGTAGATGTAGATGAAGCAGCGCATACCGTTAGTATTTGCACTGCTCTGCCGTGTTTTCAGTGCAATACTGATACAAAGCTAATAGGGGCAAGAAACTGAAAGAAACGCGATAACACTGCAACGAACCCGAAGAGACCGTGGGTTCCCGATACCAAATTAGCCTAAAAGTATCCCTGAACAATCCTCTGGAAGCTTGTTGGTAGAGTTCTGGTTCTCCCCGTATATGTATGAAATTTAGTAGGTAACAGCCCATTCTCCGTTCTAATTAATCAGTTTTTTTTCCTTTTTTAATTTTTTTTATTTTTTATTTTTTTTTTTAGAATAGAAGCATGTAGAATATACCGATAACCCCAAGTTGTTACAAGTAGGAACAAAGTTACACGTCGTTTAGTCTGGGCGCACAGGAGCTGCCTGTGGCGCACCGCAGAGCTGAGGCGAATGCGGGCACGCTCGGCACTGTCGGTGAAATACTTGCTGGTACACGTGAATGCCTGTCGGTACGGGCAGGTGTTCCAAAACACACCAACTGCGGATCGAGGCCAACAGAAATATTGTGCTTTATTGCAGCCTTGATTTTCAGTGTTTTAAACTCATTTTGAAAATACAGCAAATCATGGCAGATGATGATTCCTGGCAGATTAAAACTGTATGCTGTACTGAGACTCGTACTCTTGACATGAACACTCCTGGAAATTGAAATAAGAACACCGTGAATTCATTGTCCCAGGAAGGGGACACTTTATTGACACATTCCTGGGGTCAGATACATCACATGATCACACTGACAGAACCACAGGCACATAGACACAGGCAACAGAGCATGCACAATGTCGGCACTAGTACAGTGTATATCCACCTTTCGCAGCAATGCAGGCTGCTATTCTCCCATGGAGACGACCGTAGAGATGCTGGATGTAGTCCTGTGGAACGGCTTGCCATGCCATTTCCACCTGGCGCCTCAGTTGGACCAGCGTTCGTGCTGGACGTGCAGACCGCCTGAGACGACGCTTCATCCAGTCCCAAACATGCTCAATGGGGGACAGATCCGGAGATCTTGCTGGCCAGGGTAGTTGACTTACACCTTCTAGAGCACGTTGGGTGGCACGGGATACATGCGGACGTGCATTGTCCTGTTGGAACAGCAAGTTCCCTTGCCGGTCTAGGAATGGTAGAACGATGGGTTCGATGACGGTTTGGATGTACCGTGCACTATTCAGTGTCCCCTCGACGATCACCAGTGGTGTACGGCCAGTGTAGGAGATCGCTCCCCACACCATGATGCCGGGTGTTGGCCCTGTGTGCTTCGGTCGTATGCAGTCCTGATTGTGGCGCTCACCTGCACGGCGCCAAACACGCATACGACCATCATTGGCACCAAGGCAGAAGCGACTCTCATCGCTAAAGACGACACGTCTCCATTCGTCCCTCCATTCACGCCTGTCGCGACACCACTGGAGGCGGGCTGCACGATGTTGGGGCGTGAGCGGAAGACGGCCTAACGGTGTGCGGGACCGTAGCCCAGCTTCATGGAGACGGTTGCGAATGGTCCTCGCCGATACCCCAGGAGCAACAGTGTCCCTAATTTGCTGGGAAGTGGCGGTGCGGTCCCCTACGGCACTGCGTAGGATCCTACGGTCTTGGCGTGCATCCGTGCGTCGCTGCGGTCCGGTCCCAGGTCGACGGGCACGTGCACCTTCCGCCGACCACTGGCGACAACATCGATGTACTGTGGAGATCTCACGCCCCACGTGTTGAGCAATTCGGCGGTACGTCCACCCGGCCTCCCGCATGCCCACTATACGCCCTCGCTCAAAGTCCGTCAACTGCACATACGGTTCACGTCCACGCTGTCGCGGCATGCTACCAGTGTTAAAGACTGCGATGGAGCTCCGTATGCCACGGCAAACTGGCTGACACTGACGGCGGCGGTGCACAAATGCTGCGCAGCGAGCGCCATTCGACGGCCAACACCGCGGGTCCTGGTGTGTCCGCTGTGCCGTGCGTGTGATCATTGCTTGTACAGCCCTCTCGCAGTGTCCGGAGCAAGTATGGTGGGTCTGACACACCGGTGTCAATGTGTTCTTTTTTCCATTTCCAGGAGTGTACTTTTCGCCGGCAAGAGCTCTACCAACTGAGCTACCCAAACACGACTCAGGACCGGTTCACACAGGTTTACTCCCTGCCAGTACCTTGTCTTCTTCTTTCCAAACTTCACGGAACGCTCCCGCGAACCTTGAAAGTCTGGAAGATAGGAGACGTGGTACAGGTGGAAGTAAAGTTGTGATGAGGTACCGGGAGACGTGCTTGTGTAGCTCAGTCGATAGGGCTCTTTCCCGCGAAAGGCAAATATTCCGTGTTCAAGTTTCGGTCCAGGCCACAGTTTTCATCTGGTAGGACGTTTCATATCGGCCCACACTCCGCTGCGGAGTGAAAATATCAGTATGAGAGATGATGTTGGACAGCGCGTAGAAACGTTTCTGCCCCGACCACGACAATTATAGGCTACAGGACGCTCCCCGCCTAGCGCTGCACGACCCCCGAAGCGCGGACGGTCAGGAGACACGCAGAAACTGCTCAGTACGAGGGTTCCGAGGTCGTGTAAGGACTCGCTTACGTTGCCGGGACAGCAGATTACCTGCAAGTCTGAAATTTTTTACATAAATACATTTTTTATCTAACAGAGATTACACTTTCATCTATAAGCACATATTTCTCGGTATAGTGTTTTTCAAGCAAGCGGAATGTGTTGCTTAAAAAAATGGTTCAAATGGCTCTGAGCACTATGGGACTCAACTGCTGTGGTCATAAGTCCCCTAGAACTTAGAACTACTTAAACCTAACTAACCTAAGGACAGCACACAACACCCAGCCATCACGAGGCAGAGAAAATCCCTGACCCCGCCGGGAATCGAACCCGGGAACTCGGGCGTGGGAAGCGAGAACGCTACCGCACGACCACGAGATGCGGGCGAATGTGTTGCGGGCACACTAATATAGATATACTTCTCTAATCTAGCTGAATTACGTCTCGGGCATGTCCGCAGGGTGTAATAGGCTATTATTATTGTAATTTATTTATTACTTATTGCCATTAACGTGACCAAACAAACACAACAAAACTACACTTTTTTCAAACTTCCCACATTTTATTATTTTTCAAATTTTAAAAACTATGCTATTACTCCATGTGAAATATTCTATAGATTAAGAAAATTGTTGTCTTTTGATTTCAGATAAAATTTGCAGACTATAGAACTTCCGTCACGGACACCTCATTTTTGACAGAGGAACTTTAATTCCTTGGATGGGGAGCTTAGTGATAATTTAATTCCTTAAAAAGTCATAAAATGTTTTTCAAAATCAATAAAAGATGTACAAAGAGTATTACCGTGATTTCTTCATTAGCGTTTCCAAAGAATCGTAAAAATCGCTTATTTTACAGGCTGCTTGAGGAGAATGGTCCCTTCGGGATGATCATGCTGATGTTTACAAAGGAGTCCAAACACCAGAAAGTTTTAGCGACATGCATACTTAGGAAAAAGTACCTTGAAGTGAACATCGGAAGCACAGCCCAGTCCGCAGCTCGTGGTCGTGCGGTAGCGTTCTCGCTTCCCACGCTCGGGTTCCCGGGTTCGATTCCCGGCGGGGTCAGGGATTTTCTCTGCCTCGTGATGACTGGGTGTTGTGTGATGTCCTTGGGTTAGTTAGGTTTAAGTAGTTCTAAGTTCTAGGGGACTGATGACCATAGATGTTAAGTCCCATAGCGCTCAGAGCCAAGCACAGCACAGTATGCAAGTGAAACGCTGTGATCTGTGAAAGTGGGAGCATTAGGAAAGTGGTGCTATGGCAAGTGAGCAGATGAAATATGGAATGAAGAAGAAAGCTCACCGGACAAAACATAATGGCTTATAACTAGTACCGGGCGGTCATGTCACATTCCACCGCTGACGTAACTCAGGGCAGTGTAGTGTTGTACAAGTGCCAATCAGACGCAGGAAATCAGTGCAGGAAGCTGGCTTGACGTTGTGATGCTACATAAGGGCAGGAAGGACATAACGTGTTTGGATGTTCCCATGGCCACACCCGTGAATAAATTTGTTGATGTGTCGAAGCGGACGATCCAGTGTATCAACCAGGAATGGTGTGTCACTCACAGCCATGTATCCGTAAAAAGAACCAAACTCACTTACGGAGATGTGTGTAGTGCCGTGTCGATAACAGTCAGACAGGAAGTTCTGCTATCACTGAATACAAGAGCAGCTCAACCAGTTTCCGAGATAACGTTGCAAAGAAAATTGCAATATCCCTTTTGAGTCGGGTACCTCTCGGAAGGGCATTGCTCACAGCAACACCCAAAGCTGCATGCGCATCTTCAGTGGGCTGAACAACACAAACATTGTAGCTGACTGAAGGCGAACAGCGTTGCCCGATGAGTCTGCCTCGTTTGAAATGGTGTAACACTTATGGTCCAACGAGGTGTGTAATCTGCGGTGTGTGGTGTGTGTAGTTCAGGCCGGACGTAATTTTATGTTTCTTTTTGTCTGAGTAGGGTTTTGTACCTCAGTCTGCAAAACCGGACATGTCCAAAGGAACTTTGCACGGTAATCAGAATAACACAGGCACCGCAATATCGTATTTATCTGCCGATACCGGGCAAGCGATTTTCAAGTGTAACGTCTGACCTGTACGGGAAAATACACAATGAGTGTATGGCTCTGAGCACTATGGGACTCAACTGCTGAGGTCATTAGTCCCCTAGAACTTATAACTAGTTAAACCTAACTAACCTAAGGACATCACAAACATCCATGCCCGAGGCAGGATTCGAACCTGCGACCGTTGCGGTCTTGCGGTTCCAGACTGCAGCGCCTTTAACCGCACGGCCACTTCGTCCGGCACAATGAGTGTATAAGTGCAGGTCGTAGACGCATGGGTGACGACATATAGGAGTTTGGATCTGGCGTCAGTCGTGCACGGATAGCCAAACAGTGTGGCGAACGGTCGCGATAAGTAGGAAATCCAGGTTCGAGTCCCGATTCGGCACAAATTTACATTGTCGTCATTCCATTCTATGGAATTTTGCATTGTAATCAGAATAACACAGGCACTGCAATCTCGTCATTAGTAATTGGTTCCTTTTACTGGCTTCCCAACTCAGATGATACAGTTGTTCTGAAAGGTTCAAAGAAAACTTGAGTCTCTTTTCGAATAGGATCCCACACATGCAATCATAGTCGGTGTTGACTTCAATTTATCCTCAATGTCTTGGAGAAAATACATATTTAAAGTCAGTGGTAGGCACAAAACAACGTACAAATCTCCGAAAATTATTTTGAACAATTGGTTCAAGAGCCCATTCGATATATAAATTATAGTGGAAACACATTCGACCTCTTAGCGATCGATAATCCTGAGCAAGTAGGGACCATTGCGATTATTACAGGGTTGATGTAGCTACACTGAGTACCGTAACATCCGAGCCCATAAAAAACACAAAATATATGTATTTAAAGAAGCACATATAAGTTTGCTTGACGCCTTCCTAAGTGGCAGCCTCCATTCCTTCCGAACTATCAAAATATAGTCTATATGTGGCTTGGATTCGTAGAAAAAGAGTCAGCAGCAATGGAGAGATGTTTGCCAAATGAAATGACTTCGCAAGAGAAGGAACTGGCCCTCCCCTCCCTCCTCACCTGGGTACACAAAACAGACCAGAGGGCTGTCGTAGAAGCAATGAAAGAGCACGCCAAATTTAAAAGAACGCAATATCACCCAGATCGGAGAAATTTCACAGAAGCTCGAAATTAAGCGTGAGCTTCAGCGCGAGATGATATTATAGTTTTCACAACAAAACTCTGTCTTGAAATTACTTAGAAAATCAAAAGAGATTCTGGCTGAATGTGAAATACACCAGTGGCAAAACACATTCAATACCTTCATGCGCGAGAGCGATGGTAATATTACTGATGGCTGTGCCACTAAAGCGGAGTTACTGAATATGGTGTTCCTAAATCCCTTCACCAAAGAAGAGGAAATATATATCACAGACTTCAAATCAAGAACTGCCGGCAACATGAGTACCTTAGAAGAAAACATCCTCTGTGTAGCAAAGCAGCTTAAATCACTCAAAGGCAAATCCTCAGTTCCAAAGGGTACACCAGTCAGTTGCTTTTAGCGAAAGATGACGGCGATTTGTAGTAGGACTTTCTAACATATACAGTGTTCGAACATTATGACTTACCTCGAGGGAAACGAACTGTTGACACACAGTCAGCACGGATTCAGAAAATATCGTTCTTGTGAAGCACAACTAGCTCTTTAGTCTCATGGCAAAATGAGTGCAATCGACAGGAAATCTCAAACTGATTCCATATTTCTATATTTCCAAAAGGCTGTTGATACTGTTCCTTACAAGCGGCTTCCAATCAAATTGCGTGCCTATGGAGTATCGTTTCAGTTTTGCCACTAGATTTATTTCCACTCAGAAAGGCCACAGTTTGCATTTCTTGACGGAAGTTCATCGAGTTAAACAGAAGTAATACCTGGCATTCCCCAAGGAAGTGTTACAGGTCCACTGCTGTTCCTAATCTACATAGACGATATGGGAGACAATCTGAGCAGCCCACTTAGATTGTTTCTACACCTAAATCTAGACACATACTCTGCAAGCCACCATAGCATGAGTGGCGGATGATACCGTGTACCACCACTAGTCATTTTCCTTACTGTCTCACTCGCAAATAGAGCGAGGGAAAGTCGACTATCTATTGCCTCAGTACGAGTCTTGATTTCTCTTATATTTGTAGTACTTACCGAAGTGAATGTTGGCGGTGATAGGATCATTCTGCAGTCTGCTCCAAATGACGGTCCTCTAAATATTCTCGATCGCGTTCCTTGAAAAGAACGTCACCTTTACTCCAGAAATTACCCTTTGAGCGCCCAAAGCATCTCCGTATATATGTATGTATATAAATATATATATATATATATATATAAAATTCCCGGCAAGCAGTTGCAACAATTATGCATATAATAAGTTTTGAAAGTCGTTTGTCGTGGAAAAATAAAACTTGAAATAAAACACAATATCACAAATAGTATTCAAGTGGATACAAGTTATTGAAAAGTTCGGTATACAATCGCACATAATTAACAATTAGTGACCAGAAGTAGCTGGAGTATCGCACGAGCCAGATTGATAGTTATCATAGAAACATGGAAAGCAGAAAACAGCACGACATCGAGCACATCTGATAAACGATGCGTTTTTACAAGAACAATTGTTTTTTAAATTATCTGTTGGGAAACACACCTGATTGACATTCTGAAAAAATTGTTCTATCGTTCGTCAGGTTTGATGCATACCACGCGTATCGTATCATATCGGCAAAAATCGGAGAAGACAATTGGTGGTGGACGATGGATTGGATATATATATATATATATATATATATATATATATATATATATGTGTGTGTGTGTGTGTGTGTGTGTGTGTGTGTGTGTGTGTGTGTACATTTGAATTACAAAAAACAAAATAAAAAAAAGGTTGCATGGCGCGAGATTCGATCCGGTGACTTTCGGATTACGAACCCGAGCGCTTACCGCTGCGCCACGACGCTGCAGAAAATTATTAATCGTAGAGAGTATTTCACCGCAACGGTTTCTTTTAACTGTCGATTTTCTCGACAACGGCTGAGAAGTGCATCTTGGTGTTTTGTCACATTACACCTCTGGCCATGAGCTTTTATTATGCACAGTATGAATCCAATCTGAATTTCACAATTGGCGGCCTCCCCTTGTTAGAACCAGCTGTCGTTCATCAGATCAACCATAAATTTTGTCAAAAATCATCCGGAATACTCTGTCAGTCACTCAATGACGACACCTTCCAGTACACCACAGTATCATTACAAAACAGGCACAGGTTGCTGCTTAACCTTTCCGTCAGACCACTTACGTATGCAGAGAATAACAGAAGTCCTATCACACTTCCCTGGGGCACACCTGTCTCTGACGAACACTCGCCATCGAGGAAAAGGCACTGGATCCTATTACTTAAGAAGTCTTCAAGCCATTTACATATCTGGGACCCATTCCGTATGCTAGAGCCCTCGTTAACAAGCTCCATTGGGCCACTAAGCCAACACAGTGTAGGAATATGGAATCTGCCTCTTGTATTTCATTCATAGTTCTCGGTATTTCATTTGAAAAAAGAGTGAGCTGAGCTTCGCAAGAGTGACGCTTGCTAAGAACGGTGCTGATATATGGACAGAAACTTTTCCGTTTCAAGGAACTGTATCCCACTGAAGCGCCAAAGAAACTGGTGCAAGCATGCGTATTCAAATAGAGAGATATGTAAACAGACAGAATGCTGCGCTGCGGGCAGCAGTGTATATATAAGATAGCAAGTGCCTGGCGCAGCTGTTAGATAGGTTACTGCTGATACAAGGTAGGTTATCAAGATTTAAGTGAGTTTGAACATAATGTTATAGCCGGCGCACGAGCTATGGTACACAGCATCTCCGAGGGGAGATGAAGGGGGAATTTTTCCGTGAGTCCATTTCACGAGTGTACCGTGAATATCAAGAATCTGGTAAAACAAGAAATCTCCAACATCGCTGCGCAGGGAAAATATCCTGCGAGAGTGGAACCATCGGCGACTGAAGAGAATCGTTTAACGTGACAGAAGTGCAACTATTCGGCAAATTGCTGCAGATTTCAATGCTGGGCCATCAACGTGCGAACTATTCAACGAAACATAATCGATATGGGCTTTCGGAGTCGAAGGCTACTCGTGTACCCTTGATGCTGCACGACACAAAGGTTTACGCCTTGCCTGGGCCCGTCTACACTGACATTGGTCTATTGATGACTGGCAACATGTTGCCTGGTCGGACGAGTCTCGTTTCCAAATGTATCGAACGGTTGGATGTGTACGGGTATTGAGAGAACCTCATGAATCCATGGACCCTGCGTGTCATCAGGCGACTGTTCAAGCTGGCCGAGGCTCCGTAATGGTGTAGGGCGTGTGCAGTTCTGAGTGTTATGGTACCCCTGACGCGTCTAAATATGTCTCTGACTGGTTACACATATGTAACAATCCTCTCTGATCACCTGCATCCGTTTGTGAACTTTGTACATTCCGACGGACTTGGACAATTCCAGCAGGAGAATGCGACACCCCACAGTTCCCGAATTGCTACAGTGGCTCCAGGAAAACTATTCTGAATTTCAACACGTCCTCTGGCCACCAAACTCGACATGAAAAATATTGAGCATATCTGGGATGCCTTGTAGCGTGCTGTTCAGAGGAGATCTCCAATCCCTCGTCTTCTTGCAGATTTGTGGACTGCCCTGCAGGATTCATGGTGTCAACTCCGCCCAGAACTCCTCGGACATTAGTCGAATCCATGCCACGTCGTGCTGCGGCACGTTTGCGTGCTCGCGGGGGCACTACACGATATTAGGCAGGTGTTCCAGTTTTTTTTGGCTGTTCAGAGTGTATTCAAACTGAGAATATGTTCAAGAATTCTGCAGCAAATCCATGTTAACAACATTGGTCTGTAATGTGATGGGTTAATTCTTTTACTCTTCTTTTTTCTCCATTTGCTTGGAGCTGTGCGCTGGACGAGAGATTCGGATAAATGCTAGCTAAGAAAGAGGCGAATGCCATAGAGTGCTCTTTGTAAAACCGAACTGGTATTCCTGCCAGACTTGGCGACTTCTATTTTTAGTTCTTTCATTTGCTTCTCTGGACCAGGGATCCCTGTTATTACATCCTCCAAAGGCAATCTGTGGGATGGTCAACCGACGGTATGTTTCTACGATCCTCATACGTGAACGGTTTCTTAAAAGTGAGATTTAAAACTTCACCTTTCCTTTTGCAGTCTTCATTTCTACACCACACTGGTTAACGAGTGACTGGATAGAAGCTTTCGACCCGCTTAGCGATTTTACGTTCGATCAGAATTTTCCTAGACTCTAGGCAAAATCAATTTCTAAAAAATAAGGGTGGTAGTTGTCGTATACTTCGCTCATTAACCTTTTTAGAGACGAACGAATTTCTACTAAATTTTACCTACCGTTACTTTCACGTTCGCTTTTGAACGAATGGTGCAACAACCTTTGTTCTTTAGCATTTTCCGAATTTTGTCATCAACCCACGACGGGTCTTTTCTCGTCTTAATCCACTTGCTGGGCACATACTTCTCCGGCGTGTTTACACTTCGCCCGTAATTCCTCTACGTCCACCGTACTGGAAGTAAATGATATCCATTCATTGTCTAAGTGTGATGGTAGCAACTGATAATCTGCTATTTCTAGCAAAAATACTCTCGTAGCCTTCTTGACTGATTTATAATTTTAGTACCTTTTTTTCAGATGATGCTGACATTTAGTGTCTAGTAAAACCACAAAAAACAGCTGTAAAACAATGTCGATAAGATATCTGTATGATGCCAACGGTTACAGTTGACTCCAACTAATAAAAAGTGTGAGATAATCCACATGAATACTATATGGACTCTGTTAAATTTTTCTTTCACAGTAAATCACACAAGTCTAAAGGCTGTCAATTGAACTAAATACCAAGGTGCTGGAGTCACGAACAACTCAAGTAGGAACGATGACATAGGTAATGTTGTGCGTAAGGTAAACGAAAGATTGTGTTTTATTGGCAGGACACTTAGAAGATGTAACATGTCTGCTTAAGAGACTACCCAAACTACGCTTTCCCGTCCTCTGCCAGAGTATTGCTGCGCAGCTCGTTTTTTACTGTAGCGAAATAGGGAAGAGAGTCATGCGTACGATGCGTACGTCTGGGTGGGCAGTAATTGAAACAAAGGCATTTTTCTTTGCGGTGAGATCTTTTCACGAAACTTCAGACGCCAACGTACTTCTCCGAAGGCAAAATATTTTGATGACACCCAGCTCGCACGGATTTAAGGGTTCGTTTTTCCTGTCCGCTATTAAAGAGTGGGTAAGTAGAGAATTATTTGAAAGTGGTTCGATGAACCCTCCGCCAATCACTTAAGTGCGAATTATGAAGTAGTCATGTAGTTTCACTGGCAGTAAATGGTCACGTCGAGGGCACTCAGGAACGTTTTGGTGAGCCTATTTTTTGTGAGCAGAGAAATGACAAATTTTAGATGCAATTCTTTTATTTATTTATTTCATTTTATATTTTATTTTATTCAAATTTTTACATTTTAATGATTCCAGTGGAGGGATTGCCTCCTTTGGAATTCTATATACAAAAACATAAAATATTATTAGCAATCAATACGCTTTTTATTGTGAAATAAATTAGGGTAAAAATTTTAATCGACTTCAGCACCAGCTGCATTCGCACTAAAAATTCCAAATCATGAAATTCATTGTTATTATATTTAAATATCTTCATTTCATTGTATCTGGGTTTCACATGTCCATCATCAAAAAACTAAAAATCCCAGTTAGTTAATCTCAAACATTTGTTAGGTAAAAGAATCTTAAACTTGTTACTCAGCTTAATGCAAATTTTCTTCCCATATCTGGTACTAAAATATTCTCATCCAATACTAACATGCAAATATTTACTCCAAGCTCACTATTTTTAAAATAAATTAGAACTGTTTCTATTATTGAGCTTCTTGAATGGGGGATTCATTTATATAATCAAAATTTTTATTAAAATTTTTTTAATTTAATTTGAATTAGTAAAGCTTCAGGCCATATCGGAGAAACCCAGACGGTTTTTTCTTGATGTTTCTTTCTTGCTTCTTATTTTCACGCTTTAGTTTTTTTTTTGGTGCTGCTAATTGTCACTTTTTTCTGTGACAGTGCCGCTGTCACATCTTCTTCTGCCCGTAGATTGATGAGTTGCCAGGTGAGCTGCCATGTTAGCTGCCAGAGCTCTGATGTTCTCAAAGACTGCAGAACAGCAAATGATTTAGTAACAGCCAGCTGAACCATTAGCTAAAGCACCAGCTTTGCCCACATGGGCTATCAAGAACCGTTTACAAATCAGAACTGTAGTTGTTATTCCGAGTGGCACAGTTGTTTCAAGAGCAAAGAATGAAACATCTGTCAGCAGTTTCCTGAACTAGCAGTGTGTGACAAGTTTACCTTTTGTGGAACACAGACAGAAGGAGCTGCAGCCCTAATATCTGGAGGCAGCACGCAGTGAAATATCAATTGTGCATACTTCCGGAATCAGCCAGTTGAATCAGTGTCCTCACACAGGCATGTCCTATATATTGCAGCGCTCTTAGCTACAAAGTAGATTGATTTTTATTTATTTCTCAGTCAAATACTAACCAATTTTAAAATTCAAAAAGTTAGCATAATCTATATGACCAGGGCTATCCAGAAAAACAAAAGTAATAAAAAATCTGGTATCATCTTCTAATTGACAGTAAACTTTTCCTCTACCTTTCTTAAAATGCTTGCAGAGGAAATGTGACAGTTCTGAATACTATCTAATTTTTTATTAATTTTATGTAATTAGAAATTTACACTCAAAATGCTATGCTGAGCATCATATGTTGAAATTCTTTTACCATACATGATTATATAAGCAGCAATTTCATTTAGAATTTTGTCACTCCATGTGGCACACAGCTTCATCATCGTTTTCCTTGTGGCCACTACACACATTCTTCCTGACATATTTATGACACTGCGATAATTAGTTATGAAATTGCATCGATCACACCGGCATCACCATTTAAGGGGGGTAGGACGTCAAACGGGCCGACTTGGATCAGGAGGGGCACCACACCACATTTTAATTTCCACTGTCTATACTTCTAAAAATAAATTCATAAAACTTTAACAGAATGACCAGGAAGGATTGAGGATTCAAACTCATAGCAGTGGAAGCTAAAAAACGTAACAAAAAACTTTTTTTACATGTGAAATTTCATCATTTTTTCAAATACTACTGGCTGCATTTGTTGCTATAGTCACACAATTAAGGGAGGTAGGACGTCAAACGGGCTGACTTGGAGCAGGAGAGTCACCAGTAAGAGAGATTCTTCGATGACTTTTGCACAGCATACAAACCATAGTTACAGGTGTATGAAGCTCTAGATGTTATTTAATTTATGAAAAATGAATGAACTGTTACATTTTAAACTTCATGTTTAGAAAAAACTCAAGTTTTACAGTTAATTACCTCAATTTTTCCACAGTTTTTAAATAGATTTGGAAAGTTCTTGAGTTTCATACACCTGTAAGTACTGTTTGTATGCTATGAAAAATTCATCGAAGAATCTCTCTTACTTAGGAAGAAAAGTGTACCTATAGTAATAAATGCAGACAGTAATAAGTGAAAAATGATGAAATTTCACATGTAAAAAAAAGGTATTTAGCTACGTTTTTGAACTTCCTCAATCCTTCCTGGTCATGGTGACAAAGTTTGGAGAATTTATTTGTAAAATTATAGATAGTAGAATTTAAAATGTCCTGTGGTGACTCTCCTGCTCCAAGTCGGCCCGTTTGACGTCCTACCTCCCTTAATTGTGTGACTAGCTTATAATCTCAGAGAGCATCATATGCCTTCAGATAAGTGTTTGGTGGATCTAGATTTTTCTTGAGGAAAGACTCCATTTCTTCCGTTCTTTATGTAGATATTCTGTAGTTTGATGTGATCAAAAAGGGGAGAGTCAATCAACTGATTACTTTTTCGATTGGTCTAAAACACGGCAAAAATAAAATGAGACATATCAGTTTCTGCAGAACTTTAGCAACTGGTGATATCTAACTCAATATTTCTGTTTCCATTCAATTCATAAATCTCTATGGTTTATGGTTCAAAGAGAGGTATGGAAATCCTCGAATTTTTTAGTCTTTCTTCCTGTAGCATGACTGAATTTTCTGGTGCATATCTAACCACAGGAACATGGGTTCCCTTTGAGTCCGCAACAATGTTGCCTTCCTTGGAAAGAGAATCTTTTGTTTCAGCTCCAGCATCTCTATAATCAGCCCATCAAAGAATGACATCATTTGCATATGCAATAATGCAAGTATTTTGCTCCATTCAGCAGCACTGTATTCTGATAGAAATCCTAATAACAGAAAATCAAGTACTAGTGTTAAATACAACTACTTGATAAAAGAAATCATAGGTGTCTATTTTGTGAAATTAAAATAAAACTATACAACAAAACCAATAGGAATATATTTGGATGAACGATGTTAGAGACTTAATCGAGTGATTAGCAGTACATCTATGTCTACACGATTACTGTGCTATTCACAAAGATGTGCCCGGCAGAGGGTTCAATGAACCACCTTTATGCTGTCTCTTTACTGTTCCACTCCAGAGTGGCGCACAGGGAACGAGCACTGAAATTTTAATGTGGGAGCCTTCATTTCTCTTGTTTTATCGTGATGATCATTTCTCCCTGTTTAGTTGGGTGCCAACAGAATGTTTTCATAATCAGAGGAGAAAACAGGTCATTGAAATTTCATGTGATCCCACCGCAACGAAAAACGCCTTTGTTTTAATGACTGCCACTCCAATTCACGTGTCATGTCTGTGGCACTATCTCTCCTATTTCGAGACAATACAGAACGAGCTGCCCTCCTTCGAACTTTTTCGATGTCATCCATTAGTCCCACCAGATGTGGATCCCACACCTCACATCAGTACTCCAGAATAGGGCAGAGAAGCGTGATGTAAGCAGTCTCTTTAGTACACCTATTGCACCTAGTGTTCTACCAATGAATCGCAGTCTTTGGTTTGCTCTACCCACAACATTATGTGATCGTTCCAATGTTGGTTATTTGTATTTGTAATCCCTAAGTACTTTGTTGAATTTTGCAGCCTTCAGATCTAGCTGTGTTTTACAATAACGATATTTTCTGAATTCGTGCCGACTATGTGTCGATAAATCGTTTTCTTCGAGGTAATTCATAATGTTCTAATATGTGTCTGGAATTACTATTTCCCTGTTCGGGTATTGGTGTGACTTGAGCAATTTTCCAGTATTTAAGCGATCAGTTGTATATAATTGCTGAATACGGAGCTACTGTATCAGCATACTCTGAAAGGAACCTGACTGATATACAATCTGGATCGGAGGCCTTGCCTTTATTAAGTGATTTAAGCTGCTTTGTTACACCGAGGATATCTACTTCTATGTTTCTCATAATGGCAGTTGTTACTGATGGGAATTCAGGAATATTTACTTCGTCTTCTTTGGTGATGGAGTTTCGGAAAACCCTATTTGACAAATCTGGTTTAGTGGCACTGTCATCAACGACTTCACGATTGTTATCACTTAGTGAAGGTGTTGATTGCATCTTGCCACTGGAGTGCTTTATGTATGAACAGAACCTCTTTGGGTTTTCTGCCAGATTCGGAGACCGAATCTCGTTGTGGAAATTATTAAAAGCATCTCACATTGAAGCATATGCTATACTTTGAACTTCTGCAAAACTTTGCCAATCGTGGGGATTTTGCGTTCTTTTAAATTTGGCATGCTTTCTTCATTGCTTCTGCAACAGTGATCTGACACTTTTGTGTACCATGAAGGATCAGTAGCATCACTTATTAATTTATGTGGTATATCTCTCTCAATTGAAATCGATACTATCTCTTTGAAATGATTCTACATCTTTTGTTTGCTTACATGTAATTCATGGAGAAGAATTAACAGGACATAAAAGTTACCATAATGAAAAAAGCTAGGAATAAGACAAAGATTAATGAGTAAATTCAGCGATTTTAGTATCAACAATCCAAAACGAATACTGTATCACCTTAGATTTTTGAATAATGCACCTCATACATGATAGGAATCTGAAGAACGTGGAAAAGGGTTACTAAATTGGGCTTTAAATAATTTGCCCATGCCAGAGAAGCATCCACCAGGATTGTCATGCTGTGGACCATTAACTGAACTAGACGAAAGACTAGCATGTGGGATAAGGGTACAAATCTCATAGCTGCAGCGTGTTAAAGCATGATACTGTGTACAGAAACAACAAAGATTTAAAACCTAGACATGAAGCTGACAAAGAACTTCAGTTAGCGGCAAATAAGAGAATGTATGCTAAAGATGTATCAGTTGGTAATAAAATAGGAGCTACAGCAATTAGAGAAATAATGTATGGGTTACGAAAATTAGGAATGGACTTTGATGAAGATGAATGACAACCATAAAATACTTCACATTCATAAAAAATTTTATTCTACACAAATGAAGAACGTCAGTATTGATTACACATTGCTACCTAATGGCAAAACTATAATACTGATAACTTTTAACTGATGCCCAAGAAAAAAAAGAGAGAAAAGAAAACTGGTGGAATTTACTCGTAACATTAGGCATATCTATTATGAAAAAAATATTAAATACCTAATAAAAGAGAAAGAAGGCTCTGGATTAGTAAAACATGCACGAGGATTTCTTCCATTACTTTAGTCAGCATTACTATATTTAGCAACTATAGGTGGACCTGCTGCAATTCCAAATGCAATTATAAATGAAAACAAAGTTGACAGAGAACTGGGAGAACAAAAAAGACACAGTCCTGCAATGGAGAAGAGGGGATGTGGAACAAACAGAATGAAAAGAAATTGGTATGTATCCAAATACATGAAGTAATTGTGATACAAAAAACCTGTAAAATAACTAAAAAACCAAACGTTTTTGTGATTTTTTATGATCTGTGAATTACCTACAAAACCAAAAAAAATTACCCTGAATAATAAATTTAGATATTTCTGATAATGTTGACACTCACTGGATATATTATTAAAGAAAATGTTAATAAATTTGTATTTGATTAATTTGGAGGAAATGTTCCTGAAGAATCTATTAAATATCTCAGTTAATGTGAGCTGTTCTATAATGGACAGTGGGTACAAAATTTTGATGAAGTAATATGTGGTCATCTGTGAATATTTCCTTTGAAGCTGTTGTCAGATAATTACAAGCTTAATGAAGTTTTTTTTATTTATGAATTTCGCCAGCTATGGGCCGCATACAACTTAAGACTTATGGTGTTTCTTTTTCTTCTGTCCTTCCCAGTACTTCTTCAGTTTCTCGCCAACTGCTAGTCTCTGCTCATCTGTCCACTCTCTCTTGGAACAAGGTTTTGGCTCATCTTCTTCATAGTTTGCGTTTTCTATCAGTAGCCTGAAGTGGTTCCTGTCACATATTATTTCTTCTATAACACCTATTTTGTTGGCGTCTTTCTTTACTGCTTCTATCCATCCTACAGTTTTTCAGCTTACTAACGTAATTAAAAATTTTCTTTGTAACCTGTGTTTCTCCCATTCTTTTTAAATGTCCACAAGATTTTAGCCATCTCTTCGTCATTGCATCTGTGATCTTTTCTGTATTTTTGTAGAAGTCTTCATTTCTAGTTTTAATCCATCTATTTTCCTTGTTTTTCTCAGGACCTAGCATTTTTCTTAGTATTTCTGTCTCTCTTTTTTCTAGTTCTCTTAATTCGCCTTTCTTATTCAATGTTAGGCACACTGATCCATATGTTACTTGTATCCTAATAACTGAATTATAATGTCTAATCTTCGCTTGTATTGATATTGATTTCTTATTGTAGTAGTTTTGTGTTAATTTATATGCAAATTCTAACTTTTTTATTCTTTATTTATTTGTTGTGTTATCGAGTCCATTGGCTTGGATCCACTCCCCCAGGTATCTGAATCTATCAACCCTTTTAATTTTTCCATACTTTGTTTTCATAAACATTCTTGTACTGTTTGTGTTCTGTATACTCGATTTTTTTTCATAGAATATTTTAGCCGAGTCTTTTCAGCAATCTTGTCCAGCAGATCAAGCATAACTGTTGTGTCTGTTCGGTTCTCAGTTAGCAATGCCATATCATCTACAAAGGCTAAACGTTTCACATCAAATTTGTTCTTTCCTTGGCCCATGCTTGTACCCATTGTGCCTCTCTTTTTTAATGTGCTTTCCCATGTTTTACCTATTTTATCTAAAACCAAGTTCAAGAGATTTGGGGACAGTCCACCTCCTTGTCGAACGCCTATTTTGATTTTGAATGGTTCAGAAATTTCGCCTTGAAACTTAACTCTTGATGTTGTGTCTGTGAGCCTTTGTTCAACAATTCTTCTGGTATTTTCATCTATCCCTGATTCAGAAAATACCTGGAATAGTATTTGTCTGTCAACTGAGTCGTAGGCCTTCTTGACGTCTATGAAGGTAACTACTGTATTTTTATTTTGTGTAGCTCTCACTCTCAATTTTATTTTTAAATTAAGAACGTGTTCTGCACATGATCTCCCTGTTCTAAATCCTGCTTGAGAATCTCCTATATTAGGTCCTGCTTGTTCCTCTATTCTATTTAAAGGTGCTATAGAAAGTAATTTGTATGTCACTGTTAACAAGGATATGCCTATGTACTTGTTGGTGTCTGTTTTATCTCCTTTTTTATGGGGAGGATGGATCAGTGCTTGTTTCCAGTCACTGGGTGTGATTCCTTTTGTCCAAATATCTTTAATTAATTTGCGAATTTTCTACCATGTGGATAAGCCCCCTAGTTTCCACATTTCTGCTACTCTCCCATCCTCTCCTGCTGTTTTGTTATTCTTCAGTGCTTTGATAATTTTTTCTATTTCTTCTACTGTAGGTGGTTCCGATGGTGATTTTTCATGCTGCGGGTTTGAAATTGTAATCTGTCATTAGGCTCTTCACAATTTAATAGATTTTCAAAATATTCAGCTAAAATTTGGCAGTTCTCCTTATTGCTTAAAACCATTTTTTCCATTTTTATCTTTAAAATGTAAACTCGGTGACTGGAATCCTGTTAAAACTTCTCTGAAAGGCCTATAGAGATCTCTATTGTTGTTCCTTTTAAAGTCTGAATCCATTTCTTCTAATCTGTCTTTGTCATATTTTCTTTTCACTGATCTGATGATTTTTGCTGTGTTTTTCCTTTCTTGTTTAAACTCTTCCAAGTATTCATGTTTCTTATTACTGTTCCATTTTTTCCATGCTTTAGTCCATTGTCAACTGCTTCATCAGGCAGCTCGTTCCACCATCTGTGTCTTGGTATTCTCTGTGGTTGTCCCATTTCTTTAACTGACTCTAGCATTGTTTCTTTAATTTCTTCCCAATCATCCATTTTTCTTGTGTTTAGTATATCACATAAATGCAGTCCCTAATATAGTCGTATTATTGAATTTTTTAATGGCTGGTTTTCCTTTGTAGATTCTGTATCCACCTGACTCAAATGCATTTTCATCCAGATACCTTCTTTCTTGATGTGCTAACATAAGTATGTTGCATTGATTGAGAGTGTCTGTTAGGAGTCTATGTTTGACAACTTTCACAACTGTATTGATGTTCAGAGTCCCCAGTAGACGTTTGTTCTTGGGTCTTATCTTTGAAGAAGAATGAGGAAGTTCTGACTCTTCCTTATATGATGTTCTAGGAAGGCCTAGTTGCACTGCCGTGAATAGCGATGGAAGATTGGTTACTTCCTGGAGTAGGTTAAAGTTTGGTTTGGGGAAAGGTGGTTGAACCTTTTGATGATAAAAATTCAAGCATTTAGCTTAAAATTATAAGTGATGCCCCCAATAACATGTGGCGCTGACACCTTTTGTAGCTGCCCATTGTGGGAACAGATGCTACAGTCTGGTGCTTTTATACAAAAGCCTGCCTCTTCCACCAGATCCGCTGTTCTGATGATCTTCATCACCACCTTCACTGCCATTGAGTTCTTCACTGTTTCCCTGGCAAGGGACCCTGATGAGGTAGTATCACCCAGGCCAGGTGAACCAAGGTTTTTTAACAAGTTGTTACTCCTCCTTCTTCAAATGGGCTTGGGACCGGCTCTGGTGGAGAAATTTTGAATATAGTGAATGGAAATTTTTGGGAATGAGATAAATGCAGGAAACACTGAAAAATCAAATGAAAAATCTAAATTAAATGTGAAAAATTAGAATTTTTATAACAAAAAATTAGTTAGAAAGGTCAAAAAGTGATAGATACTGTTTTTGAAGAAACTGAGTATTCTAACACACTAAATAATGTTTTATCACAACATATCTCAATGACAAAATTAATCACATTGATCAAGATGAAATAAACAACTACTTCACAACAAATGTTAAACGACCATATTTTGGAGATTTCTTCTCATAGACATGTTTAACTTTGTACATAAACCAATTAAGCTATATTTAAGATAGTATGTGTCATAAAGATCTACTATATTATGCACATAAAGTGAAATTTCATCTCATTACTGGTGATGAACTATTAAGATTCACATTTGAGTATGATATGAAAATTAACAGAAGTTTTTTTTGGAGCCAATATAAATGATGACCTGTAACCTGCTGATTTTAAAGTAGAAACAAAATGATATAATGTCGATAAACTACAAAGTTTATATCCTACTCAACTAAATAATACAGCAATTCAGATGAAAATGAAGGATAAAATGTTTATATATCTAAATCAGTCTGTTAAAACTGTACCTGTTTCTGCTGAATTACTCATATTTGTTTAAATGTTTTCAGAATTTCATGGATTGGAACAATAGTCAATAAATTTTTTATTCTCTGAAATAGATAATCAAATTTGGTGCTTGAAGTATAGAAAATTCACTGAATCACATAACCCTGACAGAGTAACAACTAAAAATAGTGGAAACATAAATGAAGATTCCTTGTAGAATATTAAGAGTAAACAGAGTAAGTTTCTTAAAATTTTTTGCAAGTTATGGCTTGCAGTCTATTGAAAAAATTACTAATGAATTTCATAGACCAATGAGAAAAAATTTGAAAACGTGAAATATCGTTTCTGTTGGTATAGATGAGGGTAAGATGAACTAGAAGAAATGAAATAAATAATGGATCTAAATATTTATTGAGTGTTATTGATGATGCTTTCAAAATGTACTTTGTTAATTTCAGGCAAGAATAAAGTATGTAAAAATGTAGTTGATGTTTTTGAAAAAATGTGTAGATACACCACTCCAAAAAAGTAAACATATAATGGTAAACAATTCTACAATAATGATTTTGAAGCACTTATAAATCAAATTAATGTTAATCATTATTCAACTTTTGATGAATCAAAATCATCTGTCGAAAGATTTAATAGAAAAGTGAAAGAAAGAAATGTGGAACAGGTTTGCTCTTCAGGGAAATTATAACTGGGTTGAATTATTATAGAAATAGTTAATGAATACTGTAACACAAAATATTCAAAAACTAAAATGAAGCTAATAAAGTGAATGACGAAAATTGTAAGCCAATTGCCATTGTACCTAATGATAAACCAAAATTTAAAATAGGAGTTCTAGTTAGATGTAATAAACGTAAATGAATTATTGAGAAATCACACACAGCTGGGTGTTCAATAGAAATTTTTATGACTGATCATGCTGTCAATTCTAATCCAGTCACACACAAGCTGAAGGAATTGTATAGAGAAGAAGTAAAAGCAAAATTTTATGAATAAGAATTGCACAAGTATTATCCTGATGTATATCTTCCTGAGAAAGTTTAAGGAAGAAAGGAAATGAAGCATATGTCACATGGTTAGCTACTGATGAATCACAGGATAGATTGGTAAGTAAAGGAAATATTTTTCTATAAAATTTTGATATACAGATATGGAATTCGTTACTGAAAATTTGAAGCTGTTTGTAATTGATTATAATACAAATTCTGTTGATCGTGTTGTTAAAGAAGGTAAAGTGTAGTTTGATATTAAAATAAAAGTTAATAAGAATGATATGAGGCCAGAATCATTCAAGAATTTTAAATTTGAGTTGACTGGATCAGATACATAAAATGTATAAAATCTTTATGAATGTTATATAAGATTTAAGTATGAAAAAGTAACTGGATGTTCAGTTTCATTGAAAATTAATGTATTGTAATTTGTGTGGTACAAAACTTTATATTTGAGATAACTTTTTTGAAACATTAATTTACTTATTCTGTATCTTTTCTATCCATTAATTTTATATGCCTTTCCTTGAAGTTTTTCTGATACAGGGTGTAGAAAGACAAACCCTGCACTGTTAGCAAAACTTTTCAGTGTATACGGTTATATACCATGTGTTACCATAAAAATTGCAGGTGTCAAATATTTGGTGCCTTTAATGTCATTAGTTCCCAATATATTCTTTTTAATCTTTTCAAGGTCATCAATCAATTCTTCAGGTGCATAGACACCTAAAATATTACAATAATTGTGGAAGCACACAGTACATAAATTTTCTCACATTCTATGGTACAAGTTTATTCAGTTGGAATTCTAATTAATGCTTAGAAGTTCATCAAAATTGCGAAGTATACCTGTAATAGTTTTGAGTTATATTTGCAAATGTCTGCTGTATACTCTAGTGATATAATAATTATCTGCACAGATATCATTGAATAATGTTAAAATGTGAAGGTTATTCTTCATAGAGCAGGCGTGTGGTGGATGAGGCCCTTGCCAAATGTAAAGTAATGTAAGGGCTGAATTTTCATTAATGTTAATTATTGTTTGAGGAACAACATGTGGAGCCTTTTCTTCGATTATGTTATTTCTTTGGTTTAAAATTTCTGTAGCTAATTCAATTCTTTCATCTGTTTTTGTATATAACAATACTTAATATATTCAACTCATCTGTGTGATTCACTTGAATTTCGTTCTTCTTTCTATGTGATAAATTACACCTTCATTGAGTTGCTTTAATCATCATTTATTTTATATTCACTATGTTTTTGAATTGAGAGCAAAACTTAGTGTGTAACCCATTTCCTGAATTGTTTAGTCCCTTCCTTTTGTGATTTCAAATTGAAGAATATAGGTCTCGACCACTGATAAATATTATAATATTGATGATGTTTCATTACATGAGGAATCCTTGGGAACGGAATATACAGATATTTCTTTTATCTTCTCCATCAACATGTTTTCTTTATGCATAGCCACTATCTTTATACTCCAGTACTTCAACCACATTTTTAGCTCTAAACCATGGATTATTCTTTTCACCAATTATCGCTAAACCTGAGTTACAATACAGAGAATCTTGTTGATGTAGTGGCTCCTGCAGCATCCTTTAGGTTTTGCCAGATCTCTGATTATTGACATTTAATGTAACACTTTTTATTTAGAATACATTTTAGTTGTTAGTCATTAATTGCTTACTTAATATCTTTGCTGAAACCTACTATCATGAACAAATGGAGGGAACTGAAAGTAGTATATTTTTAATAAAATGTAATTAATTCAACTTAATGTGAAACTAATGCATAAGGACACACTCGATTTACATGGAATTTTTAAGCTTGCTTGACCATCCTGAAAATTTTTTGATTCAGAACATTTTGCTTCAGTAAGAAAATATCCAGCTAGATCACTAACAGTTTCATCACAACAAATACAATCATTTTGTTTTTCACAAATTTTAAAATTTTTATAGGTTCTAATTGTGTCTTGATAATAAATTAGTATAAATAAATCTTCCATTTTTCCTAATTCTTTCTCAAAACATTTGTCATTCTTCAGTCAATAATACAATTATCGGGTTTTGATTTTTACGTTTTTAGCAAATATCAGGTATAATAAAGTGCTTTGTGTGTCTGAGAAGTTAAATATTAAAAAATCATTTAAAACAAATTTCAAGTGATTAACATTCTACATTGATAAAACATGCTGATGATGAGCAATGAACAGGTTGAATCATTTGCCAAGAAATTAAAGAATTTTGCTGGTGTTACTTAAATACTACATCTAGGGACAAGCTCTCAGGTAGCTGCAAGATTTGTCAATGAGAAACTATCAAAAAAGTAGAAAAGAGACATGTAAATGGGGAAGAAAAGGCCTCAAAAATATTTATTGTCAGCTGAAAATATAAAATTAACCAAAAATGAAATTCAATTAATAACTTAATTTGCTAATTTATTAAATTATTCTGTAGAAACTTTTGAATTTATCATATTTTTTTTATTTTCATTCTTCACAAGCCCAAAAAAATTTCTCTGTTAAATGTAGAGCAAATTGGGAGATTTTATGGTCACTCAGCTGATGTTTGTAGGAGAAATAATATAAGTAACCACAGAAATATAAAAAAGTTTGTTTTATTACTTTAAGGGTGGTAGGACGTCAAACAGGCCGACTTAGAGCAGGAGAGGCACCACAGGACATTTTAATTTCCACTGTCTATACTTCTACAAATAAATTCATAAAACTTTGTCAGCATGACCAGGAAGGATTCAGAATTCACACTCATAGTAGTGGAAGTTCGAAAACAGAACGAAATGATTTTTGTTACATGTGAAAATTCATAATTTTTTTCACTTGCTAATGTCAGTATTTGTTGCTATAGGTACACTTTTCTTCATAAATAAGAGAGTTTCTTCGATGAATTTTGCATAGCATACAAACCATACTTAAAGGTGTATAAAACCCTAGAATTTTTCAAATCTATTAAAAACTGCGGTAAAAGTTGTGGTAATTTACTAAAAAATTTGTGTTTTTTCTAAACATGAAGTTTAAAATACAACAGCTCATTTGTTTTTTCATAAATTAAATAAATTCTAGAGTTTCATACACTTGTGAGTATGGTATGTATGCTGTGTAAAATTCATTGAAGAATCTCTCTAACTTATGAAGAAAAGTGTACCTATAGCAACAAATGCAGCCATTAGTAAGTGAAAAATGATGGAATTTCACACATAAAAAAATTTATTTTGTTATGTTTTCGAACTTCCACTGCAATGAGTGTGAATCCTGAATCTTTCCAGGTGATGCTGACAAAGGTTTCTCAACTTATTTGTAAAAGTATAGACACTGGAAATTAAAATGTCATATGATGCCTCTCCCGCTCCAAGTCAGCCCATTTGATGTCCTACCCCCCTTAAGTACTCCGCAAATTTATCTCTCTCTACTAATCATGCTCCAAGTCTCAACACCATTTAAGTAACTGAGCTAAAAGCTACAGCTAAAAAATCTTGGTAATAGAGCCTACTGCAAATTAGGTAAACCAGAATTAATGACTTTGGTTATGTTACATGAATTCAGATTTTTCACTCCATTATTCTAAAAGACTAAATCAAGACTTAATTGTGTACCTGATATAAATTACTTTTACAAATTTGGTGATGATACTTTTAAAAAAAAACTTGGCCACAAAACACAGAAAAAATAGTGAGGCTGGATCAGATATGTCCATTCATTAGTAAACTATTCGAGGAAGAAAGAGAGAATATACCATCACAAAAAGAGTATTTTGAAATTTAAGAAGTAAGATGAAGATTTAATGAAAAATTTACCACAATGTTGACATGAACGATACTAATACTAGGATACCTGATACCATTCATGAAAATGAGATCAACCAATGAAAGCAGCTAAATAGAGAACTAACTACAGAAAACGAGATAAACTGGACATAACAACTGAAGATCCAAAAATGTTTTACTCAATTTCTGCTGGACATAAAGCATCAGATAATACTAAATGAGCTGTTCAAATTTTGTACAATAAAATCACAGATATATCGGAATTTGATGGGTCTATTGGTATAGCAGATACCACATTTAAAATTAAGACGTTAGCAATTCCTATAGGCATTAGAGTTAAACAAATAATAATATCTAATAACAAAAAGGTATATTACAAGACTTAATAATAATGCTAATGTACTAGATTTCTTAGTAAATGTTGTATGTACTGGGAATTTCAATTCAGTTAGCTACAGTGGTCCTGAGAAAACAAACTATATCTGTATAAAATTCAAAACCAGTTTGATGTAATTAACGGTATATCAACTTTCTTAGCTTATAATATTCCTGTGACAAATGTAACCAGCATATAGAACAAGAACAAACATACATACAAAGTTGAAAGAAAACCCTATTTATTATACAAAAGGGAAGAACATAGTACTGTGTAAAATAAAGTATACTGTGCAAACTGTAATAAATATTGTCACAATGAAGAATGCTTAAACAGTGAGTGAGTAGTTTGTGATACAGTTTATAAATATGCAGAATGTAAGTACGTTTGTTTCAGATTGATAGGATATTAATGTGGCTTTCAAAAATGTATTAACTGTCAACTAATAGTAAAAATTAAAAATCGTGAATATTAATGGAATACACACTATAAAAGGATAGTATATGTGAAAAGGAAGTTTAGTGAAGAAATTACAGTCGAAGGATGCCTAAATTGTAGTACAGGTGCTTGCTATATCGATGGAGAATAACATCATCATTATTCCAGTGCTGAGAATGTAAAAAGAAATAGTTACAGGTAAACAGTTAAATGTTTTGAAAAGGGAATATCAATGAAAACTGGTTGTATTTATGATGAAAAATTCACATAATTTGATTGTGAAGCTCAATGTGAAACTGATATACATATTCAAAATCTAGTAATAGTTCACACATTTAATGGTGATACCATTTACAAATTCAAGACAACTGATGAATTCTGTAGGTTATCAGTATATGATAAACTTCAGAATTATATGGGTCATGATTTGCAATCCATTCTGAAGTATTATGTTGAAATTACGATAATTATATATATACCATCTACACAAGAGCTAAATTGATATAATTGCAAAGAAACCATATAGAACTAAAAACTGCAGATAGGAGTAATCTTCTATAAGACCCACTTAGTAGTTTCCCAAAAAATTTTGATTTGAAAGGACTGAAGAAACTTACTTCCCACATGTGTTCAATGCTCAATATTTTTCAAATGGTATACTCAAAAAGTTAAAGAAAATTTTGTATTCAAAATGTGGAAAGAAATCAATGAAAGTGTAGAGAAACGTTTTTGACAACTAAGAAAACAGTTCCTAGAAATAGGTAACATAGAACTGGACTGTTATTTAAGAATTGCTGGACTTTGTGTTGCTACATACAACTCTAAATATTTGCCTAATGCAAGAATTGCTTTACTGGATAAAGGACATAAAGAAAATTATAGTACAGAGTCCATTGATTTGCTAAAAGCTTTACACAACAATTAATTTCAACCCACTCTTAATGGTGGTGAAGTAAGTATAGCTGGTTAGAAAGTAGCTTGTTTTGATAAAGAAATTAATGTCATGGTTTTTCTTGGCTTGGTTGTAAAAATGTTTTAAAATTTAAACTTTTATCAATAAAAATAATGAATCGATGGATGGACTATATCAAAATTCATTAACAAGAAGTACAAACATACGAAATTATGGATCTAATTTATTGAAAATGTGGGAATGAGACTGGATTAATTCAGTAGAATATAAAAAATGTAGGACACTAAAACAGTTGCCTGAAGTTACTAAACCTTCGAATCCAAGAGATGCCTTTTATGGTGGTCAGAGTAATAAAATGAAATTAAAAGCTAAAGGAGATTGTTTTATCATAAAAATAAAACATGTTGATGTGTGTAGTCTTTACCTAGCTATACCATATCATGATTATTATCTTGAGTGACATGCAACATTAATATAAGATATTACACAAAAAAATTGTATGGGTTTATAGAATGTAAAGTATTGGCACCTAGAGAAATGCATCATTTAGTTTGGCCAATACAAATGATGATCGAGAAAAATGAAAAAAGTCTTGTTTCGTCTGTGTATCAAACAAGCAGAAGAACAAAATAAATAAATTTAATCACTATGAGAGAGAAAAGTAGTTTTGTTGGAACTTGGACAACTGATGAAGTGAAGAAACCTCTGCGACAAACAATAAAAATTTTAGATATCGATGAAGTGTGGGATTTTAGAAATACTAACATGTTGATTAAAATTTATGTAAAAGTTTTCATTAAAATAAAATCAGAGAGCAGTCCTCATGATTTTAAATCCATTGAGTTATATATGAAAACAGTGACAGAAAAAATGGCTACTGAATTGGAAAAAAAATTAGAGAAAAGAAAATCTAGGGAAACGAGCTGTTGCTAAGATACATCTCAATTCATTACAGGGAACATTTGAAAACTGACAAAATATGAGTAAAACAGATTATGGTACAAATTTACAATATCTTCAAAAGATACTGCTGGATGATCAGTTAGTTAATATAGACATCAAATTTATCAATGAGTATATGATTCAGATGAAATACAGTTTCAAAGCATATTTTTAAACCAGCATTCACTACATCAAATGCAACTCTTAGGATGTTGGCATGTTACATCACCTAGCAGAATCAGTTACACATTTTTGTACAGACAGTAAAGTATACATTGTCAATGGCCAAAATACTGTGGAAATAGATTGTGTGCTGGTTGAAAGGACTGATAACTTAGGAAAAAACTGAATTAAAAATTCAGCATTGACTGGACATAAAATATACTATTGTGAGAGAAATGATAAAAATACTCTGATGAAGATAAAGAAGTTTAATTTAAACTATGCGAATATTCAAAAGCTGAATGGCAACTCTATGATAAGATTACATGAGAGTGAAGTGAAAGAAAAGACACAAATAGAGTAGAACCAGACTTGTGATCTATGCAAATGGAGTCCCTACACAAGAATCTCAGTAATTTAGGCAATACTACTTGTTTAAAAAATTGTGAGGTGGGGGTAAATATTTGGATAACATTACAGAATGTAAATAATTGAATACCAGGTATTGGGGAGAAAACTTGTATGGATCTTAATAACGAGCTTAATGTTATTTACCAGACAGGTATTTGAAATTAGTAGCAAATTTTTTGAAGAATGACAAAATTTGAAAATAATCGTAATCAATGCCACGATTTTTTATTTTTTGTGTGATTGGGGCTGGTGTTGAATTCCATTGAAATTTTTACCCAACTTGATTTGAAGAGGACAATATATTTACTAATAATGATATTTTCTGGTTTTTTATGGAATTTCAGAGGGAGATTATCCACCTTCTGGAATTATTTAAACTAACCATAATAAAACAGATTAAAAATATAAAATGAAATAAAAATAAAATATTTTATACCTAAAATTGATTATTTATCTGTTCACATAAACGAATGCAAGTGGAAAAGCTCCCAAGTGTGCTCAGTGTATCCATTTACTATTTGTATTTGTATAATACCTCATTTTTCTAGTATCCCAGCCGTATATATCAGAAATAAAAAGTATTTCCAAAGTCCTCCTTCCCACTGGCTCCCTCTGAAACATACTGCTCAGCACCAAACACAGAATTCTGTTGTTGACTGATGAAAAAGCTGAAGCACTCACTTTTCGGCATCCTTATTATTTTTTCGTCAAAATTCTCACTTCTGTCTACACTTACACTTAGTATTTATTATTTATCTTTTTCTTCATTCATGCACATGGTTCTATTTCCTGTCTTGTATTCATCATTTGCAATCTACCACTTCCTCACCTTTCTCTTTTCAATATCTCATCTGTCACTTCCAATGCTGTCAGTACTTGGCTTGTATCTAGTAACCTGTAAATACTGCTTTTTACTCTTCATGGACAAACATAAAATATGTTCTTTTCTGCTGTAGTTATTACTGGATTTACGATTTCTTCGACAACCATTGCTAAGTGCGTTATTCTACAACTGAACTTATGTCATGATAAATCAGAAGATGAAATATGAAGAATGATTCGAAAGGCGAAGGAGAGGATTTAACCATTAAAATCTAATCTTAATAAATAAACGATAACAGCAGCAACTCAAGGATTGTCTTTGACATACAAGAGGCATGGGGAGGTCCAGTCCAGTTTTCTAACGAAGAGAAACTTGCTAACTAAATTTAATTTCCAGAATGAGATTTTCACTCTGCAGCGGAGTGTGCGCTGATATGAAACTTCCTGGCAGATTAAAACTGTGTTTCAAATTTAATTTACTTTTCCGATCACAGATTCGGTCTGCATACGAATATACGAATATACGAATCTAAGCCTGATCACGTCATTGTTCCAGAAGCTGATGAAATTAATTTATGAGTAAATGATACTAAATCAGTTTTACTTGGCGATCTGAGACCATCAATTATTACTGTAGAGATTCCAAGCCGTTATTTTGATTTTCAAGCTATAGTTACCTCGGCGCGCAAGGATAACAGGCCCTCCAGAGTTCACAGAATTGGCCGAGCTACAGACTCCCCATCTCCAGAGCTGGAGGCTTGGAGATCACTGGCCATAACAGATTGTAACTGACACCCTGGTTAGGTTGACTACCGGCCCTCTTGTCAGTGGAGGCCTACTTAGGGGACGCTTTCGGATTAACAAAAAGGTGGAGAGATGCTGTAAGCACCCCTAGTTGGTTTCAGTTCTAAGTCAGAGTCACACTGTGATAGCAGTAGCATGGGCGTCGCCTCCATCCACTTGCATTCATTACTTGATAGCAGCCGTGGAACGAGCTACTCCTTTTACTATCACATTTGTCTATAGAATGCCACGTGTAATTTTGGTCGTGATTTCCATGCTATGAATCAGTTCGCTTTGCGAGCGATGGAAATGATGACTTTACCCATTCTGACGTGGTAAGTTATACTCTGATTAAAATTACTTGATAGTCGACGTCTTTCACTTGCCACTACAGTGTTGCCACATTCGCTGCCAGCTACCGCTCGGCTACAGGCGATACACAAACAGGCTGGGTCACTTCACAAATGCTGTTAGTGTGTAACGTGGAGCAATGTTCGAAACGGCCAGCGCGAAGTATGACGGAAATGGAAGACGCTCATTCGACAGCTGATTTTAAGTGACCAATGACTGAACTGCGCCACACGACGCGTTTTGTAACCCTGTATTCAAACTCATGAGCGAAGCTAATCACAATATCGTGACGTACATTGTATTCGAGAAAACGGCAATCAGCAGTCTAAAGCAGACTAAAATCACGATCGTTTTGTTCAAGGCATTTAAGACTAAGATCTACGACCAAAATAAGGCAGAAAAGTTTCAGTTTCAGTGGTAAAAGCAGACTGCAATTTCACGCTGTCATTGGTTACCTGAAACTTACATCACGCTGGCTACATCAACGTACGAGAAGTCCTGGTTGGGACTTGGTTGCAGATTATAGGCGACACAAGCTAGTTGCAAACGAAAGCAGACTGACAGCGAGAAAAATAAGAGCAAATGAAAAGAATCTATACGATGACGACAATGACGTGGTAAATTATTAGAAATACAAAGAAATTACATGTAAACCAACTGACTGAATGAAACGAAAATCATAGTCTTTTGATTAGATTAAAATATATGAAAGATTTCACTGTCTTTCACGAGATTAGAACCTACAACGTTTTACACAGCATGTTCGTACACGAACTACTATGCTACGCCATTATGCTACAAAAAGTTGTTGTATATAGGAATCTGGCGACCCAGTCGCAGCGATTAATTGCAGCACTCATAAATTCTCGCAATGTCGTGCGAAGCTTATCTCATGTAAGTCGATCTCTGTGATTATAAATATATGTGACACTGAACATGTCTAGTGCTGTTTGCTCAGTGTTGAGTATGAAACGTGCGTGTGTGACTGTGTGTGTGTGTGTGTGTGTGTGTTTTGATTTTGGTCTGGTTATAATGTGTGATGAAATACGAAATAAAAAGGCCGGAACCAGGATTCAGGATTCAAACTCATCAAGAAAGAAGTACAAACAAGAACTGGAAGCGAACTGACTGCTGAGACACTTTGGCAACAGCGACGGTTCAAGCGTGACCTTGAGTGCTTTGATTGGAGGAGAGCAGTGAGGTTTTAACTATCAAGTAATCGGACTATAGTTCATGTGGCATCTGTATCGACTCTTATTCAAACTCACATATCATAGTTACTACACACATTAAAAGAAATTTTGCATCATCTCGGTTCCGCCAGTTCCGGAATTCCCAGAGTTCTGGAACTTGTACAGAAAATTGAAATTGAGATCAACATAAACATCATTTCCACCCTTTTTATTGCTCATGAAAACCACACATTGCATGTTGTACCATCACATGGCGAGGCCTTCAGAGGTGGTGGTCCAGATTTCTGTACACACCGATACCTCTCATACCAAGTAGCACGTCCTCTTGCACTGATGCATGCCTGTATTCGCCGTGGCATACAATCCACAATTTCATCAAGGCACTATTGGTCCAGATTGTCCCACTTCTCTATGGCGATTCGGCGTAGATGGTTGTTTGGTCTCGTCGTCGATAAATAGCCCTTTTCAATCTAACCCAGGCATATTCGATAGGGTTCATGTCTGAAGAACATGCTGGCCACTCTAGTCGAGCGATGTCGTTGTCCTGAAGGAAGTCAATCACAAGATATGCACAATGGGGGCGCGAATTGTGTCCATGAAGACGAATGCCCCACCAATATGCTGCCATTATAGTTGTACTATCGGTCGGAGGATGGCATTCACGTATCGTACAGCCGTTACGACGCCTTCCATGAGCACCAGCGGCGTACGTCAGCCTAACATAATGTCACTCCAAAACAACAGGGAACCTCCACCTTGCTGCACTCGCTGGACAGTGTGTCTAATGCGTTCAGCCTGACCGGATTGTCTCCAAACACGTCTCCGACGATTGTCTGATTGAAGGCATATGCGACACTCATCGTTGAAGAGGATGTGATGCCAGTCCTGAGCGGTCCATTCGGCATGTTGTTGGGCCCAACTGTACCGCGCTGCATGGTGTCGTGGTTACAAACATTGAGTCGTAACACTACGTCCTGTGGCTGCACGAAAAACATTATTTAACATGTTGGCGTTGCTGTCAGGGTTCCTTCGAGCCATAATCCGTAGGTAGCGGTCATTCATTGCGCTAGTAGCCCTTGGGCGGCCTGAGCGAGGCATGTCATCCACAGTTCCTGTCTCTTAGTATCACCTCCATGTCCGAACATCATCGCTTTGGTTCACTCCGAGACGCCTGGACACTTTCCTTGTTAAGAGGCCTTCCTGGCACAAAGTAACAATGCGGACGCGATCGAACCGAAGTACTGACCGTCTATGCATGGCTGAACGACAAACAACACGAGCCGTGTACCTCCTTCCTGGTGGAATGACTGGAACTGATCGGCTGTCGGACCCCCTCCGTCTAATAGGCGCTGCTCAAGCATGCTTGTTTACATCTTTAGCCGGATTTAGTGACAGCTCTGACAGTCAAATGGACTGTGTCTGTGATACAGTATCCACACTCAACCTCTATCTACAGGAGTTCTGGGAACCGGTGTGATGCAAAACTTTTTTTGATGTGTGTGTATACTTTCCGTTTTATTACAAGTTCTATAGTAACGGCGTGATTTTTTTGAAATTTGACAATGTCATGAGCACGACTGTTCACACTTAAGTTCAGGATTACTTTCGATCTGCAATGTTTGTAAGTAAGGGTAATCGTTTATAGTATACAAAAATGCGTTTCTGCGAGGGAAACGATACAGAAATTACAGTGTGTTTAATTAAGAGGGTGACTCAGAATTCAGTTTGGTATCAGGCGTGAGGGAAGCCGTTGCGGATCGCTGGGTGCAGTGTCGAATGCTTCCGGAGTGAGCTGAGTGTCGGCACGGGGTCGCAGGTGTAACATGCGGAGGAAAGCAGACATAGTAGAGAGAGAAAAAAAAAAAAACTAGAACGCAGTATCTACAGGCAGACACACCTCCACATTGGGGAAAATCGACTGGTTCTACTGACGTCATTTGGCAAAAACGAAATTGTTCCGTCAATATACCATTAAGATAAGGCAGGAAGAAGCGGCAAAAATTTGATAGAAGCATAATTCGTAATTTGAGTGCTAGAGAGTCAGGAAGGGCGAGTTAAATTTGAGCGGGTTCAGTTTTACGGCAAAGATGATGGCTGACGTCACTGCGGCATAGATTGGGAAGGATGGCTGGAACAGGGGCGCCCGCAGGGGTGTGGGGGGGGGGGGGCAGTGGGGGCAATTGCCCCTAGTGAGAATTCATTCAGTTTACGAATATAAAAAATACCTGCAACTTTAGGGCTCAGTTATGTATGGTTTAAAATGCCTGTAAAATTACCACTAAAATAACCGGAAAATATCGATAAAATGACGTAAAAATGATATAAAACATATGTAAACAGAATTACAGGATGAACTAGAGCAATGAAAAACTTTAAAAGAGAATCGAACTAAAATTAGAAAATGATGATAAATTTAAAAATTGTTTGTTTCTCTTTAAGAAATCTCGTTCATTGAAGATGTGCAAAATTGTTATATATCCGTCTTCCAGCTCATGCCTACGAAGTATATTTATTTTTATTTATTCACCAACATATGGTAGAAATTAACAACAGCAAGTGAGGCAACAATGGGAATAATCAGATGATCCAGCAGTTTATTGTTAACTGTTACAAATGCATTCTTGAGCAACATTTAAGCGTTTTTACTGAAGGCACGCCCATTGTTCGTTCTTTACATATTAAGAGAATCAGTTATGTCATAAAGGGATGTTGAACACAAACGTAAAAAATCATATCTTCCTTGAAAAATAATGTACGATACAGTATCTATATGACGAAAAATACAAAATTAAGGATAGATATCTTTAGCTGTAATATTCGAGATTTTAGTAACTGTAAACAATGCATATCTGATAAGGAAAGACCGTTTATATGTTAACAAACTCTGGGCATTACTAATAAGGTATAATAAAATAAAGCGAATCTGCCGATCGACAAACTACTACGTGTGTACGTGGTCCCATTAAGAATGGTACCCATCGTGAGAGCTCTATCTCGAAAATGTTGTCTTATAGGGTACTAAAATGTCACCCTCTCTGTTCCCACCTCACTAGGTACAAACCTCTTCATAAACCTCAACTGGCAACACAATACAGTTGCACAACAAAACACACTCAGCAAAATTTTGTTCTTTCAAATTTCAAATAATGGTTAACAATTGTCAGACGCTAATTTAAATTAGCGTATTGTATTATGTTCCTTTTCGTTCGCTGAAGAAGTGTTCGAGGGTACTGTGTGGCCACTAATATCGCTACTTGTCTGTAGAAGTAGGAAATATTCGTCATTGGAACATGATCTAGCAGGGTGTGGCGTGAGCTACCTTCATTTCCGGAACGTTCTAGATGAGTCTTGCTGTGTTCTAATAGGAACATACCGCATAAATATTTCCACATCCATAGCAAGAAACCGCTCCAAACGACCGCGCGAAACTTAAAGTCGCTGGCTTGCAGTCTAATGGACACCGCGCTGTTTCATTGTTGAACCAAAACCCCTCCCTCCCACCCTCCACTGTGATGCGATTTCAGCTTCTGTTCTTTAGTCATCGCTCAGCTCGGTTCTGCATCGCATCGCGTTAAGGGTTGTGTAAATTCATTGTGAGTTGTAAGTGGACAGTGGTGCATGATTGTGGTTTGCATAGACGTTTGTGCGTTGTGAATGTAAAAGCGCAGTGTATACAGTGGTAAAATGAGCGATATTCGTGAGTCTTTTGTAACTCATAAGCGAATGAAAACTACAAATGAAAGTGGAAGTGTCGAAGAAGATACTGTCTATGATGAGGTATCACAGGAGAAGGGTGAGTCAAACGCAACCATCACTATTAGAAATTCCAGTAGTTGTGCTGATGGGGAAAATAAAGGCGAAGCCAGTACCTCTGCTGGCTTCAAGTGCGTTGATGAAAAGGCTAGTAGTATCCTGGTCAGTATTCCCGATGTCGGAAATTACATTGAAAAAAAGGATGCTGACAATTGCCTAAAGTATAAGATTTTATTGAATCCATGGCAACCTGAAAAAAGTTATAATTTTAAGAATGACATAGACAGCTCAAAAAGAACATTTCGACCAGACTGGCTGTCATTATATCCGTGGCTGGTCTATTCTAAAGCAGTTAAAGGTGCTCTCTGCAAGTTTTGTGTGCTTTTCCGCCCACGCATAACGCATGGTAGTCATCATGGCGCATTCATAAGCCGCCCATTCGCGTATTTCAAAAAGTTCCATGAATGTGCAAAAATGCATATGAATTCCGAGTGGCATAAAGATGCAATAGAAAAGTCAAATAATTTCATTAGTGTTGTGACAAACAAAACTAAAAGTGTGGAAGAACTCGCCAACGAGAATCTTGCGAAATTAGTACAAACTAATCGTGAAAAGTTAAAATCAATTGTTTCTTGTGTATTGTTTTGTGCATTACATGACTTACCTTTAAGAGGAAAAACAAATTCAAATGCTGTATTTGATAATTTGTTACAATTTAGAGTTACAGTCAGGTGACGAAACATTGCGGAAACATTTTGAGGGTGCGCCTAAAAATGCTACCTATGGTTCTCATAGAACCCAAAATGATTTAATTGATGTATGCGCCGAAGTACTAAGAAATTATGTGATTAATACCATCAATAGCGAATCATTTTCAGTTTTGGCAGACGAAACAATGGATATTGCAGGCACAGAACAACTTTATCTTTCTGCATGTTATTTTGACCTTACAACTAACGTTGTCAGAGAAGACTTCCTTGGATTTACACCATTAGCAAGGTTAGATGCAAAACATATCTACAACACAATAATATCTACTTCATATGCTTGTGGTTTAAATCTAGATAAAATGGTAGGAAAAGGCTATGACGGGTGCAGTACGATGGCCGGTGAAATTGGCGGAGTACAGAAGATAATTGCTGAGAAATATCCCAAGGCTCGCTTCTATCATTGTGCTAGGCATAAACTTCATTTAGTTGTGAATGATTTGAACACCGTACCAGAGGTTAGAAATGCCATTGGTACTATCAAAGAAGTAATTTCTTTTTTCCGGCGGAGCACGCAAAGGAAATTCCTAGTTGGGAACCTTCAAAAACTGTGTGCGACACGCTGGTCTGAGATGCATAAGTCTATAAGGAAATTTAATGATAAGTTTTTAGAAACTGTTGAAGCATTAGCAATTTTACATAAAGAAAGAGATCGTGAAACTAGGCAGAAAGCCTGGCAACTTTACTGCACACTCACTTCTCCAACAATTATTGTTACACTAAAAGTCATAGCAAAATAATCAGCCATACTCAAACCTGTCACCAATGTCCTACAACCAGTAAACATTAACTTATTAGAAGTTTCAGAACACATTCAAGGAATTGTAAAAATGTTATTAGATGACAGAGAAAGTGCGGAAGCCGAATTTGAAATGATAATGAAAAGTGCTGAAAGCAACCTTCGTGCACTTGGAATAGATGTCACTGGCATTCGACAACCGCGAGTTGTTGCACGACAAATGCATCGTTCAAATCATCCATCAGTTTCTGTCACTGAGTACTACAGAAAATCTCCCTTTATTCCGTATTTGTGTTCCCTAGTCCAGTCTGTGCAAGAACGGTTTTCAGAAGATAACAAGGCATCTTTTGAGATTTTCTGCTTGCACCCAAAGGTAATGAGATCCCAAAGCGACCTAGATATGAAAAGGGTTATTGAAAATATCAAAAGATTTTATGGCAATCTATTAGATAACTTCACTGAAGAAGCACGAACATGGTCAGTATGTGGAAACGCGATAAAGTAACTGAAGGAGATACTGCTGAATTAAGCCTGACTGATCTACTGGACAAAGCCAAATTCTTGCCCGCCGTAGCTTCAGCCTTGAAGATAGCCCTTAGCTTACTGGCAACCACCTGCTCTGCGGAAAGATTGTTCAGGTACTTAATTACCACAGTAACATTTTTCTGATTGTAATTACTTAATCAAAAAGACTTTGAAACAATTTCTTAAGTCAGATGAAACATTTCTTCTAATTATTTTTAAATCTTGTTTGAAATATTATCACAATAGAGTAATTGAAGAAGGTTACACTGTATGAATTAGTATAGGCCTACGTCATGTTTGTTTGCAGCACTCTCAGGCTCGTGAAAACGTGGCGAAGAACTACCATCGCAGATAATCGACTCAGTTGTTTGTGTATGGTGTCAGTTCATCGTGATAAGATAAAATCAGAGGAGGAGTCCTTTATGGAAAAAGTGGTAGATAGTTATGGGAAGAACCTGAGACGAATTCAATTTCTGTTTAAGTAATGCAGGTATGTGAGTAGTCAAGTTTTGCACAATATTAGTAACAGGACCGATTTCCACAATCGTATGCCTTCTTTTGTTCTTAATATTAAATTTACAAATTTCAAACTACATTAATATGTTTGTAACAATAAAACAGTCACATCATCCTTACAACCAAAGTTCACAAAATTTGTTAAGACATGAATCTGTTATGGGTTGTGGAAATTATTGTGTACATTTAGTTTTTACTTTACAAAATAGAGAGTAAAGCCTTTTTTTCACTTTGCAGGGAACTAACAGAGAAAAGTGTAAATAGCAAGAAAATGTATTACGGTAGGCGAAAATGAACGATTTATTCTTACTGAAAAAGAGAAAATAATTTATTTTTACCTATTTAACAATATGAAATGGTTATTGTTTACATTAAGCACCTATTAACATCTCTCAGCAGTGCTGCACTTACTGACATGGCGTTGTGCGTCAAAATGTGCATTTACGAGAGCAATTCAGAATATTCCCACAACATTAACTCTTAAAATAAGACACCTTAACAGCAAATGTGTGAGAAACAGCGAATTCATCTAAAACCGATGTGGCTGACGCTAGGGCATCTGCCTGTAAGAATACAGCATAGCACACGAATCTAAAGTTTGCAGAGCTGCTAAATTTTATTCGGAAACGTGTTCCCAGTTTTATATGTCTCCTGTCTATGAACATGTGGAGTCGCCATACTGGGACCAAGTTTGAAACATTTGCCAGTTGCCATTTACTTCAGTATTGCAAGCGAGGGTACGCCATTAACCATCTAGGCATTTGATCAATATGGCATATTGTAGAGAGATGGTAACTAATAAGTGACTGATGATTAATGGATGGCTTGTTTGTGATAGTTTGATAATGAGCCGGCCGCGGTGGTCTCGTGGTTCTAGGCGCGCAGTCCGGAACCGTGCGACTGCTACTGTCGCAGGTTCGAATCCTGCCTCGGGCATGGATGTGTGTGATGTCCTTAGGTTAGTTAGGTTTAAGTAGTTCTAAGTTCTAGGGGACTGATGACCTCAGCAGTTGAGTCCAATAGTGCTCAGAGCCATTTGAACCATTTTTTGATAATGACTTAGAAATGAGTGGTCTCAATCCCTTAGGGGTCACAAGGGCCACCTGTGTTTCTAGGCTTCGTTCCTATAATATATCCCGGATGTGCCAGTTTGCAAACATACAGGAAAGATAAAAACTGATTTTCATCGTCTTGAAGGCCTGGTCAGACACAACGCCGCAGTCTGCCTGTGCGGGTCAGGCACGGCGGATGACCGGGGCAAGGAACGCCGCACAGGCAAAAGCGGTTGCTACTGCGTCAGCTGTCACACCGTGGAAACGGACGGAGCCTCATCACATAGCAGCCTGCGCGTGTAGCGTGATATCAAAGATCTGCCTCGCGCCGTTGCTGTCAAATGCGCCAACAAATGCAAACAGCCGCTCCGGGCTGCTGCGAATCTGCCTGTGTTGAAACTCGACGTCAGACGGTGCGGCGAGCCGGCCAGAGTAGCGCTCTGTGTGACCCACACCTATATACAACAACGATGCGGCCTGGACGTTGCCGTTGCTATTCAAGGCCACAGGCCGGACCGCCAGGTCGCGCTCTTTCTGACCAGGTCTTTAAGGCCGGTTGCACTCAGCGGGTATTTTCCGCCGAGTCAACTGACCGTCGCCATTGTCAGAACTCCAGTGTTAACACACACGGCGGTAAAATCACCGTCGACACCGCACGAGTCAGCAGGCAATGTACTTTCATCATCAAACCCATTCATTTATTTTAATGTGTTACGTAAAAATGGTTCAAATGGCTCTGAGCACTATGGGACTGAACATCTGTGGTCATCAGTCCCCTAGAACTTAGAACTACTTAAACCTAACTAACCTAAGGACATCACACACATCCATGCCCGAGGCAGGATTCGAACCTGCGACCGTAGCAGTTCCGCGGTTCCGGACTGAGCGCCTAGAACCGCTAGACCACCGCGGCCGGCGTTACGTAAATTATTCATTGTTTTTAAACGTACAGTTTTCTTTGAAATGAACAGACATTAAAATCTAAGTATTGTTATTGTGTTGACGAATGAAAAGGAGAAGGAAAAGCCGAATAATTTGGGATCATCATCCAATTAATTTAAGAAGAGGGGAGGATGGAGCTTTCTAAACGTTGTTTGAAAGGAAGGATGACAAGATATCCTTCAGTTACTTCCGAATGTCGATTTTTAATAGCAGGAAAACAAGTAGTTCAGAGGGAAAAAGCTTAGGACAGGGCCAAACGAAAATGGCGGAAAAATGTACCGTCTGCTAATGTAGAAACAGGTTTTACTATAGTTATATTGTTAGTTTTTTATGTTCATAACTCTGGCATGGTACTAAAAGTGCATCAGTATTCCTAAATTGCATATAAGAGGAAAACATCTGGCTTACCATGAAACGACAAATGCTCTTCAGAGAACAATAGTAATTCAGTAAGCATTTTAGAATGCCTAGGCCTATTCCAAAATAGAGCTGTATCACATGAAAGAATCACTCTTAGTACACTACGCAGCTGCAGAACATTATTGTTAAGTGCATAAAAGAAGCTTTCACAGTGATGTAAGTGAATTTGACCAGGTTTACACAGTTGAGTGTAGTGAACCGTTTTTTTTCCGGACTTAATTTAAATCCAACTGCGTTCACTGCATGAGCAGTACTTTTAAGCGCTTAAACAATTATCAATGGTAAGAAAACAATTTATTGGCAGAATACGGTTCAGAAACATAAAATCTGGGAATATATATATATATACACGCAGCCCAGTAATGCTATAGCTTACCATATATATATATATATATATATATATATATATATATATATATATATATAAGTACACACACACACACACATATATATATATATATATATATATATATATATATATATATATATATATACTCCTGGAACTGGAAATGGAAAAAAGAACACATTGACACCGGTGTGTCAGACCCACCATACTTGCTCCGGACACTGCGAGAGGGCTGTACAAGCAATGATCACACGCACGGCACAGCGGACACACCAGGAAGGTGTAAGTCAACTACCCTGGCCAGCAAGATCTCCGGATCTGTCCCCCATTGAACATGTTTGGGACTGGATGAAGCGTCGTCTCACGCGGTCTGCACGTCCAGCACGAACCGCGGTGTTGGCCGTCGAATGGCGCTAGCTGCGCAGCATTTGTGCACCGCCGCCGTCAGTGTCAGCCAGTTTGCCGTGGCATACGGAGCTCCATCGCAGTCTTTAACACTGGTAGCATGCCGCGACAGCGTGGACGTGAACCGTATGTGCAGTTGACGGACTTTGAGCGAGGGCGTATAGTGGGCATGCGGGAGGCCGGGTGGACGTACCGCCGAATTGCTCAACACGTGGGGCGTGAGGTCTCCACAGTACATCGATGTTGTCGCCAGTGGTCGGCGGAAGGTGCACGTGCCCGTCGACCTGGGACCGGACCGCAGCGACGCACGGATGCACGCCAAGACCGTAGGATCCTACGCAGTGCCGTAGGGGACCGCACCGCCACTTCCCAGCAAATTAGGGACACTGTTGCTCCTGGGGTATCGGCGAGGACCATTCGCAACCGTCTCCATGAAGCTGGGCTACGGTCCCGCACACCGTTAGGCCGTCTTCCGCTCACGCCCCAACATCGTGCAGCCCGCCTCCAGTGGTGTCGCGACAGGCGTGAATGGAGGGACGAATGGAGACGTGTCGTCTTCAGCGATGAGAGTCGCTTCTGCCTTGGTGCCAATGATGGTCGTATGCGTGTTTGGCGCCGTGCAGGTGAGCGCCACAATCAGGACTGCATACGACCGAGGCACACAGGGCCAACACCCGGCATCATGGTGTGGGGAGCGATCTCCTACACTGGCCGTACACCACTGGTGATCGTCGAGGGGACACTGAATAGTGCACGGTACATCCAAACCGTCATCGAACCCATCGTTCTACCATTCCTAGACCGGCAAGGGAACTTGCTGTTCCAACAGGACAATGCACGTCCGCATGTATTCCGTGCCACCCAACGTGCTCTAGAAGGTGTAAGTCAACTACCCTGGCCAGCAAGATCTCCGGATCTGTCCCCCATTGAGCATGTTTGGGACTGGATGAAGCGTCGTCTCACGCGGTCTGCACGTCCAGCACGAACGCTGGTCCAACTGAGGCGCCAGGTGGAAATGGCATGGCAAGCCGTTCCACAGGACTACATCCAGCATCTCTACGATCGTCTCCATGGGAGAATAGCAGCCTGCATTGCTGCGAAAGGTGGATATACACTGTACTAGTGCCGACATTGTGCATGCTCTGTTGCCTGTGTCTATGTGCCTGTGGTTCTGTCAGTGTGATCATGTGATGTATCTGACCCCAGGAATGTGTCAATAAAGTGTCCCCTTCCTGGGACAATGAATTCACGGTGTTCTTATTTCAATTTCCAGGAGTGTGTGTGTGTGGGGGGGGGGGGTGAAAATTTTTTGCCCCTACTGAGACAAAAACATGAGGGCGCCCCTGGGCTGGAATGCCATTTTTAGAGACTTTTGGTTCTGGCGGCGAAATGGACGGATGGGTTGTAGTGTTAGTTGCCCAAATAAGTGCACTTTTATAATAGTGAATTAAAAGCTCACTTAGAAATGTGACGATGGCAGAGCATAGACGAACATAGTTCATTTAGCAAAGTTTATTCAGAGCAACAACATGAATGCCGCCGAATATGGTAAGTCAGTTGCTGCGCTTGCTCCTGCTGCTGTACATCTCATTTGAGGTCAAGCAGCGATCGATGACAATCTGTTGGTCACGATTTGAATTGTGGACGTTAGTGAGTCATGACTCAGCAGTTCCATATCACTCCTTTGTAAACGATATTGGCATTGCGTAGGTAAGACTCGCATACCAGAAGCAGCATTACGTTCGTAGGAGTGCAATGGAATCAGCCTTATTGTGACAGGATTTGTTACGACTTTGAACCGGATGCACCAGGTTGCACCACTGGCGTAAGTGCCACAGAGGGGCATAATCGCATCGCCGCCATCGTAGTGGATTCCAAATCGCGCAGTACGGAGGTGGTGGCGTTTTTGTAAAGGTTTTATAGAGACCATAGCACCCTAAGAATATATGTGACTGTTACCAGAATTTCTTACTTTCTCTCGTGCATTAGCCTATTATCCGGTACAGTTACAGAACTCGCAGGGTGGCGAACGACGCGCGAGTGGTAGCACTGCAGATAAATTCAAATAGGTTTCAGGTCGAGAAAGTGCTTTGTATGAGCAAGTAATTAATAGATAGCACCCTTCACGCATCCCAGTAATGCTATAGCTTACCATACCAGCCAGCCAAGCTGGTCCAAGTGTGTTGTTTCGTAGGGATTGCTATTTATCGCTTCTGCTGTCAGGATGGCGATGTTAGTTCTTATTTTCTTTGCAATCAACCACAAGGAGTAGGGTGAACTCCTTCAGAGAGTAGGCCGTGATGAAATGTTGCATTCTCTCTGTCAAAGTGGGAAAGTGTTCATATTTTATTACTTTTGTATGTTGTTACTTATGTTTCCTCTTGAACGGCAGCAAGACATGGTTTTGCCAGACTTTTAAGCAAACATTTCCAGAATAAACGAAAATGGAGAAAAAATGTACTACTTTGTTGCAGTATACACGGATGGAACCAAATTAGACGACGGAATGAGTTCAGGAATAGCAGTATATATCAACCAGATGATTGCTTATCAATTTCAGCTAAAACTGGGCAGTGAATTCTCTAACAGACGAGAAGAAGAATTTGTCATTCTGAATGCTCTTGAGTCAATAACCAGTCTAATGAATAATTGACAGAGTTGCAGTAATCCACACCGACAGCCAATGGTGCCTATACTGGGAGGCAAGGAATGGCCACCCTCCATCCCCTAACTCTCAGGCAAAGGAAAAAATATAGTGCGCACAGGTGTTTGTCTTTCAACAAACTTTCGAAGTCGGTACCACACATGTTTTCAGCAGGGTCTTCCAAATATTAAAAATACTCCACACACCCAGCTCTAAACGTCCTTCTCCCCTCCCCAACAAACTATGGAATGGGGGCCCTTGCCGACAACTGGATAACAAATTCCGAAGAATCATAACTTCTTGACTGAAAAAATGCTAACCCACACCAGAAAATTACGAAAGCTCATATAGGGGTAAGGAGCAATGAACTAGCTAATATTCTAGCTGAGAGAGCAGTCCGATCATGATAAATAGTTATGGCAAACTACCTATAATCGCAAAAAAAGAACTAAGCAAAGAGTTTAGAAACAAACGGACTCCTGAGTATCGACGAAGGAAAAACGGGGAAAACAAGATATCGTATTTGTAGTGGACTGACAAGGCAGCCAGTCCACAGTGACGGGTAACCGGAAGGCACGCGTACACACACGCCGACTGGCGTTAAGTCTGAAACAGGATACGTTATGAATGCTATAAAGAAAAGAACGGAGCTTCTCGTATACTTAACTTTAATTCATTGTGGTACATTTCTCTTGATAATACAAGTGAGACTCTCTCCAGATATGGTTAATGGCGCCTTGCTAGGTCGTAGCCATGGACTTAGCTGAAGGCTATTCTAACTGTCTCTCGGCAATTGAGAGAAAGGCTTCGTACGTGTAGTCGCTAGCAATGTCGTCCGTACAACTGGGGCGAGTGCTCGTACGTCTCTCTAGACCTGCCGTGTGGTGGCGCTCGGGTTGCGATCACACAGTGGCGACACGCGGGTCCGACATGTACTAATGGACCGCGGCCGATTTAAAGCTACCACCTAGCAAGTGTGGTGTCTAGCGGTGACACCACAGTATTCTCCTCTAATCCACCAAGGTTTAACGACGAAGCTACAACTAACGGCGAACATTACAGTCAGTTAACACGACATTGTGTAGTGGAAGCCTATTATAAACGGTTAAAAATAAGTAAAGACGCACTCTGTACATACAATGGAGGAAACCAAACTACTGACCATCTGCTTTTAGACTGCAGCAATTTAGCGATGGATATGGACACTCTGAGGAAGCGAATAGCTGAAAATGGCTGACGAAGGCCTATCATTAAATCAGACTTAGTTCACAGATTCAAAACAGGTTTTTACAACGTTTGTAGTTTGATAAGATTCTCAGTTGTACTGATCCTGACGCCTTGTGATGTTCTTGTCTCGCCCGGGGTTTCTCTGCCCGGGCGCTGAGGTTCGGCGAGGTGCGCTGGGGTTGGTTGGCCGCGACTTCAAAAGAGGGCGTGACGGGCGGCGGGGTTGAGCTGGTACGGAGCTTTGCTGCACTGAGCTGATGTAGAGGCAGAGCAGCGGTTTCGCGGCTGTACTGGGCCGCGCTTGAAGCAGAACTAGAGTTTGCCAGTGGTCACGAACCAGACGTAGTCGCTGTTAGTGGACTGTTTGTGCCTGCCTGTGCCCGCTTTGGCTTGACCTGGTGATGGTGCCTTCCAGTGCGCTCGCTACACTTCTGGGCCTGTGTTGTTGCCGACTGGAGGCTGTATTTAATAGTGGGCTGCCTTTGCTACTGCTGACGTCACCTTCAAGCAGATTCGTGCTATGTGCTGTTTATGGCGTTGAAATCATTTTGCCAGGTACTAATTTTGTTGCCGGCTTATTGCCTCGTCTGCGCTCACTGATTTGCTCTGGCGCTGCCCTGGGTGTTATTTGAACGTTGTACTAATATAGTTTACAACTAATGATTGTGTTACGATTGTGTGGACATTAAAGATTTGATAGAAAGCAGTCATGTTGAGGGCTGTTAATAATGTGCAAAAGGCAAGCGCTCCTTTGGTCGTGAGAATTGCATGAAGTTAAGTGAGTAGATTTCTTACAGGCAGTTCTAACATCAGTTTCTGAGTTTGGTATTTTAAAGGAAAAATACTTTGATGTTACATCAAGGTTCAGAGTTGTTTTGAAATATTAATATTATTAAACGTTGTTTGAAGTGAGGTGAAAATCATTGGGGTGAGAATATATATAACACAATCTGCTCACTTACAGGGGAGTCTGAAACATATATATATATATATATATATATATATATATATATTTATTTATTTATTTATGTGGGTAAGTTGTAAGTAGGCTGTTTAGGTTTTTGTATTGGTAACGCCATGTAGCGCTCTATATGAAAATCACTGGCTGTGCTGTGTGCAGTCTGTGGCTGGGTGGCATTGTTGTAATATTCGCCATTGTAGTGGTGGGCTGTTGGCTGTTAACAGCGCATAGCGTTGCGCAGTTGGAGGTGAGCCGCCAGCAGTGGTGGATGTGGGGAGAGAGATGGCGGAGTTTTGAAATTTGTAAGACTGGATGTCATGAACTGCTATATATATTATGATTATTAAGGTATATACATTGTTTGTTCTCTATTAAAATCTTTCATTTGCTAACTATGCCTATCAGTAGTTAGTGCCTTTCGTAGTTTGAATCTTTTATTTAGCTGACAGTAGTGGCGCTCGCTGTATTGCAGTAGTTCGAGTAACGAAGATTTTTGGTGAGGTAAGTGATTTGTGAAAGCAATAGGTTAATGTTAGTGTGGGCCATTCTTTTATAGGGATTATTGAAAGTCAGATTGCGTTGCGCTAAAAAATATTGTGTGCCAGTTTAAACACGGTCATGTATAATTGTTCAAAGGGGACGTTTCATATGTCGACCCTTAGCCGAGGATACCTCACTGGAATCTTCTGATTTTTTCTTGTAGTTTGTGTAATTAGTGTAGATTTTGTTTATTGCTAGCGCGTAATTGTAGAGAGAATCTCCTTTGTAGTTGCAGTCTTTCATTGTTGTACATTAAAACAGGTGTGGCACGCATGTAAATTTGCACCAAGTATTTCGCAGCTGCGCTAGCAATTAACTAGATATTATTTTCAGTGCTATGTTAATGTGTTCTCTTATTTTTGCTCTTCAAATTGTGTTTTTATATGTTGTCGTATGAAATATTGTGACAGTAATGGCGTGTGAAAAACGTAATACTAGGCTCCAAAGTAAACTGAGAAATGACTGTGAAGACGAATGCAGTGTGTTAGCGCCACCATGTAATGAATTAACTAATGTTCAAAGTAGTAATTTGGTAATTGTGCATAGGGAAATGGAGCGAGCTGCAAATAATGGTGTAGGCAGTGAAACAATTAGTGAACAGGGAAGCATTATCGATCGATCGGTCGGCAACAGCTCGCCTCAGGATTCCGAAATGACAGGACATAATCTTGCAAATACTGTAGATTCAGGTTATGCGTCCTCACCGTTTTCTCAAATAAATCAAGACACATTTTCTGCTTTTCAAAATGCGAATATTGCCGGTTCAAATGCACTGCCGAATAGCACTGAGGAACATGTTTCAGACACCAGTGCACTGTTACTACAGTTAATGCAACAAATGGGACAAAGGCTACAAAAGTTAGACACAACGCTTGAACAAAATCAGGAACAAATGGGGCAAAATCTTCAAAAGTTACACACAATGGAACAAAATCTTCAAAAATTAGACACAATGGAACAACACCAGAGACAAACACAGCAACAGTTAGGCACAATGGAACAAAAACTTCAAAAGTTAGACACAATGGAACAACACCAGAGACAAACACAGCAACAGTTAGACACAATGGAACAAAATCTTCGGAAGTTAGACACCACACTTGAACAAACACGTGAAGATTTAACTACTGAGTTACATAACATTGAATCGAAATGTCAAAAAGTCTGTAATGACGTAAAAACACAAATTTGTGAGCGTTTCCAACCTATTTTTTCGCGTCATGAAAATGCATTACAGAATCACGAAGCAGCCATAAAAGAACTGCAAACTATTGTTCATGAAAATCACGACGCCTTGCAAACTAAAAATGACTCAGTTGCATCTACCGATTCGGTTACGCAACTTGCAAAAACTCAGGAAAACTTAAAGGACTCAGTAGATACGATTTCAACACAAATGGACACTCTGAAACTTGGTTCAGAAAAACACACAAAGGAAATAATTTCACTAACGGATAAAGTAGCCGAACTTTCAGATCAGTTCACTAACTTATCTACAAAGGTAGATGATGATCTGAATGACACAAGACCTGTAGCCTTCACGGACACTGAAGAGTATGAACAAATTAGAAAATTCAAACAAAATCAAAATCAAATCAATACACAGTACAAAAGAGAAAATCGGGAAGTACAAGATCAGTTGGCACAAGTAATACAAGAATTACATATTTCAGAGGACACTCGCGCTCCAGTACGGGAAGAGGGACATAGAAATACGGAACAACTGCAAAATAATAACACAGGACACTTTGGAAATTATGAAAGTAATTGGCAAGGCGCTTGGATTTTGAGATGGAACCGCCGAAACAAAGTAACAATGAGCGATGTGCGACTCGCCGACACGATGATTTTGACTATAAGCTATTCATTACTACACGTAAATTCAAAACATTTAAGAATTCTGACAATGACATTCATCCACAAGCATGGCTTCATCAATTCTCTCATTGTTTTCCTCCCAACTGGTCACCGGAGCACAGGTTAGAATTTATGTGTGGCTACTTGGAGAATGCACCAGCTGTAAGAATGCGATCGGTCATTCACGATTGTCACAGTGAAGGAGAATTTTGTCATGCCTTCCTCTCAGCGTATTGGTCTCAAGCTACACAAGACCGAGTAAAACATAGCATCATAATGATGAAACGTTTCGAACAATCTGAATTTTCCAGTTTTATGAAATATTTTGAAGACATGTTGCATAAGAATCAGTATCTTTCAAACCCATACAGCCCCTCAGAACTCATCCGCATTTGCTTAATCAAATTGCCTGAACATTTACGACATATTATTTTAGCAGGACGTTGCAAAGACGTCATTGAAGCTTTTCAGGGACTGTTACATGACACTGGCAATCGCGGAACGCGAAAACAGAAGCACAACAATTACAGGTCACATCTGTCACAATTCCGCGATGACAGAAATAATACACGACAAGGCTATTCTTACAACGTAAATCGTGACCAAAACAGACACCACCCGTATGACAACCGTTGGCACAGTAGTAATAATTACAGGGAAAGATCACCTCCCTGCGGTAATGAGTATCGCAAAGACAATCAGAGAAACAGACAATATGGGAACCAAAACAATTATTATCATGGGAGACAGAATAACTTCAGACGCAACAGTTCAGAGCGCAGTTACGATTCCGGGAGAAATTCTCCACCACTTAACCGACAAGAAAGAAACTACAGGAGCTACCGACATGACGACAGACCATATAATCGCAACGACAGACCTGAATTGCATCAGAACTGGCGAGATTCAAACAGAGCAGGGTACTCTCGACAAGGTGAATTTGTAGAAGTTAAGTCTCCTACTCCTAATAACGACGCGCGCCAACAAACAGACAGACAATGACTCGCACCGCAGGCAGCCGCGTGCGCCGGCTGGCTTGAGGAAAATAACATAAGCTAACCTTGAGAAAAATTTCAGTATTCTTTACCGAAATATGCCACATGATAACTGCGTTGAAGTTGAAACTCTGCGTACTAGGAAGAGTAAAGGTTTACACCACATTTCACACATAAAACCGTTTATTGAGAGATAATCTGCTTTTTAACTTTGTCTTTGCCATAAAAGTTTTCACTTCACATTTCTAGTATGCTTTGTCAGACTTAAGAAACTGTTACCATGTAACAATGTTTGAAGTTAAATATCCAGTCAAGAACCAAGAGAACTTATTTAAACAGAAATTACGAATGCATTGTTATAGTGAACAGACGACACAGTGTTGTTATTTGTACATTCTTGCTTGTTAGTTGCACGATTACATAACGAATATACGGCTTAGATACTTAGAACGTATACTGCTAAAGAGATTTAAATGCAACATTTTGGTACTTGAAAAGATACTCTTTATTTGAAGTACATTCTGTGAGATTAAAGATTACTTAGCATTTGGTTTCATTCATAGCTACATTATTGTATCACAACCCTACTAATGTGTGACACAATTTACATTGTTGCTTTTGTGCTGTATCTGTTTTATATCTGCACAGTTTTCTGAATTCTTCTGGAAATTAAAACATGTTTTAGTAGTAACTTTTGTGGTATAGCTACAAGGAGACAGCCTTTTTCGTAGCACAACAATACGTTACAGCACAGTACTTTCTTCATGACGGCAATAAGCGTAGTAACTAAGATATCTATACGCAAAGCATTTCACTTTTGTTTATCATGAGGTAAGTACATTGACTTCTGCAGAAGTTAGCTTTCGGAGGACGATAACTACGACACTTCCACAGAGATTATCTTACAACAAGACGCACAGTTTAGCGCTACAGTACACGTATTTGAGTGATTAATTTTGTACTTGAAACATTTATTTTTAAAGATATTTGAAGTACAATGATACAAAGGTTTTCAGTGATACATTTAATTCCATTGCAATAATCTGTAACACCTGAGGTTATAATTACATTAATCCTCAGGGGTGTACATGCTTACTTTGTGTACCATGTGTTTGGCAAACATAAGGAGCCCTAGCTAATACGGTATTTGCTTATACAACTTTACAAATCGGTACCATATTCCTCTAACACAGAATTACACAGCTATCTGATTATTTAACAGAGAAACAAACATTTTTTTTACTACGTCAGTGACAGATGTTTACGCAATTACACAGTTGGGTAACTTCACACTTATGAAATTGTATTTTGTCTGCACTGTGTGAACTGTTCATATTTTTTCGGAACCACTGTGATACTGTGAGAGCTTTGAATGATATGTTTGGTATGGGATCATGATATTTAAAGTAAGTTTGAGGTAGATGACACTATTGAAATGAGCAGAGAATTTTTTTTAGGTTTTGAAATTATTGGAGGAAGCTACGACGTTTTTGAGATTTGACTGAGGTGTTTTGATGTTATTTTTACGACGACGATGTGTATTATGCTGCTGAGGTATGTTTATGATCAATAAGCTGATGCTATATGAAGAATTTGATTATGCTACGTATTTGTTATGATGAAATATTGAAGAAGTGTCGACGAATATGTATATGTATAATAAGGTAAGGAATAATGAGTAGTGGTTAGGGACTCTGATTTGTGGAAAATGATATTGGAAACCAAGAATCGTACTTTAAGAATTATGAAATGTGTGTACATGCGTGAATGTATTACAATGCTGTTGAAAATTTTTTGGACACTGTTATATTTATAGGATTTGGTTTCTACACATTTGTAACGCAAATTCTCAACCTGTGAAACTTTTTTGTATGAGACTGTCACTGTAGCGCAAACTGCTGTCGTAAATATTTCGGTAAGAAAGCCAAGTGACCTCGACGTAATGCGTCTTTGAGCGGCCAGCTGTGTCAGACGCCTGGAGAAACAGCCATTAGGTGGAGAAAAAAAGAGTCCATTAACCTCGCTATTGACATTCCTTTGTAGAAAGCATCGCAAATACGACACGTTCATTACTTGGAAACATATGATTACTCGTACTTTGTGTCACTTACTGAAATGCTTATGAATTGATGGGAAATATTCGTACATCTGCACACCTGATTATGACAAGTATCTTTCTACGAGAATTGAGAGAATTTCTACTAACTTATGAAATGCCTCATGACTACTGAATGATATTTTTATGCTTTACTTTGTACATAGTTGCTTATTTTATTTGATATCTGGTTTCCAGCTGTGTAGCAACATTGGTTTTATAAAATAAAATTAAATGCATTTGCTAATGTGAACACTTTCTGCCAACAGATCTATTAAATAATAATTTTATGATCCACAATCTTTGAAAAAGGAGCACTTGGAATGGAAAGAACAATAAGAAGGGATTAATAACAATAACTGCATACATAATTTTCTTTTCAACTACTTGGTAATTTTTTGGTAGATTAAGTTATCGTGATGCATCATTCTAGTGTTAAGATGTGACATAGGTATTAGACATGGACATCTTTACTGTAATATTTTTTTCTACTTGTGAGCTTTGTGTCACGTTTAGATATTAGTTAATGCATTTGCTGCTGCTGTTTGCCAGACATAGTGCTACTGAATTTCACTTTGTATTACTCTATTAATCCAGTTTTACTACTGATTTATTTTTCTTGTTTGCTGCTCATTGCCTCATATTAGTTGTATTTGCTTTGCTAGCTTCTATAATGCTGCTTGCTTTGCCAATTTGAATTTTTTGTCATTGTTGTTTGTGTTAATTGTTTTGTGCTGCTGCATTGCCTCGTCCCTTAGTTTAGCATCTGAGCTCAGTAGATTTAAGTTAGCTTAAGATGGGGTAGGCTATATAAGAGAACGAGTTCTGATGATTTGGAAGAAATGCATTGAGTAGCTATAAGAAAATCGTTTCGCCAAAAAGTATTTTGAAATAGAATATGAAAAAAAAGTAGGGTTTAGGGACAACAGGTTTAGGTAGGATTTTCTTGGAAATAAATGGTGAGGTAAGATAATGGAAAATAAATAATGAGGTAAGAAATATGTGAACATATAAATACAGAAGGCATGCTTGGATTGGATTTTTTTGGTGGAAACAAATGTTGAAATAAGACGAAAGATCTATGGAATGAAGTTTTGGGTTGGACTGCAGTACCAAATGTTACACTGAAAACAAACCCTGCTCTTTCCTCTTGTGTTATTCTGCTATGTGTTTGTGTACCCTTGTGTATTTGTGTTCTTTCTGTCGTTATGTGTTTAACTGATAAGAGGTACGTTGTAGAATTTTCTAATAATATCTGATTTTCTATGTAAAGATGTTTGGGCATTATTTATTCTGTTCTGTTTTAATGCTCTTGTGTGAAAATTAATGTTTCAAAAACAATTTTCGTTATTTTATATATTTACTTATGTCATAATGCCTGTAACACTGATGTTTATGTTTATTTCTATTCTTTTGTAAAGCCTATATTACTACAAATGTTATCTGTATTATTATGATTTTAATGATGTTGTCTGTATCTCTGTAATTGTATTCTCATGTTATAAAATTGTAATTGACACCAGTTTATCAAATTAAGTAACTTGTAAGCATTCATTTCACTGCACACATTTCTGTTGGTCATAGTATATGCGCAATATGTGAAAAAAAGAGGACTGTTAGTGTTTGCACGTGTGTTAATAATTCAGCAAGGGACTGGATAACAGCATTGCTGGTTCTAAGGACATTTCAAAAAAATTTTTTGTGAGTGCACAAGTGGTGGTTCATGGACCTGCTATATTCCCCCCTAAGACTCTTCAATGGTGATTGTGCACCTGCACAGTCACAGCAGATGGCTGCTAGCCTTCTCTACAAGGACTACAGTGGGTCTACACCTTTGATGACTCACCAATACCATTATTTCTACAAGGACTGCACTGGATCTGCACCTCTGGTGGCCCACCAATACCGTAATCCCTACCAGGACTACAGTTGGTCTGCTCTGTGATGACCTACCTACCAATATTCTTCAAAACTTCGACTGACTCTGCGGTGGGTTTGCTCTGTTGTGGCCCATTACCTGTCTGCATGTCAAGAGTCAGCACTGTCTTTCTGTTGGAAGGACAACACTACTTCTGCAAGACTGCATGGAAATCCACTACTTCCGTGTGCATTTTCTTTTACTGCTCAGACTTCGAGAAAAACACTGCTATTTTATTGTGATGAACGATCAGGACTGTCTTTATGGACTGGGAGAAAATTTTAGCTTTTGACCAACATTGTATCAATAAGTGTGTGCATTTGATTTCTCTGTTATTGTAATTGTGCAAAAATTTTAACAAATATGTATTGGCCAGTGCCCAAAACAATTTGTAAAATTATTTTGGGGGACCATGGGGGCTATGTAAGTAGGCTGTTTCGGTTTTTATATTGGTAACGCCATGTAGCGCTCTATATGAAAATCACTGGCTGTGCTGTGTGCAGTCTGTGGCTGGGTGGCATTGTTGTAATATTCGCCATTGTAATGTTGGGCTGTTGGCTGTTAACAGCACATAGCGTTGTGTAGTTGGAGGTGAGCCGCCACTAGTTGTGGATGTGGCGAGAGAGATGGCGGAGTTTTGAAATTTGTAAGACTAGAAATCATGAACTGCTATATATATTATGACTATTAAGGTAAATGCATTGTTTGTTCTCTATTAAAATCTTTCATTTGCTAACTATGCCTATCAGTAGTTAGTGCCTTCCGTAGTTTGAATCTTTCATTTAGCTGGCAGTAGTGGCGCTCGCTGTATTGCAGTAGTTCGAGTAACGAAGATTTTTGGTGAGGTAAGTGATTTGTGAAAGGTATAGGTTAATGTTAGTCAGGGCAATTCTTTTGTAGGGATTATTGAAAGTCAGATTGCGTTGCGCTAAAAAATATTGTGTGTCAGTTTAAGCACAGTCATGTATAATTGTTCAAAGGGGACGTTTCAAAGTTAACCAGTGGAATTTGTTTATTGACACTCTGTTCATGACAGTTTGTAAAGTGTGTGGCCAAACATCGGTTACATGTCTTACATGGTCAAGCATGGCTGCCTTGGTAATTTATGAAAGTGGGCCTTGTGCTAATATCATTTTCCTGCTTTAGATCAAGCTGCTGTTACCACTAGCTGTACTGCCGATGGCGTTTCATTGGGTCACATGAGCGACTTAACTTAAATGGCCTACGCTGTTTCTGAGCTCCCAAGCTCAACAACTCTGTAAGCCAGTTTAATGTTCGTAAATTCCTTAACTAAGGATTTTTTTTTGTTGCGTGTTCCATTGATCAATCGCACGGTATGGTAACTGTTATGATGTGGAATGTGTCAAAAAAGATCTTCAAATACGTGTGAAATCTTATGGGACTTAACTGATAAGGTCATCAGTCCCTAAGCTTACACACTGCTTAACCTAAATTATGCTAAGGACAAATACACACACACCCATGCCTGATGGAGGACTCGAACCTCCGCCGGTACCAGCCGCACAGTCCATGACTGCAGCACCTTAGACGGAACGTGCCAAGTGCATAAGAAATGCACATATGAAAGAAGATTTTTAATATATATATATATATTTCACTACAGAGTTAAGGATTAATATTTCTATTATTTACCCCATTCCCCTAAGTGCATATACTATATTTATAATTTATTTATTCCTATTCTAGAATTTATCTATGGTCTAGAAAGAGTTGCCAAGGAGATATAATTTCAATTTATTTTTGAAGCTATTACTGCTGTCTGTCAGACATTTTACTTCATCTGGTAATTTGTCGAAAATTTTTATAGCAACATATTTTACCCCTTTCTCTGCCAAAGATAGACTGATTAAAGGATAGTGTAAGTCTTTCTTTTTTCTGGTATTATAATCATGAATGTCACTGTCGCTTCTAAACTAGTCCCTGTTGTTGAGGACAAATTTCATTAGTGAGTAAATGTACTCTGAGGCTGTTGTAAGCCCACAAGATGTGCAACTATGAACCCCACACATTATTCCAACCACTTTCTTTTGAGCAGTGAATACTTTTTGTCTAAATGTTGAGTTACCCCAAAATATTATTCCGTATGACATCAGAGAGTGAAAGTATACAAAGTATGTTAGCTACTAATTTCTACATCCTCAAAATTGGCAATTATTCTGATTGCAAAAGTTGCTGAACATAGTCGCTGTAGAAGAATCAACATATGAATTTTCCAATTAAGATTCTCATCTATGTGAACACCCAAAAAGTTTACCCTGTCTACAGACTTCTATTGATGTGTTATATTTATTGTAGGAACTGTACTTTTTGCAGCAGAAAATTGGATGTATTGTGTTTTTACAAAGTTCAGAGCAAGCCCATTTGCAGAAAACCAAGTAATGACTTTTCCAAAGATCTTATGTGTATCATTTTCAATTGGAGTTTCTTTTACTGGACTGATAATGATGCTTGTACTATCAGCAAACAATGTCAGTTCAGCTTCCTGTTTGAGATAGGAAGAGAGGTCGTTCACAGGGAGTTCGTTCAATACATCAAGAACAGAAGGGGACCCATGATTGAACCCTGTGGAACGCCTAATGTAATATCACCCCAGTTAGATGAAGTGGCACACTTATTTAAATCACTTGATCGATATAAGGAAACTTTTTGCTTCCTGTTCTGTAGGTATGACTTAAACCACTCATATGCTATTGCATTTATACTATAGAACTGTAATTTCTGTAACACAATGTCATGGTTCACACAATCAAATGCTTTGGACAAGTCACAGAAAATTACTATTGGTGACATTTTACTATTTAAAGACTCCATTATGTGGACTGTGAAATTGTATATTGTTGTCTCAGTGGAACAGCATTTTTGAAATCTGAACTGTGATTTACTAAGTATCCCATTACTGTTGAGATGGCTAGCCACTCTTGAGTACATTACTTTCTCGAAGATTTTTGAAAATGCTGTAAGCAAAGATACTGGCCGATAATTATTGACACCTGTGGTGTCTCCCTTTTTGTAGAGCGGTCTGACAGTGGCATATTTTAACCTGTCTGGGAAAATACCTTGAGTTAATGATGCATTACATATGTGACTCCCAACATCAGCTGTAATTTCTCCACATTGTTTTAATATCTTATTAGAGATGTCATATACTCCAACAGAACATTAATTTTTCAAATATTTAATAATTTTACTTATTTCACAAGAGGTTGTTAGGTGAAACTTAATGTGACTAAATTTTTTCAAAACAGACTTTTCCATGTACTACCTGGCTTTTTCTTTTGAACTGTTTTCACCAATTTTTTCTCCTACACTTAAGAAATGGTTGTTAAATACATTAGCTACTGGTGTACTGTTGGTTAGGAAGGTCTCGTTATCCTTAATAGTAATACTACCTACCCCAGTGCTTACTTTTCCTGTCTCCCTACTAACAACATGTCATATTGATTTTATTACATTACCGGAGTTGTCAATTTCTTCTCTAACATACATATTTCTTGATTTCCTTACAACTTCTCTCAGTATGTAACAATAATTTTTATAGATTTGCTACTAAGTTTTAGTGAGTGCCGGTCGGAGTGGGCAAGCGGTTCTAGGCGCTTCAGTCTGGAACCGCGCGACCGCTACAGTCGCAGGTTCGAATCCTGTCTCGGGCATGGATGTGTGTGATGTCCTTAGGTTAGTTAGGTTGAAGTAGTTGTAAGTTCTAGGGGATTGATTACCTCCAATGTTAAGTCCCATAGTGCTCAGAGCGATTAGAACTTTTTTTAGTGATTGCTGTAAATCTGAAGGAAGATGTAAGCTTTTTAAATATATTAAAACCAGATATCTGAAGTTAAATTTCCATCCTATTAAAGTTCGTTTCCTATCAATTTTTTTACAGGTTTTGGTGACCAATTTAAATTAAACTTGAAGCTTTTGTTGTAAGGTTATTTGTATTGCCGCTCTTTGGCGGCATCTTCACTTTAACTTTTAATGGCAGTGGGGCTGCATCATTTTACAAAACAGCAGTTGGAAATCGAAGTGTGTCTATGCTGTTACAGTGGTCGATTATTTCATGTTATTTTATAAGTAAATGAATATGAATTCCGTGTATGCACAGTTTGGATTCCGTGATTCCACCCCAACAGCCCTTTATCCTACAATCCTTCTTTCATATACGACAATACCTGAGGTCAATTATAACTTCTTACGTGACCTGATAAACGTGGATATATTCTAGAAATCTAACAGTTTTTTCCTCCGAACTCGTATTATGAGTTACTAGCCTGTTTCACAACACGAAGTGTTTATACTCATACATCATCGTTCTTTTAAATTGTAAATATATGTGATGTGTCAGTTAATTGTTAACTTTTGGCATATTATAACTTGGTGTTTGGAAAGTAAGGCATTCGATGTAACTGCGTGAGTTCTATGATCGTTGTTGACCTCAAATTTTATGAACAAAGTATTTGGTTAATGTTCACAGATGTAATATTACATTGTAAAGGTATATGTTTTATAAATAATGAGACGCCTCTGTTCAAATTTATCCTTTGTTTCCGTTTCACGGCCTTCGATTCTCTTATCTCCATTCTGTTTTCTGCGAAAGTTGTCAATAGCCTTTGCTCTCAGTATTTTCTCTTTAGCGATCTTCGTAAATTCAAGGAGTGTATTCCAGACACCAATGTCAAAGGCTTTCTCTAAGTCAACATGCTATAACTGTAGCTTTTCCATTCTTCAGCCGATCTCGAAAAAACATGCTGTAGGGTGAGCAGTGCGTTGCGCAGTCCTACAATTCTCTGAACAGAGGATGGTCTTCCCTGAGGCTCACTTCTACCAATTTTTCGAATTTTCTATGAATAATTCGTGTCAATGTTTCACAACCACAACTTACGAAATTGATTGTTCGTTAAATTCACACGTGTCAGAACGAACATACTTTGTATTTGGAATGATTAGTTCTTGAAATCAGGGAGTATTTTACCTGACTCAGGTGTCTTCCACACCAGGTAGAACAGTTTTGAATGACTGGTTCTCCAAAGAATATTAATATTTCTTAGGGAATTTTGTCTACTGTAGGGGCCTTATTTCGGTTGAGATCTTTCAGTGCTTCGTCATGTCTTAGACCTTGCAGCTACAAACAGGCTAGACATTGTCAGCAGTGTCAGTATAGAAATGAGGATTAGGTACCATGATGTAGTTATAGCAACTATGATTACAGAAGATAATAAATCAGTCAAGAAGGCTTTTGTTATACATTTACTTTCAATAAATATTTCCTCTGAGTAGTTTGTAATGGCTGCCAAACACTGGTTACCTTTTCTGCATCAGAACACAAAAACAGTCACTTATTTGAGCTATCCCTTTGGTTTGCCGTCCTTTCAGCAGGGCTCTCGCCAGTCAAACTACCATACTTCTCAATCTTTATTATTTTTGCTCACCTCACGTGCGACACACGAAAGGAGGAGAGGAAATGCAGTAAGTTACTATTCCATTCTTATCTTCACCAACGTATAGCTACAAAACATATTAAACCAAAAATCACTTTATTAGGTCTACTTATACAGCAGTCGACCATTCTGTACCATTCGTTAGGTGACTAAAAAATGGCAGATATTAAATTAAGGCTCTAACATTTCTTACGTAATTACACCCACAGTTATAACTAACGTGGGTGTGAAGAGAGTAATTTTAGGAAAAATGATGTTTTACTCCGTCCTAACGTCCTTACTGTGGTTAACTAGATTTATCATTAGCAATGAGATTAGTAAAATGATTTCTTGTTTTATTTACATATGATTCAAACATGTAGTATTTGTAATTAATTACAAATTGCCAGACTCTTCCCTCTTCAAATAGATCCATTATCAATCTCTACATCTGACTATATTATTAAACCATTATTTCTTTGGCATTCATGAGTAACAAAAAAATGGTTCAAATGGCTCTGAGCACTATGGGACTCAACTGCTGTGGTCATTAGTCTCCTAGAACTTAGAACTACTTAAACCTAACTAACCTAAGGACATCACACACATCCACGCCCGAGGCAGGATTCGAACCTGCGACCGTAGCAGTCGCACGGTTCCGGACTGCGCGCCTATAACCGCGAGACCACCGCGGCCGGCCATGAGTAACACTTTCCGTTTTATCAACACACATTTTTCATCATCACTTATATACAGACGGTAATGTAATGAGGCTTTAAAAATTTCGAAGTTTGTAGGGGATGAAATTTTGAAAGTTTTGATGTAAGTTTCCACAGTCAGCAGTGTGCTGTAGGAAATTTACGCACTACCTGCAAGAGAAGTTACCACGTGAGATTTTCAGTGAACCTTTGGGACAGAATTCTAGGAGACCGTCTTATTGAATCATGCATCATACCAAGTAGTTTGGATAATGCACTGTCTTTGAAGTTCCTGAACAATGCCTTTCTTGAACTTCTGGAGGACACTTCCTTGCCATTGCAGACTAGTTCATGGTTTCAGAACGAAGGTGCTCCAGCATACTTTGATCTCTGGACCAGGGCATATCTCTCAGAAAACTTCAGGCAGATATTAAATTGCCTGAGTGCAACCTGGCCTTAGCCTTCTTAACTCTTTTCTCTTCGGTTATGTAAAATCCTATGTGCACTCAACACAGTACCAGAGCTGGCATTTGATACCATCGGATGGCAGAGTGGACAGAATCAGACAAACGTGGTTCGTCTTTGCACACTATATAACGAAGCTGATGGTCGTCACGTTGAACTTCTGCTCTGCGTTAGTGAAGTTCGATTCACAATGAGTGATTCCACTCTAACGTTTTCCAAAATACAGAACTCTGGTGTTTCATTAAGCCTATCGAATGTTTAGGAAGTTCGCAGCTCTGTAGGAGCTTTAGTTGACATTTCTGGTGGTGGTGGTTAGTGTTTAACGTCCCGTCGACAACGAGGTCATTAGAGACGGAGCGCAAGCTCGGGTTAGGGAAGGATTGGAAAGGAAATCGGCCGTGCCCTTTCAAAGGAACCATCCCGGCATTTGCCTGAAACGATTTAGGGAAATCACGGAAAACCTAAATCAGGATGGCCGGAGACGGGATTGAACCGTCGTCCTCCCGAATGCGAGTCCAGTGACATTTCTGGCTACGAGTTGAAAGGTATATAGAATATAAAGTATTTAAAACTGATATTTGGACAAATTCATTTATTTTAATAAGATTTGCTGTATTTCCATATATATATATATATATATATATATATATATATATATATATACGACGTGTAACAAAGTTACTTTTTAAAGATTTGAGTGACTGCAGTAGATGAAATTTTCAACATTTTAATATAAAGAAGTCGTTTATTATTTCAAAGATAATCATCATAACTGTTATTACATATATCTCACTGTATGACAAGACGGTCAGTGTCTTTACGAAAAAGTGCTTCCAGTTGCCTACTAAACTCAGATAGTACCCAGGCGTTTAGCTGTTTGTCCGAAATAACACCCACGAATGTCTTTCTTCAGGGCTCCAAAAGTACGGAAATCGCGCGGGGAGAGATAGGAACTTAAGGTGCTTCTGTAAGGGCTTCTAGCCGAAATTTCTGCTGCGTAGTCGAAACATGGTTCCTAAACATACACTCCTGGAAATTGAAATAAGAACACCGTGAATTCATTGTCCCAGGAAGGGGAAGCTTTATTGACACATTCCTGGGGTCAGATACATCACATGATCACACTGACAGAACCACAGGCACATAGACACAGGCAACAGAGCATGCACAATGTCGGCACTAGTACAGTGTATATCCACCTTTCGCAGCAATGCAGGCTGCTATTCTCCCATGGAGACGATCGTAGAGATGCTGGATGTAGTCCTGTGGAACGGCTTGCCATGCCATTTCCACCTGGCGCCTCAGTTGGACCAGCGTTCGTGCTGGACGTGCAGACCGCGTGAGACGACGCTTCATCCAGTCCCAAACATGCTCAATGGGGGACAGATCCGGAGATCTTGCTGGCCAGGGTAGTTGACTTACACCTTCTAGAGCACGTTGGGTGGCACGGGATACATGCGGACGTGCATTGTCCTGTTGGAACAGCAAGTTCCCTTGCCGGTCTAGGAATGGTAGAACGATGGGTTCGATGACGGTTTGGATGTACCGTGCACTATTCAGTGTCCCCTCGACGATCACCAGTGGTGTACGGCCAGTGTAGGAGATCGCTCCCCACACCATGATGCCAGGTGTTGGCCCTGTGTGCCTCGGTCGTATGCAGTCCTGATTGTGGCGCTCACCTGCACGGCGCCAAACACGCATACGACCATCATTGGCACCAAGGCAGAAGCGACTCTCATCGCTGAAGACGACACGTCTCCATTCGTCCCTCCATTCACGCCTGTCGCGACACCACTGGAGGCGGGCTGCACGATGTTGGGGCGTGAGCGGAAGACGGCCTAACGGTGTGCGGGACCGTAGCCCAGCTTCATGGAGACGGTTGCGAATGGTCCTCGCCGATACCCCAGGAGCAACAGTGTCCCTAATTTGCTGGGAAGTGGCGGTGCGGTCCCCTATGGCACTGCGTAGGATCCTACGGTCTTGGCGTGCATCCGTGCGTCGCTGCGGTCCGGTCCCAGGTCGACGGGCACGTGCACCTTCCGCCGACCACTGGCGACAACATCGATGTACTGTGGAGACCTCACGCCCCACGTGTTGAGCAATTCGGCGGTACGTCCACCCGGCCTCCCGCATGCCCACTATACGCCCTCGCTCAAAGTCCGTCAACTGCACATACGGTTCACGTCCACGCTGTCGCGGCATGCTACCAGTGTTAAAGACTGCGATGGAGCTCCGTATGCCACGGCAAACTGGCTGACACTGACGGCGGCGGTGCACAAATGCTGCGCAGCTAGCGCCATTCGACGGCCAACACCGCGGTTCCTGGTGTGTCCGCTGTGCCGTGCGTGTGATCATTGCTTGTACAGCCCTCTCGCAGTGTCCGGAGCAAGTATGGTGGGTCTGACACACCGGTGTCAATGTATTCTGTTTTCCATTTCCAGGTGTGTATTTCGACTAAAACGCGGACGTTGTGCTAGGTAGCCCTTAAACAGCCTCTATAAAATCAAGATCTCTCCCCATTGGATTTCCATAATTTTGGAGCCCTGAAGAAAGACATTCGTCGCCGTCGATTTGCTTCGGACGAAGAGGTACACGCCTGGGCACTATCAGAGTTCAGTAGGCCACAGCAAATACTTTTTCATGAAGACACTGACGTCTTGTCTCAGAGTGGGGATAATGTATTAGCGTTTAAGTCGATTGCTTTTCAAATGATATACAGTTTAGCTACTGTTTCTCATGTGTGTAGATTTCATTTGACTGCCACCTTCGGAAAGGTATGCAGTCGTAGACAAGTTAACAGTGAGGTGAAAGATGAGATCAGTGAGCTATAATTTTACGCGATTAACAACAGTATTTAAATTCAGCAGAAAGACACTGCCATTGTCAGTCGAAATGCGTTACAAAATTCCTAAGGCAATCTGAATTTGAACAGTCCTACAAGGTTTTCAATGCTGCTAAGATGACGTTGTTGACTTCGGTGACTGCAGTAATAGCAAGAGGTTATTGGACAGTATCTTGATATTATGTGGAGCACAAGTCACCTGCTCACATATGTCGCTAACACTACGCCTTGTAAATTGCGTTTTGGCCTCATATGGAGCAAACTGCAAGATCTGCACACCGCAACTTACCTTCGTGACTAGTATTGGAGTGCCTAGTGAGCGCACTCTCCGACGTAACACACGCAGCACCCAGAGGCCTTGCTACCGTTACGGTTTACTCTTTGGCAAATTCACGATAGCACCTAACTTTCCCTAATGTTTCTCTATTGTTTCACTAATGACTGTGCCACAGTGTAATTATTTTCATATGATTACAAATTATTTCAAATCAGTACAACACATGTTACTTTCAATTACGGGTCAACATTGTTCCAGGTATGAGATTAAATAATATTTGAGAAAAATATCGTAGAAATTAATGTCATATCAATGTTACCGCGTAGAAGCCTGCAAAAGCAGTTGCCTTGAAGTGAGTAAGAAACGTCATAAACAAAAAAATCCATGTTTCTTTTAACCTGGTGAAGGCAGCAAATATTCTGGCTGTCGTAATATTGACGCTACAGACGACTGTTGTTGCTATAACAGTTGTTCGCATTGATCGTGCGGGAGTGATCTTTCTGCAATATTTGTTCCTGTTGCAGCAGTTGCTGCAAGAACAGATGCCGCTGCTGCCCCAACCGTTTTTCCCACAACGTAAGAGTTCACGGATCCATAGCCAACACACTCCACAATGAGAATGTTCTCAGCTCCAATCTACAAACAGTGACGATAGACTCATTTTGGGGCAGTAACCATGTAGAACAACGAATCTGCCAAAGTTAGACCACAAAACGGTGAGTAGAGTATCGGAGTGAATCGACAAACCAACCAAAATCCAATAAAAATTCGAATTTCTTACTACAAAAGACTAAATCACATTTGCGCAGCCACTGCTGGATCGAAATCAGTTACGGAAATGTCTCGTTACTAGGAACCACATTGGGAACACTACAGCGCCGAACAGGTAGCAGCTGCCCAGCTACTTAAAGCATTTCGCCATATGCAATTATTTTTTTAACGCTGGATAACTGTAGGGTGCGCCTACTCTAATCTTCGCTGAGGACCTTCATTGTTGGGACTGGACACTCCATCCGAGCACTAGAAACATATCCGCTTCCAAGCCCAAATTGGTATCGGTATTGTAGCATACCGAATTATTCTATTTGAGGACAGCTTTAGTTACTAATTTCTATTGGTGGGAAAAGAAAGGGCGACGGAAAGAGGGCGGTAAGGCGACAGTTCAAAACGTTATGCTGTGGACGGGGTAGAAATTACGTAACGAGCTTGAAAACTCAAATTCCATATTGAATATATTTCAGTGTTGTTGAAATGGTGTAATAATCTGTTATTTATAACGTGCTTGAGGGTTAGTGAATACTGTGTGTGTTCTTGCATGGCTCTTAGAGAAGCAATCAATGAGAAAAACTAGCTTAAGCTAATATCATATCGAAAATGTTGCATGGTTCCTCGGAAGAATCTTCCTGCACGCTGGGATGCGTCTATTACACGTAAATGTTTCTCGTACAAGAAAGGCACACAAGGTCGTTGGCCCACACACAGTATGTTGTACCTGTATAATTCCGCTGTGATGATACGCTGATACGTTTAATTACTCACATTTACGTATTAGATTCGAATTTAATATTTTATGTCAATAACAAATGTTATGGGCGTTGCACACAAAGCCACCAAGAAGCACTTCTCTGCAGCTCACCGGACCTTCACAGGTCGCTGGGCTGCACGGCGCTACTGGAGAGAGAAACAGCTCCTTATCGCTGCCTTGATCTGCCGTGGCTGCCACGCCGCTTTGTTTTGGTTCCGCCATGTAATCTAATGAGCAGGATGCCTCTCCTATTTCTCTTACTGAGTTTATACCCTGGGTGCCACTATATCTCGAAGAAACAGTAGTTAAAGGTTTGCTATAAAGGCAACCAATTTATCCAAGTGTGTGGTGGCTACAAATGACAAACACATACACTATGTGATCAAAAAGTATCCGGACACCTGGCTGAAAATGACTTACAAGTTGGTGGCGCCCTCCATCGGTAATGCTGGAATTCAATGTCGTGTTGGCCCACGCTTAGCCTTGATAATAGCTTCCACTGTCGCAGGGCTACTTTAATGGTTGCAGCGGAGACGGGGGAGGCAGGCTGAAAGGAGAATTTGTAGACCTGTGTGTGAAATTCGTTGTTAGAAGCAATGTCCCACTGACGGTGACCCTGTTGGGCTTCTGCGTCGCCGCTGGCAGTAGATCGCCACTGAGCGCCACGGAACCCCTGTGGTGCTGCACGACTCCAGGCGCCCATTTAAACCAATGCTTTGCCAACAGAGGCGCCACTAACAAGGGAACCTCCCCATCGCACCCCCCTCAGATTTAGTTATAAGGTGGCACAGTGGATAGACCTTGAAAAACTGAACACAGATCAATCGAGAAAACAGGAAGAAGTTGTGTGGAACTATGAAAAAATAAGCAAAATATACAAACTGAGTAGTCCATGCGCATCATAGGCAACACAAGGATAAGACGAGCTCCGCAGAGCCCTAGTCCCGTGGTTAGCGTGAGCAACTGCGGCATGAGAGGTCCTTGGTTCAAATCTTTCCTCGTGTGAAAATTTTAATTTTTTGTTTTCAGTTTATGTGACAAACTCTTACGTTTTCATCACTTTTTGGGAGTGATTATCACATCCACAAGAAAACCTAAATCGGGCAGAGTAGAAGAATCTTTTTACCCATTCGCCAAGTGTACAAGTTAGCTTGGTGGACAACATATTCCTGTCATGTGACGCACATGCCGTCACCAGTGTCGTATAGAATATATCAGACGTGTTTTCCTGTGGAGGAAACGGTTGACCTATGACCTTGCGATCAAATGTTTTCGATTCCCATTGGAGATGCACTTCCTTTCGTCTACAAATGGCACGGTTATGCGGTGCGGTCGCAAAACACAGACACTAAACTTATTACATTGAACAGAGACGTCAATGAACGAACGGACAGATCATAACTTTGCGAAAATAAAGAAAGTAAACTTTTCGCTCCAAGGGGGACTTGAACCAAGGACCTCTCTCTCTGCAACTGCTCGCGCTAACCACGGGACCACGGCGCTCCTGAGCTAACATTAGCCTTGGTGTTGCCTATCTTGCGCATGCACTACTCTGTTTGTATATTTTGCTTACTTTTTCATAGTTCCACACAACTTCTTCCTGTTTTCTCGATTGATCTGTGTTCAGTTTTTCAAGGCCTATCCACTGTGCCAACTTATAACTAAATCCGGGGGGGGGGGGGGGGTGTGCGATGGGGAGTTTCCCTTGTAAGAAGCGCTTCCCAGTGGCTCCGTGAGAAGGCAGGATAATTGGCATGTGAGATCTAGTATATTGCACCACTGACCAAGAACACTAACTGAAAAAATTTCAACAGCTGGTAAGTACTAAAATCGTGAACTTCTCAAAAAAGTTGGGAAAGATACAATACTAAACTTTTATAATGTTATGGCAGTTAAAGACTTGGACTCTTAACGGCCAGTCGATGGAGGAGGACTGATGCAGCAGAGATGAGACTCCTAAGACCACCAGCTGTTTACACACTTATAGATTTGATATAGACTAGTCAGCTTAGTAACTAACTAGGCGTCAAGAGCTTACATCAGAAAATAGAGCTGTTCTCTATGGAAAGAAATGGCATGAACACATTCAAAGAATGTAATATGAATGACTACCTAAATTAATGTACAAATATACTCCTTAATGGAAAAGAAATGTTGAGAGTCCTAGGAACATATGGTAAGATCAGTTGCCATCTGCTGAAAGTTGGAACAGGCAAGGATGTCTAAACCACGTATGGATATGGTAATGAAACTCATAGTCACGCACATCACCGAACAGTTTAACGGTCACCGTTTATCATTAGTTTCTGCGTGACAAACCATCCGAGGTATTGGAGACGCCTCCCTCGCATAGAGACAAGTTAACATGGCTTATGCGCGACAGTATACCATCCCATTCTCTGCGCATCATATGACAGTGTGTATCATAGAGATTCTATCAACAATTTATTGGTTGAGGACGTCCCAGTAGGAAGACCTCCCCATTCACATAACTTTAATTGGGTAATTTGTAATCTTTGAGGTCATTTGCATGCAGTGGTGTATTCCACAACTATCGACAAAGGACACACTTTTCCGGTGATGTAAGTTCCTATGGCACCAGACTGCTGAGGTCATCGGTCCCTAGGCTTACACACTACTTAATCCAACTTAAACTAACTTACGCCAACGGCAACACACATAACCATGCCCGAGGGAGGGCGCCTGATACTGGGCGGCTACCCCGCGCGGCACTTTTCTCGATCTTGTGCCCCATGCATTAGAGAGAGCCGAGGGCAGCCGCATGTGTTTGCAGATTTTCGAGAATCTTTGAGAATGGCGACACAAGGAGAAGTAAGAATTAATATCTGGTAGACTGAGAACCTCCTGTACTGTTAACTGACTGATGAATATCATAGGACAAAATAGCATACAGCTCTATAAATATTCGTTTCCAGAAGTATGTTCGGACGATTTTTACCAGTGTTAGGACTGATAAGAATGTAGTACATGTTTTTAAGATTTCGCACTTCAGTTGGTAAACACGGAATTTTGCAGGATCAGTTTCATGTCCGTCTGTTTATCAGTTTGTCTGACTGTTTTTTCTCAGGAATAGGAAGATGTATCATGTTGACATTTATTTCAAACATTGAGGTCTACGTTTCTTGGTTGTGTAAACAGGTGGAGCTTCTAAGTCAATGACCGAGCGAGGTGGCGCAGTGGTTAGACACTGGACTCGCATTCGGGAGGACGACGGTTCAATCCCGCGTCCGGCCATCCTGATTTAGGTTTTCCGTGATTTCCCTAAATCGCTCCAGGCAAATGCCGGGATGGTTCCTTTGAAAGGGCACGGCCGACTTCCTTCCCCATCCTTCCCTAATCCGATGAGACCGATGACCTCGCTGTCTGGTCTCCTTTCCCAAAACCAACCAACCAACCAATCGAAGTCAATGCAATAAACAGTACGGCCATTTACGCCGCATGTTTTGGTACTCGTTAACTCAGTTATCAAAACCTACAGGATAAATTTGTCAAGAAGCAGGGATTCACATTCAAAAAAAGGAAAATATCTGAAAATTGTCAACCTGTAACCACATTCTACAAAAAATTTTACATTTTTTGTTGTACTGTCTGCCTGTCCGTCTGTAAAGACCCTCTTCCCGTAAGTTGAAATTTATGTCACGTACTGCGTTATATGGTTCCTTGGCGGTATAATAAGCAGCAGCGTCTAAGTGAATGTAGTCAAAAGTTAGGCCATGTACGTCACTTATTCTGATACTGGGGAACTTACTCATTAAAACCTATAGGGTATTTAACATTGTCTAGAATCACGAAATTTCGCAAGTAGCAATATTTCACTGTACGGAAAAAAATGCGAAATTTGTGAATTGATGATCGCATGACACGAAAATTTCGTCTTTTGTTATCAGACTGTCCGTGTGCCTGTCAGTCTGTTAAAACCCCTTCTTTTCAGAAACGGGCAGATGTATCAAGTTGAAATTTATGCCACATACGGAGGTCTAGAGTGCTTTAGTGGTTTAAAAATGTCAGGATTGTAAGTCAGTGCAATCAAAAGATACGCTGTTTATGTCAAATACTTCGATACTCGCAAGTCACTCAATAAAACATATAGGGTATCTCAACGTAGAATCATGAAATTTGGCAAGAAGAAAGGTTTCACAGTGCAAGCAAAAAATTCAGAAATTTGTTAATTTGTAATTATATACAAAATATAAGACTTCTTTTGTCATTTGCTATCCTACATCAAACGTGAAATTAAAACATTCCTGGAACCGAAATACTGCCAGTATCAGTGTCGATAACAGGCAAAAATTGTCGAGATCCTCGATTCATGAAATGGATGAACCGTCGGTGTACATAGTTAATTTTATGCGGAACCCTCATTGCTGGAGACCCACTCGCACTTAGCCAGTTCTTTTTATACGTTTCTTTTAAGGACTGATTTACTGACGCTATTTATTATATGCATAGCTAAACAATTGCATCACGTTGCGAATATGAAAATGTAGTTTGTGTGACGTCATAAAAAACCTGATACAGAACTTGATGTCTAGAGGGAAAATAATCTTCTCAAATGAATGGGCTCTGATATCGGTGATTGACAAATTTTGTAAAGTTCTGTCACAGCTATATATTACAACAAGGAAAACATGTAGTGAAGGGCCACAGACACATGTATATCATATCATTACGGTTCTTTTTCTTTCTCTAACGTGTCATAATACTGAAGAAGTTCTCAAGTTTTCGAGAAACAGCGACGAGGAAAGAGCAACAGATTGCGTATTTCAGTTATCACTATAACCTTAGTTTGAACGCATGTTGCTGTACTTACGATAACTTGCATCAAAAAAGCATTTACAATACCATGTAAGTAAACTAGACTTTTACGTTCTCCTGTTCACTTATTTCTAATATTTCTGCTTACGTTTAACTTCACTGTGTTCTTCAATTAATCTGGAACGTCTTTCAGGCAATAAAAGTGGCAAAATAAAATAAGAACCAATTTTGTATGTCAAATTCTTTTTTTACTTTCCTCATTACATCTACATCCATACTCCGTAAGCCACCTGGCGGTGCGTGGCGGAGGGTACTTTGAGTACCTCTATCGGTTCTCCCTTATATTCCAGTCTCGTATTGTTCGTGCAAAGAAAGATTGTCGATATGCCTCTGTGTGGCCTCTAATCTCTCTGATTTTATCCTCATGGTCTCTTTCCGAGATATACGTAGGACGGAGCAATATACTGCTTGACTCCTCGGAGAAGGTATGTTCTCGAAACTTCAACAAAAGCCCGTACCGAGCTACTGAGCGTCTCTCCTTCAGAGCCTTCCACTGGAGTTTATCTATCATCTCCGTAACGCTTTCGCGATTACTAAAAGATCCTGTGGCGAAGGGCGCTGCTCTCCGTTGGATCTTCTCTATCTCTTCTATCAACCCTATCTGGTACGGATCCCACACTGCTGAGCAATATTCAAGCAGTGGGCAAAAAAGTGTACTGTAACCTACTTCCTTTGTTTTCGGATTGCTTTTCTTTAAGATTCTTCCAATGAATCTCAGTCTGGCATCTGCTTTACCGACGATCAACTTTATATGGTTCAAATGGCTCTGAGCACTATGGGACTTAACTTCTGAGGTCATCAGTCCCCTAGAACTTAGAACTACTTAAACCTAACGAACTCAACTTTATATGATCGTTCTATTTTAAACCACTCCTAATGCCTATTCCGAGGTAATTTGTGAAATTAACTGCTTCCAGTTGCTGACCTGCTATATTGTAGCTAAATGATAAAGTATCTTTCTTTCTGTGTATTCACAGCACATTACACGTGTCTACATTGAGCTTCAATTTCCATACCCTGCACCATGCGTCAATTCGTTAGCACTTCGTGTAATCTCATCATATCTGTAGTTATCGCTGTAACATATTTTCGAGTTCTGTTTACATAATTAATTGCAAACCGTAGCAGTGACGATGATTCAACAATTATGTGTCAAATGAAGTGACACGTAACAATGTGTGCGGCACATGACATGAAATGTCGCAATTAAAATTTGAAAAGCGCTGTACATATCGAAGAAATTACTTTAGAACTTAGAAAATCATTCTCGTTTTCCTAGTGTTTATCCGTCGCATTGGAACCGATGCATGATTTGGCAGAATTACTGCCTGTTAACTTCGTAACCAGATGTCCTTCCAGCCACCATGTTGTACGTTAACCTAAGAGGGGTTAACTGTGTCCGCCATTTGTCCGCGAATCGTGTGAACCATGCGTTATCGTATTTTAACTGACAGAATATCTTCTTTCTGAGATGGAGATACGGAACCAGCCCAGAATTTTCCCACACCAGCTTGAAAAACAGCCTATAAACCACACTCAAGCTGACTGGTGTACCTGACGACGTCAAGGCGGAAGATTCGATTTGGGCTTCCGCTCTTGCTTGTCTCGCGAGCTTTACTGTCTGACATACAAAGAGGTAAATGCACGCTCACTAGACTTAAAAGTTCAACCCGTCCTGCCCAGCCGGTCTGGTAATATGTCATCACCAGTCATTTTGCATCCACTGATAGATAGGTGACAACCCTAGAGTTAACCATACATTACGGTCTTCAGTTACGGATCCTTTCATATTCGTTCAACAGAGAGTACAGAGAAATAAAGAGGTATTTCAACGTTATCGCCAGAGTATAAACTCACCAGTTGTTCGCAAAGCAAGAATCATTACATCGTAGTTGGATTTTCTGGACTGATGTGATCGAAAAATCGGTCTTTCGTATAAATTAAAACATCACATGCGCGTGAGATAACTTCGCACAAGAACCTACCTACAGTGTATCACAACTTAGTGAGAAGCTTTCGCCGGCCGGAGTGGCCGAGCGGTTCTAGGCGCTACAGTCTGGAACCGCGGGACCGCTACGGTCGCAGGTTCGTATCCTGCCTCGGGCATGGATGTGTGTGATGTCCTTAGGTTAGTTAGGTTTAAGTAGTTCTAAGGGACTGATGACCTCAGAAGTTAAGTCCCATAGTGCTCAGAGCCATTTGAACTATTGAGAAGCTTTCTACAAATGTCAAACACTGTAATTGTAACAAGGGTAACTGACACAGTCTTTTCGCTACGGCTGTCTTCTTTGGAATGAGAAGCAATCGGTGTCCAGAAACTTTTGTTCAAATAATTTTTATACCGTAACATATATCCTCTTGAGAATAAAATTTAAATAAAATACTTTTGAGCATTACGCCGTCTGAATTCGAAAATGAAACCATTATTAAAACTGACGTTTCTTCAAGAAAAGTATCATTGCAAAGATAAACGTCTGTTTTAATAGCGGTTTTAGTTTCAAAACGACGCTGCCTGATCTCGAAATGAATTTTATTCAGATTGACACTGGCCGTGGAGATCTTCGTACTTACAAAATTAAAACAATAGTTGCTAAACATTCTCAACATATGCCAGCAATGCTATTATTCTGTTAGAGATACTTCATGTTCTTAGCATCAGCTTCTGAGAAGTTGCTTTGTTTGACATGGATATAGTCTCTTACTTCGAATTCAAAGGTAGATGACGTCAAGAACTGTGCAAATACGCGGAATATGAGGTAACAACCTCCTACTGAGAATTTTGCTACTCTAGGTACAAGTAAGTAAGGGAGTTACGTCTCCACGCTCACACACGCACACTCATAAGCTCATTCCTACACTTACAAAAATAAGAGAGTATTTGTGTGCAAACTAAACCGAGAAACTCTAAAATACACTGACGGAAAAAATCGCAACACCAAGAAGGACCTATGGGACACAAATGAAAGTTAGTAGGAGTTAGTTTAAATAACGTTTGGTGGCTGATCATTCTCGTGTCTGTTTCTGTTGCAGTAGGCTGATGGTTTCTTTTCAAAGGTGTTCAGCAGATGTTGAATAGCTGATGCCATATTTCCATGCTCTTTTGTGGTCTTTATACCTTATTTCGGTTATGCTGCTGAACTGTCCCAAATATAGAGCATCATAACTGTTACACTGTAGCTGGTATTTTTTACATATGTCGATGTCATCTTGTTTCTTCAGCCATTTCTATGTTGACTTATTGCCTTCGTACGCTACTTTTATTCCTTGTTTCTTGAGGATGTTCCTAGTTCAGTGTGTCAGTTTCTTTCTGTACGCTAGTGTGTGCCTCTTTCTCTATTGAGACTCCGTGCTTTGTCCTTGTGTGTACGGTGACGTCGTTGGTGTGAATGCTTGTGGTGTGTATTGTGTGTCTCTGGATTTGTGTGGTGTTGTCTTTCATTTATTTTATAGTTATCTGAATTTTCTTATTTAATTCAGTCAGACTGTTTAGTATATGTCCAGAATATGTAAACAGATGTGCTGTTTTGTACCGTATTTGTGTCATGTAACAAGCGTCTGTGAGCAATATATATATGGACATGACCTTTTGGACAAGATGCTGTGTATTTTTTAATATTTTAGCGATGACCAACTTTCATAATGTACTGAGTTTTGTACATTTGACGCCTTGTACATGAAGTCCAGCGTAAAATGAGCATGATTTACTACAAAAATGTATAAGACCTGAAGATCACAGTTAAGACTGTTGAAACCGGTTGTCTTCAATAAAAAATATTTGTGGGCTCTTGGCTTTTGAGTGTTTATTAACTATTAAAAGCGATCCCCTTCAATACTCTCATGCAGGTTCTAGGAAAATTACACTGTCACTAATTTTCACCTAATAGCTCTACGAATGTTTTTCTTGTGAGTCAGCAGTGGCAGTGAAGCTCTTCAGAGGCTTTTGAGGCTTAGCCTGCCCAAAAATTTGTAAAACACCTACAATTAGAATATAACAACGCATTGAAGACAGTGTAAGGTTGTTTTGGTTATAGATACAGTTTCATTCCATCCCTCCATGACGCGCAGCCCGGAACCGCGCGACTGCTACGGTCGCAGGTTCGAATCCTGCCTCGGGCATGGATGTGTGTGATGTCCTTAGGTTAGTTAGGTTTAACTAGTTCTAAGTTCTAGGGGACTGACGACCTAAGATGTTAAGTCCCATAGTGCTCAGAGCCAACCCTCCATGAGTTGAGAGTTCATTGCGTTATGAATGCGATTCAGGTTAGCAGTTCACTATGGGCTTCTAGAATTAGTCGACTGTTCCCATTGAAACCTTCCTGTCTCCTCTATATCTCTTGTTACGCAACCTTCCCTTCTACAATAACCTGTGAAACCTTCCCTTAAGATTTCTATCTCTTGCTTAATTATAACAAATGAAATCTTTCCTTTGAAATTAATTCTCTTTCTCAATAATAATAGGTACAATATTCGCATACAAAATTTAAATGCTGCTTATTAAAAGTGATTTGCTGATTATTTCGACGAAACATAGAATGTGTCGTCATCGTGACCCTCAGTCGTTACCTGCTATAACCCAAAACTGTTTCTTACCTTTTTTACTGTTACTTGCTACATCGAACTGCGACATGATACAGGGCAAGCATGAACGCAGTCCATTACGTTACCCACTGGTCAGCAGCGCTTGTGCTTTACACTACAATAGCCTGTCCATCACAGCGGAGAGCCACCGTTCCACTGGAACTGTCTGCACGTGCCTTGTCAATAATCGACGTGTAGGTTCAGGTATTTCACCTTATCAACGAATCTTATTAACGACATAGTTAAGTTTTAACGTACGCCGGAACTTCTCTGTTACGCGAGGCTATTACAGAACACTGACATCCGTCTCCTTATGAGTCACTTTCAGACAGAACAGCAGCATGAGATAAACATACTGTGAGTTATTTCTTCCCTGCGGTATTATAACCGCCTGCCCCATAGACGACACTTGCCCCCCGCCCCCCCCCCCCGCCACCTGACCTCTGTATTGTAGTCTACGACCTATTATAGTACGAACGGACTCCCGGTGTCGCATCAAAGATCTCACAAACCCTTACATACATCTCCGTAGTGTCTGGCCGGTCTCAGCAACGACGCAGTGCTTAATCTAGTACGTACCAACTGCTTGAAGGACAATGGCAAAGTCGTCACAAAAATTTTCATGACATATACTTTCCACTGAGTGCGTTATCTACATGATGGAAGTAGTAGCAGTACACACAGATCTCTCGCAACCGTGCTACCTCAGTCTATCAAATATTGCAGTTCACCGATCTCCACAAATAATTTCTTATGACAACGTCACAGCTGTTCACCCGACTCTATACTCAGAAAATTCTTCTCTCGGTTCGTTGATTATGAAGATGAAGGGACAAATAACTCAGCTTTTGATTCCCTCGGAAACTCCATCCATCATCGTTACCATTTTAGTACGAATGCTGTGTCATATTACTGTGCAACGATGGTTTTCGTGTTAGTGTTGGTACTACCAATGCATCAATGGGCCTTTTTTGTTGAAATTCTCCACCGCTAGGTCTAAGGGATTTACGAGGCAACAAATATTTGACGATGCATTCAATATTTACTCAAGATTCCCTTTCGCAATTTATATAACATCCATTTCATAATCCTTATCTGATTTACACTTAATACATCCACTAGTATTACCCGCAGGATGTGAAGGTACAGTATGCTTAGCAAGCTTACATTACGCTTCTGTTTGCTATGAAACATAAATTTCCAGTGAATTAAGTTTCCTTCTCAATGAAAAATGGCTCTGAGCACTATGGCACTTAACGTCTGAGGTCATCAGTCCCCTAGAACTTTGAACTACTTAAATCTAACTAACCTAAGGACATGAAACACATCCATGCCCGAGCCAGGATACGAACCTGCGACCGTAGCGGTCTCACGGTTACAGACTGAAGCGCCTAGAACCGCTCGGCCACACCGGCCGGCCTTCTCAATGACATGACACTCATTAAAAAAAGGAATAGTCAGAACGAAAGACCTGTGGGGCCAATCGATCTAGCTGTCGAGTGATCTAGTCTGTTAGAATCACTGCACAGCAGAACTATCAACTTTACCAGTGAAATAAGAACATGTGCGAGCGTGCTTGGTACCTACATCCGCTACTACATATCCTGTCACACACGAAAAGGCGTCGAGTGTAAACAATTACCACTCTACGAGCGCTACTATCTGTTCTATCTTACTATCGTAGTCCGAACGTAAGAATTACAATGAAGCAGCAGAATTGTTGCAGTCTTCCTCGAAGGCTGCTTCCACGAAGTTGACGTCACATTCGTTTCAGCGATTCCCATTAGTGCTCCATTAAAATATTAATGTCACACACTTACCTGGCACCATCAGCATCGTCTGCTAGCAACAGTTGATTCTGACGTTCATTCTAGATCCTCAAGGCAGCGCTTGTTATTTTCAGAAATGAAGCTTCGCTGCCGTGAAACAAAAAGAATAATAATTCTTTTATGTTACCGAAGCACTTGATTTAATGATCACCGTGTTTTCGAAATAAAATATTATACTCCATACGATACGTTTATGGAAAATACATAAGAAAAGTCAGACAGTGTATATATTTCACAAGAACCACACTTGTTATTTATGCTCTGCGTCTACAATTATTCGCTGCAGTCACTACATGATATACGGCGCATACAACTTTGTAGTGGAATAGTATCTTTCCACTGCACTGATGGACGGGATTAGAATGAACAGTGCATTTGTTCTTCGACATTTTCTTTCGAGGTCAGCACCATTTGTCCAACGTTTCTACAGATAGTAGACACCATCCTTCATATCCAACATTGGATGAGTTGCAAAATAACCCACGTGTTCTAGCAACAAATTTCTGTAGATGTGAAAACGTGGAAGTTTGTTGTCAGTTTATTCAGAATTAAGAAAAAGCCATTGTGGTTTGCTCATAGGTCATCATGTAAGATTATTATTTCTTACATTCAATATTTTGATAGGTCGATTTATTACCTAGTGAGAAACGTTCTCGATGTTGAAGTCGTGACATGCCTGAATTTCAGGTGAAGCTTGCTGTTGGTGAAAAGACGCATCTTGAGGCGGGACTTGCGTATAGGACTAACTCCCTGTTGTCAGCCACCGACTGAATGTGAAGATGATGAATAACGAATTTCAGATGGTTCAAATGGCTCTGAGCACTGTGGGACCTAACATCTGAGGTCATCAGCCCCTAGAAAAAATGGCGCTGAGCACTATGGGACTTAACTTCTGAGGTCATCAGTGCCCTAGAACTTAGAACTACTTAAACCTAACTAACCTAAGGACATCACACACATCCATGCCCGAGGCAGGATTCGAAACTGCGACCGTAGCGGTCGTGCGGTTCCAGACTGTAGCGCCTAGAACCGCTCGGCCACTCCAGCTGACTGCCCTAGAACTTAGAACTACTTAAACCAACCTAAGGACATCACACACTTCCATGAACGAGGCAGGAGTCGAAACTGCGACCGTAGCAGTCGCGCGGTTCCGGACTGAAGCGCCTAGAATCGCTCGGCCACACCGGCCGGCTAGCGAATTTCAACTAAAACATGACACACCTCTAACGCCGAGAAAATTTCAGATTTTAACTCACTGCAAAACTATTGTTTTAGCTGTATTAAGCCAGCCGCAGTGGCCGAGCGGTTCTAGGCGCTTCAGTCTGGAACCGCGTGACTGTTACGGCTGCAGGTTCGAATCCTGCCTCGAGCATGGATGTGCGTGATGTCCTTAGGTTAGTTAGCTTTAAGAAGTTGTAAGTTCTACGGGACTGATGACCTCAGCTGTTAAGTCCCACAGTGCTCAGAGCCATGTGAACCATTTTTAAGTTGTATTAAGGAAAATGTTAAAAGTAATTCCTTTCGTGCATCGAGAACAGTCATCGACACCTTTCGAAGATATGAAATTAGTTACTTGATGCAGAGGCTCTGGTTTCCCCATTCTGCTTCGGTTGCTGGATCTACAGACACACAAAAAGAGAACGGCGCAAAAAAATCAGGTCCCCTTTAAAATTCAACCGTTGGTTATGTTCGTTTTCGCATTAGCTTGTGGTCTGCAATTAAAGTGCTTCACCCATATTTCACAAAATTTCCTATCGTTAATTCTTCATGTAAAATTCTCCGTACTTCTTACTTCTTGGTATGCATTTAACGTCAGTGGTTTCAGTCATCTGTAATCGCCGAGGGTCTCTTATCATGTTGCGCACTCTATCATTGTTTTCTGTTGTTGCAGTTTTGTGACATTATGTACGACGTGGAATATGTTCACGAAAATTGACACCAAGTTTGAACTCAGCCATTTATTTCTCAAGTATTAACATGGGCGAGCATGAAGTTATTATAAATGTCACTGACTTTGAATTCTTGTTGACTGTAAAAGGGGCACAATATATGTAAATTGAAGGTGGAGGAGGAAGGAAACGAAACGCAGGGGATCACTGCTGTCATCTGCAGCGGGACATTACGTGTAATCAGCAGCGACGAGTGAATCTGTGTACCACATCAGGATTCGACCCCGACATCACTTGCTTGCTAGGCAGGTGAGTTAATCACTGCATCTTCTGCACACATCGTTCTCTTAACTGCGAGGACTATCTCGGCACGGCTCGTGGCCGATCCAAAAACCTACCGCGCGCCACCTATCCGCAGTAACTGTCAATTTCTTCCATATTTCTTCATATTCTGTCGCTGGGATTTCAACAGGTCAGACATATTTGTGCTTCCACATTGAATAAGGTGGATCCATTGCCCAGCTAGCCAATGTCCGAAAGACAAAAAAAATGTGTTCAAATTTGTATGAAATCTTTATGGGACTTAACTGCTAAGGTCATCAGTCCCTAAGCTTACACACTACTTAACCTAAATTATCCTAAGGACAAATACATACACACCCATGCCCGAGGGAGGATTCGAACCTCCGCCGGGACCAGCCGCAAAGTCCTTGACTTCCGAAAGACAGACGCTTCGCATTCACATAATCTGATTGGCCTAGCTGGACGACGGATCTTATACAATGTGGAAGCACAAATACGTCCTACCTGTGGAAATCTCAGAGAGAGAATATGAAGGAATCCGGAGGAAATGGATTGCGGATAGGTTTCCCTCGGTAGGTTTGTAGATCGGCCGCAAGGCGTGCCGAGATAGTGCGCAGGACTGAGAACACTGCGTCCCGGATAGCGCAATGGTTCATCCACCTTCCTAGTAAGCAGGAGATCTTGGGTTCGAATCCTGGTCCAGTATACTTTTTCAATCGTCACTTCTGATTCCTCGTAATGTCCCCATTCAGCCGACAGCAGTGATCCCCTCCCTTTCCTTATTTTTCTTCCCATCTCCACCTTCAATTTACGTATAATGTGTAACAGCTTAGGAATTTTGTAACGCATACCCACTGACAATGGCAGTGTCTTTCTTTTGAATTCAAATACTATTGTGTTTCAAAATAGCGAAGATGAATATGTGCTCATAGCTCTTAAGTTATGCGTTTTAGGGCACATGTTTACTGGACGTCTTTTTTCTTGGTTTAGTCCATACTACCACTTCCCAAAATATGGAAAGCAAAGAGCTTGCAGTGTAAGAAATATGTTTCACACTATCTAAGATCGAGAATTGCTCATAGCTCTTAAGGTATGCGCTTTAGACCCCATGTTTACCTGACTTTTTTGTTTGGAATGATTATTCCTGTCATATCCTTGAATATTGAGCATCACTTCTGAAACACCATGTATATCGTATGTCAACGCCTTCACCACTGTCTTGACGAATAACTGTAGACACAGCAACAGAGCGAAGTGGGCCTATCTTAAGACAATTGACTTGTGACGATTTCAGCTTCTCATCCCGGTACTTTGATTTGTGAACTCCATAATTTTTCAAACTGACTTTTATACTAGTCCCTGGATGGTTCCTTCAACAAAGGCCCATTAGATATACACTCCTGGAAATTGAAATAAGAACACCGTGAATTCATTGTCCCAGGAAGGGGAAACTTTATTGACACATTCCTGGGGTCAGATACATCACATGATCACACTGACAGAACCACAGGCACATAGACACAGGCAACAGAGCATGCACAATGTCGGCACTAGTACAGTGTATATCCACCTTTCGCAGCAATGCAGGCTGCTATTCTCCCATGGAGACGATCGTAGAGATGCTGGATGTAGTCCTGTGGAACGGCTTGCCATGCCATTTCCACCTGGTGCCTCAGTTGGACCAGCGTTCGTGCTGGACGTGCAGACCGCGTGAGACGACGCTTCATCCAGTCCCAAACATGCTCAATGGGGGACAGATCCGGAGATCTTGCTGGCCAGGGTAGTTGACTTACACCTTCTAGAGCACGTTGGGTGGCACGGGATACATGCGGACGTGCATTGTCCTGTTGGAACAGCAAGTTCCCTTGCCGGTCTAGGAATGGTAGAACGATGGGTTCGATGACGGTTTGGATGTACCGTGCACTATTCAGTGTCCCCTCGACGATCACCAGTGGTGTACGGCCAGTGTGGGAGATCGCTCCCCACACCATGATGCCGGGTGTTGGCCCTGTGTGCCTCGGTCGTATGCAGTCCTGATTGTGGCGCCCACCTGCACGGCGCCAAACACGTATACGACCATCACTGGCACCAAGGCAGAAGCGACTCTCATCGCTGAAGACGACACGTCTCCATTCGTCCCTCCATTCACGCCTGTCGCGACACCACTGGAGGCGGGCTGCACGATGTTGGGGCGTGAGCGGCAGACGGCCTAACGGTGTGCGGGACCGTAGCCCAGCTTCATGGAGACGGTTGCGAATGGTCCTCGCCGATACCCAAGGAGCAACAGTGTCCCTAATTTGCTGGGAAGTGGCGGTGCGGTCCCCTACGGCACTGCGTAGGATCCTACGGTCTTGGCGTGCATCCGTGCGTCGCTGCGGTCCGGTCCCAGGTCGACGGGCACGTGCACCTTCCGCCGACCACTGGCGACAACATCGATGTACTGTGGAGACCTCACGCCCCACGTGTTGAGCAATTCGGCGGTACGTCCACCCGGCCTCCCGCATGCCCACTATACGCCCTCGCTCAAAGTCCGTCAACTGCACATACGGTTCACGTCCACGCTGTCGCGGCATGCTACCAGTGTTAAAGACTGCGATGGAGCTCCGTATGCCACGGCAAACTGGCTGACACTGACGGCGGCGGTGCACAAATGCTGCGCAGCTAGCGCCATTCGACGGCCAACACCGCGGTTCCTGGTGTGTCCGCTGTGCCGTGCGTGTGATCATTGCTTGTACAGCCCTCTCGCAGTGTCCGGAGCAAGTATGGTGGGTCTGACACACCGGTGTCAATGTGTTCTTTTTTCCATTTCCAGGAGTGTATTTCTTGTAGTTGTCACCGACGGAAATTATAACAATATCGCTAAGGGAAACTAGGAACTCATCATCAGCAAAGCAAACTACGTCAACGACGACACTGTAATTCGACAAAGAGAACGTGACCAGACAGCGAAAAGTATTGGGAAGATGGCGACACTGCCTAGTCCGAACATCTGTCGGGTGTCACGTCGAGGATAATCCGCAGAGTGAGGCGATATAACCACAGTACTTTTAACGGCCGGGGCGGCGCTGTTTACACTAGGAGCACAAACACCACGGAGGCGCTTCTGCGAAGCAGCACCACTTCGGGGATTTACCATTGTCAGCTCGGATCTGCGAAAGGTGAGACGCAGCTTCTGCGCGTCCTCTAAGACTGCGGATAGCAGCCACGAATAAAAGCAGCAACATCATAAAACACGTGTTTTAAATGGAACCGGATAAAACAAATTGAGAAGATGTCGGGAACCTCTAAGAGATTATTCTACGGGATGTGCAGCTCCAAGTAAATGGAAATGACATTTGCAGATAATACCTTTCGAGCAAATAATGTGTCTGAAACTGATCATCATAATGAGCTCATTTAAACGCTATTGCTACATAAAGGCGGTTTCAATGCGTTACTATTTTCGGCTATATACATCCATGTTCCTCCGTAATGTTTTAAAAGGTCAATTACTTTCCATGACTCTTCATTACCGCCCACGTCATCGCGTGGAACACGCCAAAAGGTCTACAGCGCATCTGTCATCCATTTGCTTGACTAATGTTCCACAGCCTGTCTCAACTTAACGTCGTTAAAATCATAAATATCGCCTTCCACTCAAGTCTGTTCCATGATCAGCTTGTTTGTGTTCATGTACAGTCGTGCTCAAAAGTATCCGAACGACCTGACTTGCATTTCGCCTGATTCGCATTCAACCATCATAACGCAGCTGTCTAGCAGGTCCTCTAATCGCCCTTCGGTACAGTCGTTTGACTATTGAAAATGGTTCCAACAAATCACCACTAGAAAACACTGCTCTGTATCGCATTAACTCAAGATTGAAAGTAATACCACGATACAATAAATATCAGGGAACACCTTATCACAGATAAGACTGTCCTTAAGGCTTGCAAGCTCACATTTATTACAATAAATGACATACCTGAAATGTTACCAGTCGCATTATTAAGTCAGACAGGTAATGCACATAGTAAGTTCGTCGTATTCATGATTTCCTCCTCAAAGTAACATACCGTACTTATTATTTAACACAAAATGACCTTAAAATTTAAGTTTTCACGAGCTGCTGGTTGAGAATATGTATTAACTTCAAATGACACGACGAACCGTCTCGTTCTGCATAAGGATTCAAACCCAGGTCATGCACACCAAACAAAAATTTCGTGACTGACGGAAACTAACAGTCATTCCTGACTATGCATACAGAGAGTGATACACCTCGACTTTAGAATGTATAAGTCAGAGAAATATCAACTTTAAATTACAGAACGTAAACATTTTTGACGGACGCGAATTCCTATCCAGCATCTATTGTCCCTGTTAACGAACTAAGAGAGATCTTAAGTATTGCTTCTTCATATGTAATATACTTGAAATGCCGTGAGGTAAAGCTTTGTGTTGGACAGGGAATGGAACCCAGAACCTAATCGGATTGTTATCGAAGCACAATCAACTGTGACATATCGGATTTTCTCGGCAATAGCAAGATGTTTTAACTGAAATGACGAAACGAAACATTAATTTTTTCCTTCCCAGGATTCCAACCCAGCATCTATCGCTGTTATATTCTAGAGAAAAATAACGTTACATATGGGTTTGTTACACCAGCAGCGACATGTGAGCATGTTTGGACTAGAAAAAATATAACGAAGAGTTCAGTGCTGATTGGTAATCGAACTCCACACGCCGGCCGAAGTGGCCGAGCGGTTCTAGGCGCTACAGTCTGGAACCGCGCGACCGCTACGGTCACAGGTTCGAATCCTGCCTTGGGCATGGATTTTTGTGATGTCCTTAGGTTAGTCAGGTTTAAGTAGTTCTAAGTTCTAGAGGACTGAAGACCTCAGCAGTTAAGTCCCATAGTGCTCAGAGCCATTTGAACCATTTTGAACCCCACACATATCGTTGTTCACTAAACACAAAGAGACGTCAGATACCGATTTTTTCTGCACAAGCAGCACGTAATAACATCCTTGAACTTACTGTGATCTCGCAAATAGTTCTGTGTCTCACTGGGAGTCAAAAACGTAAGATATCGTTTTAGGTGTTCTCATGCTAGAGCTTGATAATACATAATGAAAGCTTTAGTGCCGGGCCAGGATTCGAACCCATTCACGCGCAGTATGTGGAGATGTTGAGGAATCTGCTCTTTTGAACAAAGAACAAATTGTAGTCGAGCTGTATTGTCATGAAGGGATCAAATTCCGCGTTAAGGTCGGTCTGAGTTGCAATCCCAGTTCAGAACCAATTTTATCGACATACAGAAGCTCAAATTAAAGGTGAAATAAGTGTCCTGTGACCCTACATAGCGTTTGTTTCGTCACTAGAAATAAATAACTAGTACAAGAAAGGTTACTGGTGATAGAGTTTCTACATGTCGCCACTCCTCACTTTATTGTGGTTCAACCTAACGTCTACTTGGTAGAGAAGGAATATGATGTTTAATGTGAATTTCAGACCACAATGCCATTATATCTTCTTCACTTGGCGTAGCCAGAACAGAATAGAATCTTTCTCTCCCTATCAAAAATCATCGACAGAAGATGGAATCGAACCCAGACCATGAGTAGGTGAATCTATCAGCAGTCCGTCAGACTACCAAATCCTCATCTCTCTTGCACATTTTTCTATTGTAACGCCGTTTGGCAACACTGGATGAGAATTCTGACACACAGGCTCCTAGTAGTGGGTTGCAGCATGTTCAGTACATTCATTTACTTGGTTGACCGAATCGCCATGAACTAGCTGCCTCGGCTACCCAGTGCACACATTCGACTCTATTTTATAATCAACGAAACAAAATCACGTAACTGCCACCTAAACAGGACTGCCAACAGTGTGGGAGCTACTCTATTGCGCTATCTGTTTGTTGAAAACGTCGTGCAGTGCAAAAGAAAAGCCGTAACTGTCTGTCTCTCAGACGTCTACATTCGGCCATACGCATTATCTCACAAGACTGGGGATGGAGAAGTTCTGGAGGAGTTGTTGTTAACTTCTAGAGGTGCTGTAGCTAGGGTACAGATAGTATTGTTATCAGTAAGTGTAGTGCACCGGAGACAAAACGTCTTGAGTTCAAATACATTCACTGCTACATTTTTTTAAAACGCAGTTCTGCTGTCTGCTGAAGTTATCAATCTAATGGAACTTTGAACATAATTCCCTTCACTTCTCAACCCAAAATAGTCACATGTTGATAAAGGGCCAACTACTGTGACATTTTGTTCTTTTCAGGTTTAATAGAGGGCCAGGCAGCAGATGCATCTAGAAACTTTTGTATTATGTATGGGGAGACCGCATCCGTGCCAAAATACGTCAGAAAAGTATTTTCTATATTAGCTGTCGTGTGGTAGTGGCATTTTATTCTTCTTCAAACCTTGTTTGACAGCTTTAAATCAGAACAAGTTATCTACATGCATGTAATCAATAAACTGCATGTGCACTGTCTGACTGTTATACATAACATCAGAGAATTCATATATATCGTTGATGATTAAGTTCTCTCTCATGCTCACTATTGTTTAAGCAACACTAAAAGAAACCCTACGAAAATGGTGCACTGTTTTATAAGAAATGAAATAAAACTACCCACGATAACCTTATGACGAAAGTCTGTTTTAATAAAGCTGAGTATCTGTACACAAGTCTACCTCTATCGAACCGAATTAGTAAAATACTACTCACTTAGATTTCGACAGGGTCTGTGTTTAATTGGTATGCTGTGTCATACTCAAGAGGTATGCAAATGTAGCATTTCATAACTAAAGTTATAGATTCCTAGAAACTTAAAATTTGCTTGTCAGTAGCGGAATGAGACGTTACCTGTTGTGCAGCATTGTAAGTTTTTCAGCATTGCACTATGAACCACAAGTATTTTCATCGCGATAAGGAAAACGCGGTGAAAATACTTTTGGCCACAGTAAAGTGAGGAGTGGCGACATGTAGAAACTCTGTCACCAGTAACCTTTCTTGTACTAGTTATTTATTTCTAGTGACGAAACAAACGCTATATAGGGTCACACACTTATTTCACCTTTAATTTGAGCATCTGTATGTCGATAAAATTGGTTTTGAGCTGGGATTGCAACTCAGACCGACCTTAACGCGGAATTTGATCCGTTCATGACAATACAGCTCGACTACAATTTGTTCTTTGTTCAAAAGAGCAGATTTCTCAACATCTCCACATATTGCGCGTGAATGGGTTCGAATCCTGTTCCGGCATTAAAGTTGTCATTATGTATTATCAAGGTCTAGCATGAGAACACCTATCTGTTGGTGAATAATAATTTTGATTTTTAATGTATTTTCATTCGTTGTCAACAATAACGATATCTTACGTTTTTGACTCCCAGTGAGACACAGAACTATTTGCGAGATCACAGTAAGTTCAAGGATGTTATTACGTGCTGCTTGTGCAGAAAAAATCGGTATCTGACGTCTCTTTGTGTTTAGTGAACAACGATATGTGTGGGGTTCAAAATGGTTCAAATGGCTCTGAGCACTATGGGACTTCTGCTGAGGTCTTCAGTCCCCTAGAACTTAGAACTACTTAAACCTCACTAACCTAAGGACATCACACACATCCATGCCCAAGGCAGGATTCGAACCTGTGACCGTAGCGGTCGCGCGGTTCCAGACTGTAGCGCCTAGAACCGCTCGGCCACTTCGGCCGGCGTGTGGGGTTCGATTACCAATCAGCACTGTACTCTTCGTTATATTTTTTCTAGTCCAAACATGCTCACATGTCGCTGCTGGTGTAACAAACCCATATGTAACATTATTTTTCTCTAGAATATAACAGCGATAGATGCTGGGTTGGAATCCTGGGAAGGAAAAAATTAATGTTTCGTCTCGTCATTTCAGTTGAAACATCTTGCTATTGCCGAGAAATTCCGATATGTCACAGTTGATTGTGCTTCGATAACAATCCGAGTAGGTTCTGGGTTCGAATCCCTGTCCAACACAAAGCTTTACCTCACGGCATTTCAAGTAAATTACATATGAGGAAGCAATATTTAAGATCTCTCGTAGTTCGTACACAGGGACAATAGATGCTGGGTAGGAATTCGCGTCCGTCAAAAATGTTTACGTTCTGTAATTTAAAGTTGATATTTCCCTGACTTATGCTGTCTAAAATCGAGGTGTATCACTCTCTGCATGCCTAGTCAGAAATGACTGTTAGTTTCCGTCAGTCACGAAATTTTTGTTTGGTGTGCATGACCTGGGTTTGAATCCTTATGCAGAACGAGACGGTTCGTCGTGTCATTTGAAGTTCATACATATTCTCAACTAGCAGCTCGTGAAGAACTTAAATTTTTAATGTCATTTTGTGTTAAATAATAAGTTCAGTATGTTACTTTGAAGAGGAAATCATGAATACGACGAACTTACTACGTGCATTACCTGTCTGACGTAATAATGCGACTGGTAACATTTCAGGTATGTCATTTATTGTAATAAATGTGAGCTTACAAGCCTTAAGGACAGTCTTATCTGCGATAGGGTGTTCCCTGACATTTGTAGTATTGTGGTATTACTTTCAATCTTGAGTTAATGCGATACAGAGCAGTGTTTTCTAGTGGTGATTTGTTGGAACCATTTTCAATAGTCAAACGACTGTACCGAAGGGCGATTAGAGGACCTGCTAGACAGCTGCGTTATGACAGTTGTATGCGAATCAGGCGAAATGCAATTCAGGTCGTTCGGATATTTTTGAGCACGACTGTACTTCCTAGTATTTCCCAACAAGCGTCACCTTTTTTTGAAACTTCCTGGCTGATCAATACTACGTGCCGGGCCAGCATTTGAAACCGAAACCACGTCTTTCGTGAATAATGCTCTTACACAGTGAGCTATCGAAGCAACGACTCACCACCCACAATCGCAGCTTTACTTCCGCCGGTATCGCTCCCCCCGCCTTCAGGACTTCACAGAACCTCACCTGCACACCTTTCTGGATGACCCTGCCATGAAGTATCAACAGCGCGCACTCCAATGCAGAGTGAAAGATCCATTCTGGAAACAATCCCCTGGGCTATGTGGAAGCCAGGGGTCCGCAATAGCTTTTCTTTCGGGAGTGGTAGTCCCGAATGGTGGACAGAAGAACTTCTGTGAAGTTTGTGAGTTAGAGAGAAGTACTGTCGGAACTAAAGCTCTGAGGAATGTTGGCAAGTCGTGTCTGGAGAGCTCAGTGGGTAATACTATTATCCTTGAAAACCAAGAATCCACGTTAGACTCCCATTCGGACAGGAAGTCTCGATACAATGCACATTCAGTTCTAGAATAAAACATTAATTCTTGATGCATGCCCCGTTTGCTTGCTGAATACCGATAATGTTTAAATGATTTTCGCATGAACCAAAATCGATAACACACTTTATTGTACACGTTTCTTAGCAGACACATCGAAAGTTTAGTTTTCGAACCCCTTTTCTGTTCATGCCTCTTTCATTTCTCTTGCTGTCTTGTCAGAGTCTTCAATTACCCTAAATGTAAAATATCATCAAATGTTCCTGTGACACCGTCGTTAGTTTGTAGTCTGAATGTGACAGGGCATTTTACTTTTTTGCACATTGACTTTCTGTAGCTCCAACATTACACGTGACTTTCATTGTGGTCTGTAAGATACAGTGGATCACTTGGCACATAATACTTGCTTTATGTGGTACTCCTCAGACTACCATTCCTCTAATGCTCTATGTTTGACAAAAGAATGTACGAACATAAGATTAACGCAATAAAGCAGTTAGAGTCAGACTGAAAGACACGAATATTTGAATGAAACGCAATGTCTTTTTCTATACACAAAAAAATAAGCGTACTGCATTGTGTCATAGAAGGTCTTAGCCCAGTGATTCCCAGTATTTCTTTTTACTATGTAATTTCTCATGACATCTTATTTACATAATATAAATCATCTGCTAATTTTAATGTAACTTACTAAAACTATCCTTTTTGCCATAAAGTTGCTTACAGGTTTCCCTAAGTGGAAACAGTCCCTGCTATCAATAGCTGTAACTATCCAAGTAACCAAAACACAGTTTCATGGTTTTCTGTAATCTAAGATACTTTGGATGTTACTATTAGCCCCTAACTCATTAACACTTTGCCGTCCGCACGTCTCGTACAAATTTATTCGCTTAGCGCCGGCAGCGGTAAATCGGATTACTTGGCTTATCGCTGGCCGCTTCTCACCTTTCCGTTGATGGCAAGCTTCAAACACATTGACTTTTGCGTACTTTAATTTTCCGAAAACCTCTATTTTGGCGTATCGTTCACAAACTCGAATTTTCTTTTCAAGTAATTTCTCTGCAAGTTCTACACTGTTATAATAATTATCCATGCAGTGGTGATACCACTTTCCATCAGATGGTGTCAATAATTCCATCACAGTTTTTGCTAAAGGCTGTCCAGCATCGGAATATATCTTGAATGAGGAAATGTAGCCCGCATCTCGTGGTCGTGTGGTAGCGTTCTCGCTTCCCACGCCCGGGTTCCCGGGTTCGATTCCCGGCGGGGTCAGGGATTTTCTCTGCCTCGTGATGGCTGGGTGTTGTGTGATGTCCTTAGGTTAGTTAGGTTTAAGTAGTTCTAAGTTCTAGGGGACTGATGACCATAGATGTTAAGTCCCATAGTGCTCAGAGCCATTTTTGACCCATTTGAGGAAATGTATTCCGTACTCGAATCACACAGCGCCCGTATGAGTATGCCGTATTTCGTAATTTTCGACGGACTGTAAACTTTAAAATTGAACCGTCCACGCCACAGTAACATTCCTTCATTAGTTGAGATGTTTTGACTTAGGTTAAATATTTCTTTAAACTTTTTGGAACAATAATCAATTACGAATTGCACTTTGACAAGCCGGTCGGCAGTATCCAGTTTATTGTTGCTGTCGGAAAAATGTAAATATGACAATATTTGTCTGAATCGGTTGCGGGACATCGTTTTGCGAAATATCAGTGTGTCTGTCAACGAATTCATTGGCTAATAATCATTTATCCTTGTTTTTCTTACATTTCCCGTAAGGATAGCAAGCGCAAACCATTTTCTAGTTCGCGTCCCGTAGAGGTCGACAAATTTGGCATTTTTTTAAATCCAGTTTCCTTCTATTGCAATGTTGACTGTAGTACTTTTTGGTTTCGTTGCTAATATATTCAAATAGATCGCTCCCAATATATAATTGTACGATATCCTCGACGCTCTGTGTATCTTTGGGAAATATGTTGGGACCCGGGGATCCTTCAAATTTATTGTTGATCCTCGGTAAATCAAAGTCTGTCCACTGTGCACTGTCTTCTTCGTCTGATTCAGCCGAATCAGTTAGCAATCGTAGTGTTCGCCGAATTCTTCTTGGACGTATTTCACTATCTTCCTACGATTCTGCTTCACTTTAATTTTCATTTTTTGATATCCACTGTATTCTTCCCAATCGGTCAAGTCGTCCGGAATGTCAGACAAGACGTCCGCGCATTCATCGTAAATAATCCTATTGTCTCTTTCGACCTCCATGATGAAAGGGCACAAGTACTTATAAAAACGAAACACTTGTGAACGTGTGTAACTTATTGTTTTCTAAACAAAACACCAACAGATTGCAAAAGATACTAACGTGCTGTTGCCGGCAACTGCGCGATACTATGCTCACGACAACACTATGGCGTCGCCGGCCACTGAGCGATACTATGCAGACGACACTACTGTGCTGTCACCGGACGGCATTGTGTAAACAGTTTCCCTTGCCGGAACTTCTTCATAAAATTACTGGAACAGCTGTAAAAGGTTACTCCCTTTTACCTTTCTTTCCTACTTGATATTGCAGAGTGAAAGCGACCTGAAAGCACTATACGCCCCACCCCTTTCCCCATTTCGCCACCCACAGCAGGCAAGTGAAAACTTCTTTCTGATTACCTATGATAAAAGCGCAACATAAACTGTATTGCGGTATACATCAAGAAGATTATATCCATCTCCGCAACAGTTGGGTGCCGTATTTCTGCCGGCCTAAGTGGCCGTGCGGTTAAAGGCGCTGCAGTCTGGAACCGCAAGACCGCTACGGTCGCAGGTTCGAATCCTGCCTCGGGCATGGATGTTTGTGATGTCCTTAGGTTAGTTAGGTTTAACTAGTTCTAAGTTCTAGGGGACTAATGACCTCAGCAGTTGAGTCCCATAGTGCTCAGAGCCATTTGAACCATTTTTGAGCCGTATTTCTGACAACCGGAATAGTGATGGTCGCCGAAACTCCGAGTAAGAAGCATGTAAACAGTGCACCATACTTTTTGACAAATTAAAGCCGTGTGCACAACTGACATACAGTCTGGGACGCTTAGTCTTCAGCGAGCATTGTCACTGAGCTATCCTGCCCGAGTAACCTATTAACTTGGGTTGGCTCTGAGCTTAACTTCTGAGGTCATCAGTCCCCTAGAACTTAGAACTACTTAAACCTAACTAACCTAAGGACATTACACACATCCATGCCCGAGGCAGGATTCGAACCTGCGACCGTAGCGGTTGCGCGGTTCCAGACTGGAGCACCTAGAACCGCTCGGCCACGCCGGCCGGCTCTTAACTTGGGGCAACATATTTCAAGTAGCTCTCTCTTACTTTAGAAACTTACACTTTTCCAAATTTATTATTTTCTTGCATGTGGGGTTGATGCGTTTTACTTTAAAACTGTAGTTACATCAAATAATATATTCAAAACCTATAGATAATATGACGGTATGAATATGAAACTAGGGATACATGGTCTTGCTAAAGAATTATGACCAGCTCCCTTACAGAAAATAATCTATTTAATTTTATTGTACTGTCGTACATTTACTGCCTACCTACACAGCATACGATTTCGATTTCAGTAAATCAACTTCGGATATGTTGAAATAAATTACACCCCTACGGCATCACAAATATAAAAATCGAACTCGTTGAATCATATCAAACACTTTTTTTTTAATTTGACACGACGTATTTAATTCTTATGATGGTGTCCCAAACGAGTGTTTTCTACGAGGGGCGTTCAGTAAATAGTGCAACACGTTTCTTTTTCAGAAAGCAGTTTGGTATTTTTATTCAGGATTCCGATACATCATATTACACCCCGGTCTTTTGGCTACAAAACCCCATTTTTCAACATAACCTCCATTCAATGCGAAGGCCTTACGCCACATTACCAGGGGGGCCTGTATGCCGGCGTGGTACCAGTCTACCAGTCGCCGTCGCAGCAAAGCCAAACAGATGGAAGTCGGGAGCTGTGAGATCCAGGCTGCCGGCTGAATGAGGCAGAACAGTCCAATGAAGTTTTGTTAGCTCTTCATCGGTGCGCAGACCTGGATTAGGCCTCGCTTTGTCATGGAGGGGAGAAGTTATTCTGCATTTTTGTGGTAACGAACATGGCTGAAGTCGCTCCGGTCATCACGAGTGAGATGGGAAAAGTTTGCGGGACCTTGTTGCGATTATGACAGACGCTTTGCCCAACGACTCACGATGCTTTTGTTCACTGTCATATCTCCGTAGACATTCTGCAAGCGGAGAGGCGCAAAGTAATGCACGAATGGCATATGCTTGCTGGTTGCTGACTACTCCTTTTACAAAAAATCGAAATACAATAACAAAGCATAGGAATATGCAATAGTTATACAGGGTGAAAAGTATTTAAACCGACAAACTCTGGGAGGTTTTAGGGGACATCAAAACAAATATTTTTCCCTAATGTCATTTTCTCCTATGAGGAGTATTTAAACCGGTAGAGGAAGATTTCTCTGGCGGCAAATTAATTAAACCAACAAACACTTTTCCATTTTTTTATGATCAAGAGACAACACATTAACACAACCCAATTTCAATTACAGTAGATTTTCAAAAATGCCTCCATTGACACGTAAACAAAGGCTGCACCGTCGTATAATGTTCTGTCTGACAAGGGCAAAAACCCCAAGAGTATCCTGAATTGTTCCTGTTGTTGCTACTATCCGGTCAACCAGACCCTCTTCTGATGCAACAGGAGTTACGTAAACAAGGTTGCGCATCTCTCCCCACACAAAAAAGTCCAGAGGGGACATATCTGTGTATCGAGCAGGCCATGGCACAGGACCACCTCAGCCAATCCACGTTTCTGGGAACCGTCGGTCCAGGAATCGATGCACACGACGACTGAAATGTGCCGACGCTCAGTCATGTTGGAACCACATGCGTTGTCTTGTAGCGAGCCGGACGCCTTCCAGCAATTCTGGCAATGCTCTGGCGAGAAAATTGTGATAATGCCTGCCATTTAATGGCCTAGGTAACAGATACGGCCCACTTAAACGGTCCCCAACAACACCGACCCACACATTAACGAAGAACCACTTCATCAGTGAACAACACAGAGGATGGAAATGTAGGATGCATTTCACACTGTTCCAGCTACCACTGCGAAAACTGTGCTCTGGGTGGATAATCAATTGGTTCCAGGTTGTGGTGCGCTACGTAGAACGCTCCAACCATATCAGTGTACTCACTCCACGTGTATCGCTCAATTAGCAAACACAGACAATGCACTACTACACTGGTGGACAGCAGTTGCCTACAACTGAAGAGCTTAATACGCCCTGTAACAACTGAAGATCGTAATACGGCCGCTAACAAGTAAAGAGCGTAATAATGCCTCCACCGGTTTAAATAATCCTCATAGGAATAAATGACATTAGGGAAAAATATTTGTTTTGATGTCCCCTACAACCTCCCACAGTTTGTCGGTTTAAATACTTTTCACCCTATAGAGTTCGTAAAAGACCAAAGTAGAAATCTGTCAGAGGCCGCATGGTTAATTATTTACGGTCCTGAGAACTGGAAAAATCGAGAAATTCATAAGAATGCATTTACTTGATCGAGAAAATATACGAGGGCTATTCCGAAAGTAAGGTCCGATCGGTCACGAATTGGAAACGACTATGAAAATCCGATAAAGCTTTGCACAGATGTGTTGGGTAGTGTCTCTAGTATAACCCCAGTTAGCATCACGTCGCTCTTCTCATTTCTGAGCTCGCAGTGAGTGCGTAAAGATGTCTAGAAAATAGTGTCTGCCGCCAAGTACGGGGGCCTGGTGAGAAATTTCCCCTGAAGCTATGCAGCTAACATTACATAACTGTCGTGCTGTTTCGTCTTCAAGACAATTATCAGCCGCATTCTGCAGGGGCAATGAAGATGCTCCTGCATCGTTTTCAAATGGAAATGTGAGATTACCCACAATACAGCCCGTAATTGTCTCCCTCTGAGTTTCAGCTCAGGTCACATGAACCGCTGGTTATGAAGACAACATTTCGGCACAAGACAACGAGCCGTAGGCCAGCGTAGAGAATTGGCGGAGAGCACTGGCGGCTGCCTTCTATAGCGAGGGTATGGGAAAGTTGGTACAACGCTACGATACACGTCTAAGTCGGGTCGGCGACTATGGAGATAAGTAGCTGCAAGGTGTATCTAACTGTTGCAAATAAAACATTTTTGATTTTTACCGTGGTTTCCATTTCGCGACCTATCGGACCTTACTTTCGGAATAGCCCTCGTACATTTGCAAACATATCAAACAATATCTATAACGCAGTCAACAACGCCTTTTTGCTTTATCTTTCGTATCTTGTTACCTTTATAAGCGCCAAGAAAATTATTTTTCTCGTCAAGTAATTCTGACTTCTTCACTGTTCCAATAATTTTCTTTAAATTGCATATATCTGCTTACGTCTAGGTATATGTCTTTTTGGTTTCAAATATTTCAGAGAGAACACTAGTAGGAAAAAGTACCAGGAACTTAAGTAACTTTCTGTGTGCTACGGATAGAAAGCAGGCCGGCCGGAGGGCCGAGCGGTTCTAGGCACAACAGTCTGGAACCGTGCGACCGCTACGGTCGCAGGTTCGAATCCTCCCTCGGGCATGGATGTGTGTAATGTCCTTAGGTTAGTTAGGTTTAATTAGTTCTAAGTTCTAGGGGACTGATGACCTCAGAAGTTGTCCCATAGTACTCAGAGCCATTTGAACCATTTGATAGAAAGCAAACAACTAAATGAAGATTAAAAGGAAACGAAAGTACAAAATCCATTTCTGTAATAGCAGTGAGCTCGGCCGGAACAGGTTAACTTCAGATGAAAGCAGACTCTGCCACAACCCCCTGTTTCTACGCAAACGGACTGTTTAGTGTACGCGGAAATTAGAACACCACACTCGGCACTATCTATAGGTCGTGACGTCATACAAACACTCGCGTCGTGGTTGTTTACTGCTGTACACCTAGGCACGAAAGATACGCGTACTTGGAGTAATCGATGTTGATCAGAATATCGCTCATGTAAAGCCGGCTTAAGTTTCATCACACTGGCGTGTAACACTGACAAAAATTTATATTCATTAATCCACTTGCAAATGATTAACAGCAACTATGATTTAAATGGGCAGTTTATGTAGGTATAAAATGCAACCAGTCACTTTTTAACCAGTCACTTTCTCAAGAAATACGATTTATTGTTCTGTTAACTAGTTTTCGAACCATTGGATGCTCATCGTTAGATGGAAGTATTATAGGATCAATACGTTTGGACCATTTGCAGCTATACGTTAGCGTCGCGGTGTTGGCGAAACGAACAAAAATAAGGGCACAGGTACACGTTTCGTTAACTTATACTTCAACTGAGAACGTAGTCTTTCGCGGCGGCACTGTTGTATAATGCATTCTCGGACTTCTTACCGTGTCAGTGCAGCGTAAATCCTCGAGCTTTCGACTGACTGTCAGAACTGCTGCCGTGGTGGCCTTATTGAGTCCATAGACGGCTACTTATTCGTCAGTCATTACGTAATGCCGTCTGAGATGGTGTCAACGTCTGCGCTGGTGGCGCCACCGCTCGTACATATGCGTTAATTTTGCCGGCGCCGCGGCGCTAACGTCTAGCTTTACCCGATACAGAAAATTATATTCCACGCCTGAATCTGTGAATCTGACGATGAGCCTGTTAACTAGTCAGCAATATCCAAAGATCGAATTTTATTAAAAGGGAGACTGGTCACAAACGCAGTGCATTTATACACTCCTGGAAATGGAAAAAAGAACACATTGACACCGGTGTGTCAGACCCACCATACTTGCTCCGGACACTGCGAGAGGGCTGTACAAGCAATGATCACACGCACGGCACAGCGGACACACCAGGAACCGCGGTGTTGGCCGTCGAATGGCGCTAGCTGCGCAGCATTTGTGCACCGCCGCCGTCAGTGTCAGCCAGTTTGCCGTGGTATACGGAGCTCCATCGCAGTCTTTAACACTGGTAGCATGCCGCGACAGCGTGGACATGAACCGTATGTGCAGTTGACGGACTTTGAGCGAGGGCGTATAGTGGGCATGCGGGAGGCCGGGTGGACGTACCGCCGAATTGCTCAACACGTGGGGCGTGAGGTCTCCACAGTACATCGATGTTGTCGCCAGTGGTCGGCGGAAGGTGCACGTGCCCGTCGACCTGGGACTGGACTGCAGCGTCGCACGGATGCACGTCAAGACCGTAGGATCCTACGCAGTGCCGTAGGGGACCGCACCGCCACTTCCCAGCAAATTAGGGACACTGTTGCTCCTGGGGTATCGGCGAGGACCATTCGCAACCGTCTCCATGAAGCTAGGCTACGGTCCCGCACACCGTTAGGCCGTCTTCCGCTCACGCCCCAACATCGTGCAGCCCGCCTCCAGTGGTGTCGCGACAGGCGCGAATGGAGGGACGAATGGAGACGTGTCGTCTTCAGCGATGAGAGTCGCTTCTGCCTTGGTGGCAATGATGGTCGTATGCGTGTTTGGCGCCGTGCAGGTGAGCGCCACAATCAGGACTGCATACGACCGAGGCACACAGGGCCATAACCCGGCATCATGGTGTGGGGAGCGATCTCCTACACTGGCCGTACACCACTGGTGATCGTCGAGGGGACACTGAATAGTGCACGGTACATCCAAACCGTCATCGAACCCATCGTTCTACCATTCCTAGACCGGCAAGGGAACTTGCTGTTCCAACAGGACAATGCACGTCCGCATGTATCCCGTGCCACCCAACGTGCTCTAGAAGGTGTAAGTCAACTACCCTGGCCAGCAAGATCTCCGGATCTGTCCCCCATTGAGCATGTTTGGGACTGGATGAAGCGTCGTCTCACGCGGTCTGCACGTCCAGCACGAACGCTGGTCCAACTGAGGCACCAGGTGGAAATGGCATGGCAAGCCGTTCCACAGGACTACATCCAGCATCTCTACGATCGTCTCCATGGGAGAATAGCAGCCTGCATTGCTGCGAAAGGTGTATATACACTGTACTAGTGCCGACATTGTGCATGCTCTGTTGCCTGTGTCTATGTGCCTGTGGTTCTGTCAGTGTGATCATGTGATGTATCTGACCCCAGGAATGTGTCAATAAAGTTTCCCCTTCCTGGGACAATGAATTCACGGTGTTCTTATTTCCATTTCCAGGAGTGTATATCTGATATTTCTTCCACCCCTCTTCAGATTTATATATTTATTTACGCATGGTGAACATTATTTCATTATGTATGACTTTTACAATATCTATCCTAAAATCTTCTGTTGCAAAATTTTTGCGAAATTGCTAATAAGGAAACAGTGTTCACGAGCACGAAAAACCTGGAAAAATAAACGCCTACAAAAGTAACTGGTTGCAACTAGTTCATCACACACTACCTTCAGTTTCAACAGCTGTAGTGTCCTGTTACGTTCACTGCGCAATCATTATTTACTAATGTTAATAGGACAGAGAACTGAATAACAAAATATGGCAATGTGATAGGCTGTCCCAGTCGAAATGCAATTAGAAGTAACTTCGCTATTATTTGCCCCAGCAAGGTCATTCCAGCGACTGAAATTGTCTGAATAATCACGACCACTATTAGGAAGCAGTTTTTAAATATTTTTCTAAAAATACTTTGATGGCTCATTATGTAGACATTGTATGTTTCTGTAACACTAAGCCATTTCTTTATTTTAAAAAATGTCTTAGTCTCCTGAAGACAGCATACATCGCCTGCACTATACGAAAACCAAAACAGAAAAATGGGAACTTTCACTGGCCTGCTTCATTAGCTGCGAATCGAACGTCGGCTGAAATCTCTGCCCCTCCCCTCCCCCTTCCCCTCTCGCTAATTTCTTCCGCGGGCCGAATTAAAACCAATCGCGAGCCCAATCTCCGGTTGCCCACCCACGGTGCAGCGTGTCTGATAATGGGTCGGTTATTTGTTGGCATGCACTGGACTTTGCTTCGACTGGCAAGTCCTTTACATTATTGCGTCAGAACAAGGTTCGATTCACAGATAACGATAAAACGGACGAGTTAACCCAGCGACCCGCGAATCTAAGAGGCTGAAAGACTGGAAGTCGCCGACCTTTCTATTTCCGAAAGGTTCTTGAGTTCAGCGCCACGTATGGTCAATTGGCATTCTTCAGAACGTTACGTATCGGAGCAGCATTGCATCAGATAAAAGGCATTGTCTTTGTTTACCGGGTTGGTGGTCTAACAGCTGTCACAACAACATATATGATGTAATAATTCCGATGAATCAGTATCTGCGGGAAAGACACAGATTATTTGAAACAGGCCTCTCACTGAATCTGTAAACGATTTGAAAGGATTTCATTCTCAGTGTTGCATGATACAACATTATACCGCTGGGTTTATTGAAGTTACGTATTTCCTACGAACAGAAGAAGATTCGAACACTTTCAGTCTGACGAGTGAATTTACTTGCGTAAACACTTTCTTGGTAGGTCATGCGAAGATTACTGGGAGTGAGACGTACCCTAAACTAACCGCATATGACGTCATTGCCAAGGCTGAGACTGCTGAGGGTCACCCACCTTTGAACCAACATTATTGTCGCTACAGAGAAATGGCCTAGGTGGCAGCTAGCTACGAATTTTTTTACTTATAATGTAGAGTGACAGAGGCCCATCCATGTGCTGAAATGATAAAAACCATTCACTGTTCTCGTAACTACTTATTACACACGAGTAATTGACAAATTACTCAAAAATTATGCAGTATTACTACATCTTCAGCTTATCTGGAGCCTCTGTTTTTCTCACACAGCCAACTGGAATCCGGGAAAAAGACACGCTTCCTTATAATGTGGTGGCGTGCGTGTGTTATTATGGCCTAAAATCCATCAATTGGCGACAAGTAATGCAAGGTTTACCAATGAAAAACAGAAAAAAATTAGTTTCAGGTATTTACTACCGTTACTTCATGCGTTATAATTGATCGGATTTGTGTGATAATAGTTGTTACAGAAACTTTTATTAGTTTATACAAGTTTCCCAATTGCAATTTCTTTACACATTTTCAGTTTACGTCGGCTTTCCTCGTCTCTGCCTGGAACTTTGATTTTTCTTTTGAGTCACATTCATGGTTTATACAATTTTGCTCTTGAAAGCAAATTCGATCATTTAGTGGGTAAAACTGTCGCTATAACAAATCAACAAATCAGCTGCTGTCCCTTCCGTACTGTATAGGAATGACTTTCGTAGTCCGTAATAAAGTCAGTACTCGGGGGATATCGCTTTCTATTAATGAAATCACTACAGCAAACTTCATCTCAATCATCATGGGCAGAGCATTTTCGAGACGACGATACAAACTTTCTGTAATGATGGAGAAGGAGACTGCTACGTGGGCCGGAAACGACTGAGACGCAAGTTACAAAGAGAAATGAGAAATATAATTGCGTAGGCTTCCGCGGCCAGAGTCGACATAAAAGTTTTCTGGGTTTGGTACCGCGTCATATTATAAAAACTACTGCTGCTATAGAAAAACCAACGTTTCGGCCACTATTGCAGCGGCCTTCTTCTGGGTCTAATGAGAAAGTTACACAAAGTCAACTAAGAGCGAAAACCAGATTTATTTTCAGTGTAATATCATTAATGCGAACAAGCCCATGGTCTTGTTCGAACAGTGATACCGGCAGCAAAAAACCTGCTAACGACAGGTGTCACATACGTAGTACTTCTCAAATGATCCAACGAGATTAGATCAGCTGAACGAGTTACCCACGGTACAGGATCTTCGCTTCTGATCCACTTCTCATGACACATGTGATACAAGTGTTCTCGAGCAAGGCGTTCAAAGACAGTTGGGGACTCATTATGCGGGAACCATTTACGTGCACGAAAATCAAGTGAGTGCATTAGTGCAGCTTCGCGTCTGTCTGTTCATGATTTAAGCTTACATTTTGAGTTAGTTTGCCTGTATTACAATATTAGCGAATTCGTGGGTAGTAAATTACATTGTATTAACGAGTCGTAGGTTCCCGTAACTTTACAGTGCTATGCTGTGGGCTCTCCGCACTTTCTCTCACCGCTGCTAGTGTTAATTGTGGCATGTAGCCCACTGTCAGTTTTAGACGGTTGAGTTTTTGCGCTATCATCAGCACGAGGATAGCGAAATCTATGTTCTGTCGAGTGACGGCTTCCGTGTCTAAAAATGTCGGGTGTTTGGTACCTGAGGATGTGACTTTATAGCCACAAAACTAGTTTTGATCTAATAGGAGATCAATAAATCATCTCACGACAGCTGTTACGGTTGTTTACTATTCAAATGGATTTCGACAGCTGTGGTTGCCCCACTCACCAAATGAATTTTAAAGTGAATTCCATCCATTAGTATGCGTTTTTGGTAATACCATGCATACTCAAAAAATCACATCCACCCTTCCCCTGGCCATGGGGTATCTACTCCTCAGAACACAATGTCTAATTATATCCTAACTTAGAGGGTATGAACCAAAGTGCTGCCATCTTGAATCTTGACATAGCTGCTTTTTGCTATCGATGCGAATCATCGACTAAATTGTATTTGGCTGAAGAGGGCTGATATCCCCAGCAATAGCAGAACGACTGTAACTCCTAACCTCCGGTTAACACATCATTCACCATTTCTCACAATCTGAATTTTCTTCTTTAAGGAGATATCGCAAATGAAAAAAGCAATCGTATAAGAGTTACTGACATTACAAGTTCAAATACTATGCTTCACAATCCATTTTTTTAAAGAGAGCACAAATTTCAAAATTTTTAGTTCAGACAGTGCTGAATGACAGTTGGAACAACTACACATTTGAAATATAAGGTGGTGGGCAAATATTCAATACTAAATAACTTGTGAGTGTAACAAACCCAAGCAGGTAAAAAAACTACAATATTGTTTATAACAATATCAAGTTAGCAGTGGGACCCGAAACAATTTCAGAATAAATATTTAAGAAAGGTCTCTTCTAAGAGAATGAATTAACAAAATATAAAATTCAATAACAAGTGTTTGAGTCGCAGTAAATCCTTAATATCACAGAATTGCACAGGCACTGACGATCAATTGCCTAGAGAGAATCTCAGTACCTGAGGCACTGGGGAACAAGCGGCTAAAGACTACAGAAGGAAACGCAAACTCAACGTAGGGACCTGACGAAACGGCATGAAAGGTGGCCGCAGGGATAAGTGACTGTGTCAGACGGTGACTGCCCGACAAACAGCATCCCGGGGTCGAGCCACACCGAGCAGACGCACACGGCAATATACAGTCATTCAGTTACCGATAAATGACTTGGCAGAAAAAAATGGTTCAAAAGGCTCTGAGCACTATGGGACGTAACATCTATCGTCATCAGTCCCCCAGAACTTAGAACTACTTAAACCTAACTAACCTAAGGACATCACACAACACCCAGTCATCACGAGGCAGAGAAAATCCCTGACCCCGCCGGGAATCGAACACGGGCGCGGGAAGCGAGAACGCTACCGCACGATCACGAGCTGCGGACTGACTTGGCAGAAACCTTGGTTATAGAACTGTGACAAAATAAAACACCTACAGCCTTCCTTATGGTTTTATTTTATTTTGTTGCAACCAGTTTCAGCGCTTCAGTGCACCATCTTCAGGCTGTAGTTGTTACGGAACAGGTTGATATGATCCCTATATCAGTTGCCAGCATAGCTGGATACGCAGACAATGTGTCAGCACTCTAACCATCAACTGCTAAGAACGGCTGTAGGTATTTTATTTTGTCACAATAGTAAACGACCGTCGTCTCAAATACATCCTGCCAAAAGGATGGACACACAAAAACTTGGTTATAAAAGACTTTATTTTGCCAGAAATGTTCCACTTTAAAAATCAATCCTTCATTTTGGGAATGCCTGTCATACAATGGTTTTTTCATCTGAGGAAATAGGTATATGTTGCATGATACTTGCTTTCCGCAAAGACTTGGCAGGCATCCACAACTTGAAAATGGCACCTGTATCTTTTGTGAAAGACGCCTACGACCGTTTGCATGAGCAAATATCACTACAAAATTTATTCTTATTGACTAACTTAAAGTTGAAAGTTTGAATAACTTAATTGGAATGGCAACGGAAATATGGCGTTGCTGTGAGAAACCAAGTTACAAATTTTCTATAGCAACAACATTTATTTCTTAAAGCTCATGAAAATACTTCTTAATCACTCACTTTACTTAATAGTACGATTATTCATCCGTAATACAAAACCGAAATAGTAATTTTATCCAACCTGACAGTCTCTCCTAACTAAGATGACTGTAGGACCCATCATGCAGATCGTCCGTACTTACCAGAGTCTCAGCAGGGAATCCGAACCGTGTCCCCTCGTCCGGGGTCCACACACGGTGGCCGGAAGGGCTCAGAGAGTCTGCACAGCGGCTATTTGCCAACCTAACGGGGCCTGCTAACGCGCGGGTAACTCTCTGGTCCAGTGCAGTCGCACTCTACTTAATACTATGGTTGGCTAAACTGTATCTCCACATTCACACAACCCATAGCATACAGCCCACCCATACGTCAGCAGACGACCCACATTCACATTCGCTAATACTATATTAATTGTAAGAGTGATAATATAACATAATTACGAATAAAAATTCCGTGAGTGTCGGAAGGGCACCCAGGTGTGTTTTCAGCATGTGGCTGCTGTACCAAGCCATGTAGCGGTTCACATGGAGCCGTTACAATGTCACTGGGAGTGATGTCACAAGAATATGGGATGGCGGGGTCGAGGGGAGGGGAGTAGTTAGGTTAAATTTTACCACCCAAAGAAGCACTATGTGAGACTGTCGTGTTGCGTTGTCGTGGAGCTAAGACGTAAGACATTCCCTAGGACACCCTCCTGTAGCCTCGTCAGATTTCAGCAGTATGCTCGACAGTTTGTCACTTACGAACATACTCTATTAGCACCACACCAAGACAGTTAAAAAAAGACACATGTTTAAAATGTCGTTCAGAACGTCGAAAACTGATCCGTTACTGATTGTCACGTATTCCTCTGGTTTTATCGACCGTGATATACCGATCACAGAGGGCCAGTGCCGCCACTTTTTGATTTCAGACTTGCTGACTAGAAATATTTGTGCCACATGATAATTTGTCGTTGTGTACACTTCCACCAACTCGGCGTAGATTGTTGCAACGTGGTCCGCTTCAAGTACAGAGAAAGAATTACCTCATGACACTTCACTTTGTCCGTTATTTGCGCCATTTTGTTTTGGATCCTCCAACACGGTGCCACAGTGCTGTAGAACGGGGTTCCAGTGTGTGCCACTGCTACTGACTTGTACCTGCAAACGAACGAGCAAACGAGGTAACAAATGAAACATTATGACTGCCTCTCGTAGGTTTTGTTAGCCAAACTGTGTGAGAGCTTTCTACTGCGCCCGCAAAAAGGAGTGTAGAAAGCCAGCCAGCATTTGCAGTATGAAACATCTACGGTGAGAAAGTTTCTTCGGAAGCGATTGTAGGGATTCTGCAGTGCTGTTGACGCCTCTGCAGAGTGGCATGCTCCATCTCCCGTCTCCAACTGGCACCAAGCAGTAAATTGGTCCGATGATGATCGAATAAGAGATTGAAACGGATCACAGAGTTCAATAAATAGCTTCCATGCGATTCAGACTGCTTTTATTGAAATAATTTTATCATAGTTTTATCGATCACTGTTTCACGGCAATGTTCCAAAAGGGATAGCTGCACTATCTGGAGGTACTATCGGTCTGTCCATCACGTCAATGATCTGACCTTTCTCAAAACTTGAAATACGGCGATAATCTGATAATCTGCCCCTGCACGTCCATTGTGCGTTGATTTGATCTCCATGTGAAAATTCTATTACCTTTAGGCACACAATAGCTATCGTGTACTCACACCATTCTACACCTGTAAGAATAAATTCATGTGCAGCCACTCCATCGGTATTTTCTACAGTTCGTGGACCTATCGCTAATTCTGCAGCATCTCTTTTGGAACATTGTCCGTGAAACAAACGGTGGTCGATAAAACTACAGTAAAATTATTTCAATAAAAGAAGTCTGAATTGCATGGAAGCTATTTATTTCATTTGGCGATCCGTTTTCAGTCTCTTATACGGTCATCATCAAAAAAATTTACTGCTTGGTGACAGCAGGAGAGGCGGTGTGGAGCATGCCAGTCTGGAGAGGTGTGAACAGTACTGCAGAATTAAACCTACAGGGCTAGTTTAATTTCATTTGCATGAAGTATTTCATGTAACATTTAAACAACAGGTTGTTTTTATTTCTAACCATCCATATTTCATAGATACCTAAAATTTTATATCCTCTTTCTATAGCTTTATTCACTATACCAGTTGTTCAAGTTCCAATAAAACTTCATTTGTCATCATAGTGATTACATTTATTTAATCTTTGTTATGCACATTTTACACATAAAGGAGGCAACATTTTTCATTTCTATCGCTCTTCATCCAAACAAGTAAACAGGATGATGCAATCCTCTGGTGCCACTACTTTACATTTTTACAACAACATATAGATTCATATATTTTTGTTGCATGACCTACAGCATAATAACCATAACATTGCACAGCTAGATAGAGACAACACACATTAGTATATCTTATTTTTGTATTAACACTTGAAAGGAGTCTACTGGGGCACACTTTTATGTGACACACAAATATGTCATGAATGTTAATGTAAACTATACTGAAACTACGATATTATAAATTATATATATCTCTGATAGGCTTTATGATGCAGATCGCTGACAGTGCACCATGGCAGACCTAAAGATACCGTGTGTGGTCTAAGATTGTAGTGATGGGGTAATAGTGTGCTGGGTGCACAGTTGTAGGTAGCTGTCTGTGAGCGAAATACGCTGGAGTACGTAGTTTTTGTCGTGTGCTGTGTGAAGTAACTAAGTGTTACATTAATGTAGGTATGTCAATATTGTGGAACATGGAAGCATAAGTCTTCATGCAAGCAAGGAGAAGACGTTAAATAATCGATTTTTGTTTTGGCAGCACGTTACTATAGATGAGATGGCTGATAGTTTGTAATTGTTGAGTAACTCCAGAATAAACGTAAACTGATTTGATAAAAAATCTAGTTAGATATTTCACTTTTGTAATGCTTCTTAGATTTGTTGATGGAGCCATATGTAATCTGATGATATGCATTTATGTTGTATTAGTGAGGTTAGATAATACTTGCTGTTTAAATCTCATTGTTTGTGAATCAATTGTGAGTAATATAACTTTAACTGTCAGATGTTTTTGAAAAGACAAACGTAACTTGAAATAAAATTTTGCTAAAAAAATTCAGTAGTCATAGTTCACCACAATCAGTACTGCCTCCATGTCCAGGTTTTTCAAAAAAGTTGGATTTCCTTAAATGTTTTCATTTACCAGCCAAAACAATTTCATGTGAATTTCAAAGTATTACTGCCAGCACTGCACACTGCTGAGCCTGTAGCTAGCATTTTATATTTTTCATGAGAGACCAGAATATATCGCATTCCACCATTGCTGCTTTAGAGGTAAGACAACTGTATTTATTTGTTATGTCCATAGTTCATTCAACGTAATCGTAAAGATTATTTTTTAGAGAACGTTACACACTATCTGATTTATCTGTCAGTTTTTTTTCTTTGTACAGGCTCTATGAAAAGCGTGTCCTGAATTTAGTGGTTCAACAAGCTATAGTCAACTTTTTCACCGTTTAAGCTGTTTATAAATTGCTGAGTTAATCAAACTACAATCGTACATCACTTTTCTGGACTCCTCCTTAATGTCTTTTGGTAAACATCATTCATTGATTCACAGATTTTGTTGTTAATTGTTTTCTTTTGGTGTGCCAGTTAATACTAATGATAATAATATATCATAGGTAATAGGTAATATTTGAATATTTGTTTGCCGCCTTTTACGAGAGCCTGTAAACTATTTTTGTGGTCAGCCAGAAAGCGATGGAGAACACATTGACCATAGTTCCCAGTCTGCAAGCCCACATTCTAGTCAAGCCCTCTGAAAGAAATGTTGTTATTCGCTATTTGCTCAGCGGGATCAGGACTAAGTTCTGAGTTCTGACTGATAGTCGTATAGAACATATGAGCTCTAATTTATAAACATATTTAGTAAGGTTTCACGTGCACAGCACTGTAATATTCATTACGTTAATACTAATATTAAATGTCTCTATCCTAAACAGCACAGAGACGACCTATTCTACTAAACTGTCTTCCGCCACGACTTCTGATAATCAAAATAATTGCTCGCCAGAAAAGTGGAAAATTTTTGTCACCACTTGCCAAGGGAATCTGTGAATATTATGGGCGGCACACTAACAATTACTTTCCCGAAAGGTCGGTGTACAGTGCTCGCGATTTCACTTCCTATTTGTACCGAAAACAAGTTTGGTTACAGTCATTCTGTGACGTCATCCGAGGTATTGTGTACTCCGGAGTTTGACTGGCGTGGTCCTACAGCAGCTGGATGCAAAATGAAGACTAGTCTTGCCTCACGGGCTGTATTTATATACGGGCGCAGCAGACCGCCAAGTGAACATCTGTCGTTATTCTGCGCTATGCCCATGATAGCAGCCTCGAAACGGCCACTTTCTCGGACATATTATATTTTTAACAGTGTCAAAAATTAATCTAGAATCTTCGTAATTTTTGTATGAATGTAGTTAAGTTCGTTAAAATCACAGAAAAAGTTTTAGCTCGCCAACATATGAAGTTTACCGCCTAGAATTATTACCGCAGTAGAACAAGACCTCTGAACTACAACTTTACGGGACCTTGTATCTGTTATTGTTTACATCTAGGCCTTTAAAATAGTTATAGCTCTATTATTTAATAGGTTTCATCACGTGCTGCACACAGAACTTCCTAGCATTAATGTAACAGATACTTAATCAACAGCAATTAAGGACTTTTTGTTTCAAATTTAGTTTTCAGTAAATTACTCCAAAACTATTAGAGGTAGCTCAATTGGGTTAGATAATTAATGTTTTCATTCTGACCAAAATATAGCTTTAATCACCTTGAAATTTGCACCAGTTAATTTTGATATACATCTGAACATTATGACCAGTTTTTGGGTTACTAGCTTTATTATTAAGTGCCACTTTTTTCTTAAAACGATAGTATTAGGAAAACATATTCATATGATCAATCTGAGAGTTGGCAATTTAGATATAAATACTGTGAACCATATGTTGACAAAATTTGGAAAAGCGACTTTAACGTTTAATTCCACCACTGGTTGTGGTGGCGCTACTAGCAGTGAAGTGGGGTAAGTCCAGACACACTCGCTCGCCTCTGTATCTCTCAACTGATACAGTGCTTGTTTCTCCACAGTTTCAGTTTTAAAACAACCATACCGAAACCACCCATGGCATTGGTAAACAGTATTGATTTCTTTATCAAAGTCATTTAGTTTACCTCCAACTGTATTTACTTCAACACCATTGAGAGCATTTTGAAGATTATTGTTGTTTAAACTGTTTAACTAAGCTATAGATCTTTTACTATAATTTTCTTTTTTTCTTTATACAATAAAGCAAGGTACATATTTAGATGTATATATAGCAATACAAATTCCAAAAATTGTTATGTAACAGAATGACTCTACATTAGCTGTTTCTATGAACTGTTCTCTTAGTTCTAAACAGCCTCAAATCTACATCACAGTCATGGTATTTCTTTCTTTGTGCTGAACACATAATTTTCTTTAACTTTTTGACTGTACCATGTGAGAAATTTCGCTATATTTTCGTTTTACAGTACTGCTACTGGGAATTGAGCCTATGTAATTTACATTTTCACATGTATCGAATAAATGTGGGAAATAGAAGTTCTTTACTGATTTCATATCAAATATTTCTGGAAATGACTAGGTTTTCCTTCTATAAAATTCCCACTGTCTGCAATTTTTAGGCCTCATTGTTTTATCGCCAATAACATTAATTTAGTTCCTGTATAGATAGCATATAGCTTCATTGTATTTTCAACACAGTACTTCATAGTCAATTGTGAACCATGATGTTCAGCATAATGAGCTGTAAATGTATACTCACTATTTTTATTAGATATCATCCATCTACAGAATTCCTCATTTGATTTAAACTGATAAAAAACGTCACCATTACAATTGTGAACTATTATGAGACTAGGAATATGTACTCCTGTTTTTTGTTGAGCTTTATAATCAAACAAGATATATTTTTCAGTATACATTCAAGGAATTATCGTTGTGGGTCCTTTTTTAGAACACTTAATTGTTTTTATGTAGCTATATTACTGCACTTCAAAGTTTCAAAAATATAACAATTTTTAAATCTCTTCTTTTCTCACATTTATTACATTCTTTAACTATATATTCCTCACTAAATTTTCTTTCAAATTCTTGTACACCACCTTTTTGTATTGGATGCTACATTTGTGATTTTCAATTTCTACTTCTAGATTATGGTTAAAACATTTTAGAAAGCCTCATGTATGTTCTTTAGATCTCAAAGAAACCCTTTTATATTCTTTGTATAAGTAACAAAATCACTTTACTGTACTTTTGGTTACCCCAGCTTCAGCTGCATGTCGAAAATAATTACTTTTTTTATATTTTAATGATAATTTTACATCTATACTTCTAGTTTTTTTATAAAAATGTAATTAAATTGTTTCGGTATGCGCGGAAGCTCAAAATAAAATGAGTGCCACAAGTAAAAAATATTCCACAACAGAGCTACTTGGAAATAAATCATAACTACTAAATGAAAGATTCGGACTGTGGCTACTTACAGAAGGTATTAAGAATCATAATTTCGTTATAAATATTGGAAATATAATCTACACAAAAGGAAAAATGATTACAAGAGCTTAAACCAATAACAGAACCATTTTGTACCAATTTTATGTTCGTAAAAATTTCACATTTCGTAGAAGGTGAAGGAGAAGTGAAAAATGGAAAATTCCTTTTAAACAAAAGAAGCTTGTGGAAGTTTTAATAGTTTTTAAAGATCCAAATTCTCTAAATTTAATTTGGCTGGACATGAAGTTAACGCAATAATTCCATATTTATTACATTCCAGTACACGAACAATTAAAGGTACTAAACAAATTACTAGCAAACATATAAAAGGATGCAAAAATCCTTCCTGTTCCTTATAAGCTAGAATTAGCAGATGTTAAATTAGTTTCACTTTTAAGGAAATTACCAGAAAATTTAGAAGGACTTAAGATGATCATTATTATTTATTTTATCCAGACATAAGACGAGATTTTGCAGTTACTTTTAATAAAGAAGAAATATGCAAATATTTTACAAATAATTATTATTCTCAAATAGAAGTAGAATATGAAGGAGAACATAGTTTAATAGTTAATAACAACACAATGGGAAGATTTCGCTTAAAATGTATAATTATAATTCTAGGTTTAAAATATACAGAGAATTTGCTTGCCAAATAATAAGTTCAGGAGTTAACAAAAAACTTGGTAAATATGTTACAGATATTATTTAATTGTCTAGGCAGAAAATTAAAGGAAAAACTTGCTTTTAATTTAGTTAAAGAAAATGGAATTACATGACTCCATACAACAGTTTATCGTTATATTAAGCCAGATTTCGAAAAATAATGGGAATTCAATCCATTAGTAAATGGTTTAGAATTGATGACAAATGACAGAAAATATGTCGAGAAAGCCCATTTTATTCTGTGATATTATCTTAAATGTCGCAAACATTAACAGATACGGTACAGTAGAAAATAACTGGTGTTTCATTTACAACAACCTCTTGCAACAGAAACACAAAATCATTAGCAGGAATACAAATACAATTTAAAACAGGTAACAGGAAGGAAACAGAAAATTTATTAAATTTGTTTTATCTGTATATAATTATAACTTCTTGCTCAACAATTGCAGAGAAATCTTTGAAGAAGCGGAGAATGTAATTTCTGTGAAACAACCATGCTCTGAAAAATCTGCAGACATATAATTTTCTAAATCCAAGAGTCTGTTTTCTACAACACCAAAAGACATAAATATTGAAGAACTGGTGTAAATAAAAACAAATAATATTATTACATTTGTGTGTAATAAAGAATAAATACTCATAGCAAACAATTATCCATCTACAATTAAAGAAACTCAAGCAATTAATGTGTTATATTCAGAACTGACTAAAAAATGAGAGCAAGAATTATAAACTAGAAACCTACAAGAAAGAAAACGAGAATGTTTAGGTAACTCAAATCTTTGAAGGAAGTTACATACTATTTTGGAGAAGGAACGAAAAGTAAGAGAATACGAAGGAGAAATAATTTTTTTTTAAACAGCAGTGGATAGATTTTGCAACAAGTGGAGTTTATAACGTTTATGCTTTTGTGGTAAACGATAAAAATAAGTTTCTATATCTAATAGTATTGGGTGAACAAATTGTTGAAAGATCTGTATACATTGTTAAAGGTCCCAATTAAAATAAATTCATAAAAATGAAGAAAAATGAAGACATTCTTAAAAATGAAGGACTTATTTGTATTCTATATAATAGTTCTAACCACAGATTAGAAAATTTTTACTATGCTAAAGAAGAACGATTATTGGGAGTAAAAACTGATGGTTCATTCAATTCAATTTAATGGAAATCCTTTCCTTGGAATACTTTACTAAAAACCAGTAACTATTTCAGAAAACAAAGAGAGTTTGTTGAATAAAAAAAGTGTAAAAGACTAGAACACTGTGTAGTGAAGCAGCCTACTCACACTGTATAAAATTCTCATTAGTCCTTCCATTGTGTGCCAGCCTAGTCCGTTGTAACTAGCTCTGACGTCATAAATGTTGCACAATACTTTAAAAATCCAGTAAATAACCTGAAACGGTTCTAGCATGTCAGGAGTAATACTAAATCAATATGTGTTGAATATCAGTTCAATAACTTTAACCTTTATCGAATTTTGGATGTTTTTCTGTAAAAATCATTGGCGCAACAGAAAAGAGCTAGAGACTTAAAAGTTTATATTTGGATTCCTTTTCCATAATAATTCAGTAGAAACAGTATTCTGCATCTTACAAATTAAAATGTTAGTTGAAATTCATGATTTTCTGGTTTTTGTCTTAAAAATTAAGGAAGCAAGATAGATTAAGTAGGCGAATAAATAATGCTAGGATGTTTAAATTTCATTAGAAGGGAGATCCGCTATAATCATAAAGATGTGAGAAGTTTCAATTGAACAACTATAAAACTATAGCGATAGCGTATCTCCAAAGGGCAAGTTCAGAGCTCGTCTACTGCGTGTAGTATAATTAAATTAATTCTCTCGCCCAAAATATTTGACTTAGCCACGTCAGACTTGTATTATGAGTACTTACCTGTGTGCTGATTGCACATTTAAATTGAGAGCTTCATCGGCCATCAGCAAAGGAAGTAATGATTTATTCAATAACTTAAAGTGGTGCATTACTAGCCTAGCGGCTAGTCGGGACAGCGGAATTGATCAGGCGTTCCCTTAGCCGTCCGCAACGCGGCTTGATATATAAGAACGCTGCGCGAGAGAGGAAGGCCCCAGTTCTCTCCAGATGCTGAATAGCACACCATCTGTGTCGGGAGTCGCGTCGCATCGGTATCATTGCTATAAACAGCCTCTGATGCCGTATTAAGTTACTCGGGATACGCGTAACCATGAAATCATTTTCGAGTGAAGTGTTAATTCGGGGATGACTTTAATGATCTATTTTCAGTCTGCGTATGTCGTATTTTCACGTGCCCCCGCGGGACAAACATTCTATCATTATTTAGCGTGGCGTTTGATGAACATTATCATCAAGTTATGGCGAGCATTCACTTAAACATTTAATTTGAACAGTTATAGTTGTATCAGCGCATCAGACTCTGAACTGCTCTGTTAGTTGGATTGTATGGATTCTTTTGGTCTGTGACTTTCAGAATATACTGAACAATTTTTAGAAAATCGTTTTTTATTCTGAATCCCAGACAATCTCCTAATTTCTCAGAGCTATAAGCTGTAGCTATAAGTGTATTTCTCAGATGAAGTGGGCACTAGGAATTCTAATTACAGGCTTCACGTTTTGGTAATCACTTTCTGGTTGCCAATAATGTAGTTAGAGAGCCAGTGTTGAGAACGGCAAAAGACATTAAATAAGTAATAGGAACATTTAAATAACAATAATTCTACCCGCCGCCCCACATATGGTTAAACGGCAGGGAATTGCATCTTTTGTACATTACAACATTATTCCACCAGCCGCCCCACAATTGGTGCATCGGCCGGGAAATGCATCTTTTCTACATGACACTCTACATTTAAACAACTAACAATAATTCCACCCGCCGCCCCACAACTGCAAGACTGATTAGATATAATTACTTACAATATTGTAACTGAATAATCTGGCACACGCAAGGTAGGAATACGGACTCGGAGTTTTACAGAGTACAAAAGAGGAGTAGGAGCAGAGACGGCAAAGCTCATACACAGTACTATGGACATTCTTCTACTGAATGTGGGAACTTACCTCTACAGCGTCGGCATCCTCCGCTCTTTCATTTCATACCCAGCAGTGTGAATCAGTCCCTGTGGGGGCTTTTGTCTTCCATCATACCCGTTTGGTGGTAGCTCCCAGCAGACCTTGCTTCTTTATCTATCTGTGATTAAAGCGCTTTTCAGATGACACATGTTAAGAGTTGTGGTGACAATAAATGTTTCATTCTTTGAGTCAAGTCATTGTCGTGCATGGCTGATTTTTATTTTTTAAGTAAGTACTTTATTTCATTATTTTATATATTTAGGTAACGTCGCCCTCTTGGGCAATTTCAAGCTTCCTTAGTCACAGCGAAAAACTAAAGTCCCATATCTTATTTTCCGCACACTACTGTGGATCGACCTCCACCTACTGGTACCCATAATAAAGGTTGCTTATGAACGTCATGGTAACGGGCAAAACACAGATGTCAACTCCGTATATAATATTATTAAATGCCACCCTTATGCTGCTCATTGACATCTGTGTTGTGCCCATTACCACCATGTTCATAAGCAACCCTTATGAAGACTCTTCAATTTCTCCAGGCCCATTTCATGACGAAATAAATCTCGGGTGAACAGCCGGGTGTGAGTCTACAGACACAATATTTCTGCAATGGACCTTCTTGCCATCATCAGTTGTGCTGAAGTACTGCCGAGGGACTGCAGGCGTGAGGTATATATCAGATTCCCCTTCCCCCTCACTCGGGCGATCCCTCCGCTGTACTTGCCGCGGGCGCTTTCTCGGCCGTCCACGCCGGGGTTCGACGCCCGGCGTGTGGCCCCGTGTCTGGGTGTTCCCTAGTAGATCTCCGCCTAGGGAGGCTTGCCGGCGGCGTTTCGGAGATTCCTCCCCCTGCCCTCGAAGTCACTACATTGTGGGATATTTCTGTCTTCTCCTTAATCCAGGTAATGGCTGGTTTCCGAGCTTGGTTAAGGGAATAGCCGATGTGACGATTCTGTTTGGGTTTTCTTACTGTGATTTCTATAGCTTCTTTGATGATACAGTCCCAATATTTCTAAATCTGTATTAGGACCTTGGCCTTGTCACAATCCATGCCGTCAGCTTCTGACAGGCAGTGCTTGGCGTTTGCAGACTTATTAGGCTTTTGCAATCTAGTGTGCCGTTGATGTTCACGGCATCGGTCTTCAGTGGTGCGAATTGTCTGTCCTATGTATTCCTTACCGCACTGGCACGTTATTTTGTAAACCCCTGATTTACGTAAGCCTAGGTCGTCCTTAACACTGCCAAAAAGTGCTCTGGTTGTAGTTGGAGGGCAGAAGACGGTTTTTACTTGATAATTGTGTAAAATACGTCCAACTTTTTCCGATAAGGCCCCACAAAATTGAATGAATGCCATGGACGTGTTTCCTCAGGCTCTTCATTAGTTTGCGCCGGTTGTGTTATTAGTGGCGGACGTAGAGCATCCCGGATTTGCCTGTCCTTATAACCGTTCCTCAGAAACACGGACTTCAGATGGGCCAATTCTTGTTGAAGACTGACCTCGTCAGAGAAGGCGCGAGCTCTGTGTAGAAGAGATTTTGGCACGCCGTTCTGAGCAGGGTGGTGGCAGCTATCCGCGTGTAGGTATAAGTCGGTGTGAGTTTTCTTTCTATATACACTGTGCCCCAACCTTCCGTCATCTCCATGGTGAACGTGATATTCTCGTGTCTTGAGTTGAGATGTGCGAGAAATTCCGTCAGCGTGTCTCTTCCATGTGGCCAAATGACAAATGTGTCCTCCACGCATCTGAAGAAACGGGTAGGTTTTAGATGGAATGAATCCAAGGCTTCTTCCTCGAAATGTTCCATGTACATGGTAGTGACGACGGGAGAGAGAGGACTCCCCATAGAAGCACCTTCGTTCTGCTCGCAGTAGTCAACTTCAAATAGAAAATATGTTGACGTTAGCACATGTCTGAACAGATGGGTGGTTTTCATGAAATTTCCGGCCGATGAGTTCCAGAGATTCAGGTAACGGAACACTGGTAAACAGGGAAACCACGTCGAAGTTCACAAGTATGTCAGATTCCTTAATCGTGTTTCCTCCGAGGGCGTACGGCTTACAAGAAGTCCACAAGCAACACGTCCCGTCACGTCCTATTGTCATCAATATTGGTGCCCGGAAGTATCCTCTCGCCAAGTACCTCAGGGAGCTGCTCAGCCCTCACGTGGGGACATGCCCACACCATATCCGTAGCTCTTCGGATTTCTTGGGACGCATAAACCACCTCACGATTAAGGAATCTGACATATTTGTGAGCTTCGAAGTGGTTTCCCTGTTTACTAGGGTTCTGTAACCTGAATCTCTGGAACTCTGGGGCCAGAAGTTTGATGAGAAAACCACCGATCTATTCAGACATGTTCTAACGTCAACATATTCTCTATTTGACTGTGACTAATACGAGCAGATTGAAGGTGTTGCTGTGGGGAGTCCCCGTAATTTCTTTGTGACCTCTTCAGGGAAGCCGGAATGTTTGAGAAGCGCCAAAGTTTTCCTTTCGACCCTCTTGGTAGGATCGGTGTCAATCTTGTGGTAAGCGGTGTCATCTAGCAGGTCCCGCATCTTCATGGTGTAATCCTGGTGAGACAAGCTTACGGTAGCATTACCCTTGTTAGCCGGTAATACCACTATGTCTGGATCTTTTCTTAGCTTCCGGATGTCAGCCCTCTCTCTTTTGGAAATATTCGGTTTCATAGGTCTAGTTCGAGTTATGGCCCTTCAGGTTTCGCGACGCACCTCTTCCGCTGCCTCAGGTGGGAGTCGAGCCGCTGTGTGTTCAACTGCACTAATGATTTCGGCAATGATGCACCAATTGCCGACGTCATTAGTGCAGTTGAACACACAGCAGCTCGACTCCCACCTGAGGCAGCGGAAGAGGTGCGTTGCGAAACCTACAGGACCATAACTAGAGACCCTTGGCACTACATCAGCACACCCGATGATGGCCACAAGGTCGATTGCCGAAATATTGTTCCTTTGTATAATCACACCAGCTATTCACCTGAGAATTATTTCGTAACCTTTATTATGCCTAGTTGGATCTTCCTGCACGCTAACGTGTGGAAAATTATAAATATATATATGATTACATTTTTCTCCATGGCGAAGGTAGCTCGAAAATGTCCGCTACATAATAGGACCAGTTTTTCATCTATCTGATCAATTTGAAGTATCACACACCTGAACGTCATACAGCCACAGCTGTAGTGACCAGATTCATCTTAAGGATTGTTACGCGAAAGAAATACAACCTTTATGAATCAGACTTTGGAGTCGGGCCTAATACAGTTCGTGGATCTATTCATCGCGGAGCGAGAGGGGTGCGTCTCAGTCGGCCAGCTGATGCAGAATGACAAGCATTGCAGAGAAGGACAGCAGTGGGTAATTTCTGAGCGCCATCGTACCGAGTGTCTTCGTGGCCCTGTTATGTGTTGATTTCATTCTCATAACTCGCAAAGGCAGGAAACAAAAGGAACTATCAGTGGCACAATTCTCGTTGCCTTGGGTACCAAGAGCCTGAGAGAAGGAAGAAAGTGCGATATTCTTGGTGCCTAGTGATTAAGTAAGTGTACCATTGATATTCATGCCCGTGTTGGGGACATTTAACGCCAGGAGTACCACAAAATAGACATGTAGTAGATTAGATTTTGTTTAAGATAAACGTATATAAGAAGAACGTAATGGAAGTTAGAGATCGATTCGGGTATTGGGTCCTCACACATGAGAAACTAATGTAACGTCGTTAGAGCGTAAGGTATTTTTAATGTGAATTTGCGGCAATGGATTGCAGCCGTGAGTCAGGCGCTGGCTTGTGGATGATAACTATATGCAACGTGACACAGCGAAGTATGTCGGGCCTACATGAGCGTAAAAGTTCCAGAAAACGCGTCCTTAGCGGGATTGCGAGTAATTCTTGCCATAAACTGCCATTGAAACCAGCGCACTAGTGCTAACCTAATGTGTGTCAGCGCGTGACTTAAAGAGACGCATTTGCGAGACACATGCGACTGCTGAGTGTAAATAGAGGGCAGCCAAGTAGTACCAGTGCCTTTAGTGTCACAGTTGTTGTGGACGACAGCGGGTGTTATACGGCGCCCACATGAAGCTTCCGACGGAGAACCAAAGATTGCAGTCTGTGGCAGAGTAACGGTTCGACCCTCTGAGTTCTCAAGGAACTCGGAGCCAGCCAGCGGCGGGTCAGATCAGATCTTTCAGCAGCACGGTGTACTCCTGCCTGGAAGCGGAGGGGTCACATTCCGGCTGCTGTCTGCATCAACCTTCCACCGTTGAGTGGAGCGGGTGGCATGTGCCACTTTTCACTGGAGCCTGGCGCGCCTCTGTCATCTAAGAGTGCGCTGCTGGGGTAGCGTGCTTCGCCTTGGCTGTCGCTATTTTGCAACGTGGCTGCGTCCTCAGCACAGCGGGGCCACCAAACCGCCGAGTGAGGGAGACTCACTACGAGCAGGACGACGGACACCTGTACCGCCTGAGGCAAAGGAAAATAAAATGTTTACAGATTGCCGCAGAGTGTCTCTGCCGCTGTGAGCTGTCTTTGCCCCACACCACAGCCTCCATTCCACTATCCCTGTACCTCCTGCAACTTCAATTCAAATGGATACCTGTTGTGTTGCAAAGAACCCCACATCCCGATTCAAGGTCCTTGACGAGGTAATGTCAACCTACACGCCCGAGCGAGCAATATGTCCGTCCTCATAGGCGCTGGAGGTTATGAGAAGCGCATACTGTTATGGTCCCTGTGAACCAGTTGATTCCATATTCGCCCAACAGTCATAGGATCCCGACCAAAGTGAGCGGCAATACCGCTTAATTGTAAAGTCTCGATAGGCAACGATTCTGTTGCTGTCGGATACCAAAAGGTGCTGGCAGACGTTCTCCCATCTTAGGCGAGATACAGCACGATCATCTCACAAAGAAACAACTTTCAGTTGTGCGTTCAGAATGAAATCCACTCTGCATAATCATTTTTTACATATACAATATACACTCCTGGAAATGGAAAAAAGAACACATTGACACCGGTGTGTCAGACCCACCATACTTGCTCCGGACACTGCGAGAGGGCTGTACAAGCAATGATCACACGCACGGCACAGCGGACACACCAGGAACCGCGGTGTTGGCCGTCGAATGGCGCTAGCTGCACAGCATTTGTACACCGCCGCCGTCAGTGTCAGCCAGTTTGCCGTGGCATACGGAGCTCCATCGCAGTCTTTAACACTGGTAGCATGCCGCGACAGCGTGGACGTGAACCGTATGTGCAGTTGACGGACTTTGAGCGAGGGCGTATAGTGGGCATGCGGGAGGCCGGGTGGACGTACCGCCGAATTGCTCAACACGTGGGGCGTGAGGTCTCCACAGTACATCGATGTTGTCGCCAGTGGTCGGCGGAAGGTGCACGTGCCCGTCGACCTGGGACCGGACCGCAGCGACGCACGGATGCACGCCAAGACCGTAGGATCCTACGCAGTGCCGTAGGGGACCGCACCGCCACTTCCCAGCAAATTAGGGACACTGTTGCTCCTGGGGTATCGGCGAGGACCATTCGCAACCGTCTCCATGAAGCTGGGCTACGGTCCCGCACACCGTTAGGCCGTCTTCCGCTCACGCCCCAACATCGTGCAGCCCGCCTCCAGTGGTGTCGCGACAGGCGTGAATGGAGGGACGAATGGAGACGTGTCGTCTTCAGCGATGAGAGTCGCTTCTGCCTTGGTGCCAATGATGGTCGTATGCGTGTTTGGCGCCGTGCAGGTGAGCGCCACAATCAGGACTGCATGCGACCGAGGCACACAGGGCCAACACCCGGCATCATGGTGTGGGGAGCGATCTCCTACACTGGCCGTACACCACTGGTGATTGTCGAGGGGACACTGAATAGTGCACGGTACATCCAAACCGTCATCGAACCCATCGTTCTACCATTCCTAGACCGGCAAGGGAACTTGCTGTTCCAACAGGACAATGCACGTCCGCATGTATCCCGTGCCACCCAACGTGCTCTAGAAGGTGTAAGTCAACTACCCTGGCCAGCAAGATCTCCGGATCTGTCCCCCATTGAGCATGTTTGGGACTGGATGAAGCGTCGTCTCACGCGGTCTGCACGTCCAGCACGAACGCTGGTCCAACTGAGGCGCCAGGTGGAAATGGCATGGCAAGCCGTTCCACAGGACTACATCCAGCATCTCTACGATCGTCTCCATGGGAGAATAGCAGCCTGCATTGCTGCGAAAGGTGGATATACACTGTACTAGTGCCGACATTGTGCATGCTCTGTTGCCTGTGTCTATGTGCCTGTGGTTCTGTCAGTGTGATCATGTGATGTATCTGACCCCAGGAATGTGTCAATAAAGTTTCCCCTTCCTGGGACAATGAATTCACGGTGTTCTTATTTCAATTTCCAGGAGTGTAGATGGCAATATTTTCATACACTGTGCGAATGTGCTGAAATGTGTTGTATAACCAAATATTTAGTTCCCATAATGTCAATTTGAGGTTTTCTGCATGCTACCAAATGGTGTTCGAATAATTTTAATGGGCATCGGTGTAAGACACCTTGTACCTGGATATTCGCTTGACAGTGACTGCCGTCAATTAAACCTGCGTCTGGGCCTCAGTCTGTATCGTATCCTTCCTTCCTGGCAGATAATAAACTCAGAAAAATAATTAAATCTAGCAAAGAATATGCGATGCATTTGTAAAGATTTGCTTCGGGAAGCATATGTCACAAATGGGATAACACGATGTGGTCACTTACAACATAGTAAGCAATCAGGTATGTTGTTATAGTGTATCATCTTCATTCATTTTGTAGGCCATTTCTTATTATCTTTCATTTGAAGTGCTAGACACTGGTGCCTATTGTACATCAGTATATTTTGAAAACATTTTTGACCGTGATAATGCTGAATCGACTTCCACGAAAGAAGTGGTATCAAGTATTACTTTGGGATTCGTAGAAAAAATATGCTGGTTCGACTTCTTAAAAATGTACTGATTAAACGACACCAGACAGATTCATCCGTAACATAAGACATATACAATGAAATTAATATGTCATTACTGAAAGGTCTCTACAATATGTGCAGTCTCATTCATTTTTTCCTTGCAGTATTGGCCGTAATGAGACTGCTCTCCTTTAATATTAGGAACTTATTTTTCTATCTTAAGAAAGAATTTTAGAAATTTGCTTCTGAAATACATATAAATTTACCTATAACCCATTTTTACCAGTTTTTGTCTGGTAAATGTATTTACAGTTACGTAAATATATCTTCGTTGTAAATACCCGACGTCTAACCATTATTATTATCAAACATTCACTGACACCATTAAACAAACATGTAATTCATTGCAATAAAGAAAATTACCAATTTGTTATAGAACGTGATTTTTGATGCTGATACTCGACGTGAAAAGGCCATGAAGGATTCAAGCCGTACTACTGTCGTTCTTCCTGCCCACAAAATCGAACACGGTGGCTTTTAAGTTGCGATACTAGAGAACGAATTCATTAATGCCAGTAGGTTGAATACGAGGGTTGCCCAGAAAGTAATGCACCGCATTTTTTTCTCGGCCGAAAACAATACTACGTATGCGAATCGTTACGTGTGTATTATTTGAAGTCTCCTGAGTGAGCGCGCCAAGTTTCCGTCACTTTCGACAGAAAGCGCAGCTGCAGCACTGTTTCAAAATGGCATCTGTAAGTGACGTACATTACAAGCAACGTGCCGTCATTGAATTTCTCACTGCAGGGGAAGAAAGTGTGGGGCATATTCACAAACATTTGTGAAAAGTCTATGGAGGATCTGCTGTCGACAGAAGTACAGTTGGTCGCTGGGCACGGAGGGTGAGGTCATCAGAAGGCGGTTCGATGAGGCTCCACGAATTGCTGCAGTGGGGGAGACCATCCACGGCTGTCACACCTTACATGTCGCAGCGAGCTGATATTGTCATTCGCGAGAACAGACACCATTAAAGGATGCCACTCGTGGAAATTTTGAGGACGATGAGGAGGTGATTCACACAGTGAAGAACTGGCTCCGCCACCAGGACAAGTATTGGTACTGATGCGGCATACACGCCCTCGTTTCGCGCTGGAGGAAGACCATAGAACTCGATGGAGATTACGTGAAAAAGTAGGGTATGTAGATAAAACACCATTCTTTCTTGTGTGTAGTTCTCATTATGTTCAATAAAGAATTGTTGAAGAAAAAAACGCGGTGCATTACTTTCTTAGCAACCCTCGTATTTGAGCTAGTTTTCCACTTTCTCATATTCCTATTAAATTCATAGCGTTCAGAAATATTACACAGAAAATTAGCTATTATAATCTGGAGTGGGGCACTGTTGCAGCCAAGTAGATAAAGTCCTCATGGCTAAGTGTTTGAATATTTGAGTAATGTGAAAAATGTTGTGTTTGCTTACATCAAAAGAATAGGTTCATTTTTTTTAATCCAGCCTCTTTTAAAAATAGGAATAAACGTGCTGACTTCAGAACATAATACCAACGAGCATTGATTATTCTCTGTACATATAAGTTAATCGCTTTAAAGGAAGCAGCCACGTTATTTTATTATTTTTTATTGCTGATGTTTATGTTTCACTCTCAGAGGTTTCTTGTGCAGCAATTCTTCAGATGAAGGCTCGTCCCTTGTAAAGTGTAGATTCTAGCGTTTATTACACTGTAAGTAGTTGCTTCAGTGGCATTTGAACACTTACTTTTATAACCACGACCTTATTTTCATTATGGATCAAATCAGGCGAAGAATATTTTATTAGTGCTGGAAATACACAATGAGACTTGTCGCGTTTTTTCTGTCGATACTCGTTAGCTCGGTTCCGTTATGGACGGTGTGGCCCACGGTATGCTACGTGCTTGATATTGACTACACGCTGGTGCATTTCCATCCACTCCCTCGACCTTGACTGAGTTCCGACGATCAAAGACAATGGACAGAATTGTTTTACATTTGAGATACGAACATGTGTGCATTATTTGCTAATCAGATAGTAGGTTCGTAGAATAATGCACTACTGCAGCGTAAATTACACTACGACGTGGCCGCTTGATCATCGATTAACGTTTTGTATTTTTCTTCCTAGATCACGGTTTGCAGCTATATTTTTCTTGAAATTTCTGGATTCATAAATGCCCTATAATAGCAGCATTAACAATCTAGCGTATACTGTAATGATGGCAACTCTTCCCTATTCTTACACCTGCTCTGCATCAGTTTTGCAGCCCGTTATTTGAATTCAGGCTTTCAAAAATTATTTCTGCTACATATGTTGCATTTATTTCATTTACAAAGATCTTTTACTTGGCCTCCATATATTTTCATATTTTTGCTTCGTGTTGCACTGTTTCGAAAGACAAACGGCCTGTAAATCATCCTGTTGCCATATGTCTACAGCTCCAACATGGCTATGATGTTTGGAGGATGGTATTGTGGTAGAGAGTGCTGTGTGGAACTCCGTCACGTCTCCCTTCTCCTGTACGTCGCGAGAGGTGCGGCAGAATAACAATAGTTTAAGAGTTCGATTTATTCACGATGTGAGAGATGCAAGTACAAGGAAGCAACATGTTGGTTGACAGTTCTAGGAACTTATGCTCTCGTGAGCAAAGATAACGTAGGTAGCATCATGAGGCTGTCGGAGGACACGCTGTCGCGTACAGATACAAACTAGAAAAATGTACTGCAATCAAGAAGACTGTCAGAAGAACGACATGTGGTGCTAGGAGTGCCACTTGAAGTTCAACGTAAAGAAACGTAACGAAAATAAGTGGAAAGATCCATTATTGTATGATTGCACGATTACCAAACAATCGCTGGAAGCAGTGGCTTTCATTAAATATCAGAGAATATGCGTACAGAATGAAATAAAATGGAACTATCAACATTAAACTAACGGATGGAGGGCAGTTGCCAGAACCAGATTCATAGAATGAAACCCGCTGTAGACGATAAAGGAAAGCCAAAAATGTTAACACAGAAGCATCTGCAATAATGAACAGAGAAAATAATCGAATGATGAAATGAGAAAATATTGAGAAGAGAAAAAATATTACCAACCAAACGAACGAAAGTATCAGCCACTTAAAAAAGGTTGCGTAGACCACGTTTGTTACCTACCAACGAACAGCATAGTCTTACCGTTCAACCTCGATTGTGAGTAATATAGTTGCTGGGCTAATGGAATACCAAATGGAAACTCAGGAAATAAAGGTTATCCTCAAGTTCATAGCGGGCTCTTGACTGACAGACAAGATTACGTTTTCAAAGCTAACAACTCCGTGACCAACTCTGTCTACAACATGCCTGTTTATATGTGCAGTAATACTGGCATTGGAAATGGAAATGAAGTCCCATGCTTCTTGACAGACCGTAGGGGAACGATGCGGGAGACCCGGTGCGGTTGGTTTGCCATTGCCTTCCTCCGACCGTGATGGGGATGAATGATGATGATTAAGACGACACAACAACACCCAGTCATCTTGAGGTAGGAAAAATCCCTGAACCCGCCGGCAATCGAACCCGGGACGCCGTGCTCGGGAAGCGAGAACGCTACCGCGAGACCACGAGCAGCGGACAATACTGGAATTACTAAATGCTAAAACACAGACTTCTAACATAATAAATAATAACACAAAACAAGAAAATTAAAAGGAAGAAAGATACAGTAGACAGTGACATAATTTTGTTTAACTAATAGCAATGTAATTAAGAGATTGCGAAAGTAGTTTTGTGCCATAAAATAAAATACTTGACATAGTCAGGTCAGAACTAAGATGCCTTCACTGGTAACGCAAGAATACATGGAAAGGAATTGTTGATAACGCCATTGGCTGGGAATTGAATGGATCTGGCGCCCATGGAGAAAAATGACGTCATAGGGATAGAAGTGCTGTCAGCAAGTACTGTACCGTGCGGACACTGTCAGTTTTGTTGGATGCCACTTGATCTTTAGAATGCACAAGCTCCCTTTCAGAGGCTATTGGATTCTGTGCTCAGAGTATCAAAACCGAGATAGCGTCTCGTTTACGTCGATGAAATAATTGTACTTTTAAGGACGTGGAAGAGAACATGCAATGATTGGAGGAAGTTTTAAAGAGGCTACATTCGGTATTGTCTACACTCGGTATTGAGTAGTGTTATATCATAGCACCAAAAGTAAGTTATCTAAGTCATGTAATTGTTCAGGAGGGTATGAAATATTGATACATGTTTGACTTCTGCAATAGGTGGTTTCCTACCACCATAAATAACAAAGCAACGTAAAACATTTTTGGGCTCTTTAATTACTGTAGGGAATTCACTAAGGGATTTTCCACATTTGTTAAGATGTTGAATAATTTGTAGGAAAACGTGTGAAATTTCAGTGGCTGAATGATTATCAGCAACGTTTGAAAAATTAAAGGAAGTATTTATAGTTATCCTGCTACTGCCATTTTCGAACTATGAGAGGAAATTTATTCTATCGTGTGAAGCAAGCAGTGAGGTAGTTATATGTATTCTCAGTCATAATGTAGATGACAATGAACATATTGTCGCATTTGTATCAAGACAGCCGAATAAAGGATGGCAGAATTATTCAACCACAGAGAAGTAAATGTTGAGTCATATATTTTATTACATATCCGCATGCATGGTACAGCATACTTACCTAATGTGTTCCAAAGTGCTGTGCATAAAAACAGAATTTCTCGATGGTTAAATCTCGGGTTCTGTTGGTGATCAAAAGTTTTTTTTGAGTGTTGTATAGCCAGCAGAAAGATCGTTTTAGTGTGACCTTCGTACAGTACAGCGTCAAAATGTAATATTACACACTTCCTCCTGCTTAGGAAAATGGAGCAAATCGACAGTTTTTTTATGTTGTCAATGGTAGGACTGATGGGTCTTATGGGGGCACCATTAGTTCATGGGCGGTTCCTTGGGAAACCCAACGAAAGAGCTATTTTATCATATTTTCGCCATCACCAGAGGATCAAATCGCTACTGAGGATTAGAAGACGGATATACACAGCAAAAGGCTGAAATGTTTACGATACTTTCCTAAGATCCTAATCTCAAACAGCCTTGAAAGTTTTTGATATTTTTGCTATATCCAAGATACAGAAGTTCAAAGTCAACCCATTTTTACATATAAAATATGCTTGTAAAACACTTTGTGAGGCAAGAACATTGTTTATGAAGTGACATAGCATGGAGAAATATGCCATTAAGTGTCTCCATTATCATTTGGCGTGTAATATCCGGTCTGATGCGTAAAATTAGTTTTAGTTTTTTCAGTTCCTCATGAGTAATCTAAATTCTACTGACCAAGAGACTTCTTTTCATATGAGTTATAATACCCTGTCGCAGCAGGCAGAAGAATAGAACCAGCGGAAAAATGATCCTATTGGAACACAGACAATGGGAATATATTCCTCTTTGTTTAAAAGGCTCTGACTGATAAGTGGGATTATAGCTACTTCATTCTACGTTCCTCAGCACCTTTAAAAATTTTCCATAAATTTTGGCACACAAATACATTCGCACTTTTTTATGCTGAGAGAGAAGAAAACAGTGGCAGTAGCTAAGAGAATGAAAAGTAATAAATACTGGAAAATAGTACACAGTGGTTGTGTTGTAGAAACAGTGAAGGAGACAATGGCAGTGTGAGAGAAAGAAAGGGACTTAGTGGCAGTGGAACATAGGTGACAGCGACAGTATACAGTGCTAGAACCAAGGAGACGCTGCCAGGGAGGAGGAATAATGGGAAAGAGAAAGGGGATGTTGGTGGGAGCCCGTGCTAATGAGAGACAGCATATGACAATGACAACAAAGAAGAGAGAGATAATAAGAGAAGAGACAGCAGTAGCAGGAAGGAAGGAATGAGATGTAGTAAGAGAGAGTAAGAGTGACAGTGAGCAGAACAGAACGAAGGGGACTATGGCCAATGACAGAGAGACATGTAGATATAATGACAATGAGTTAGGCTGAATGAGTAAGTCAAAAGGGTAACTGAGAGTGGATATAGTATGAGCGACTTCCAGAGATGGGCAATTGGGTGTGAGTGAGTTACATTAAGAGGAGCTTGTGGAAGTCTGAGATGAGTTGCCTGTCAAAAAAAAAACCTTTAATATGTTACCATGAAAAAGTTTTTGGGAAAAATTTTAAAGGTGCTAAGGAGGGTAGAATGAGGCAACTAGTACTCCATATTTAAGTCAGAGTCTTTTAAACACACAGGAACATATTCCCTTTTTTGTGTTTGGAGGAGTATTTTTCCTCTGGTACATACATTACTTGTATGAGAGAAAGTGTTAAGTTCTGATAGACCATATTGTATTGAAATAATTGTTGAAATTGAAAGATTGTTCAAGTAGGATAACGCATTAGGCTATGAAATTGTGTGAATTTAACTATGACGTCATATACAAACCAAGCAAGGAACACAGTAATGTTGATAGCATGAATAGGAAGTTAGGGTTCATGCAAGCGCTGGGAAGGAGACTTGCTGAGTGGCAAGAAGCTGATGCTGACTGCCACGTTTTTAACGCATAGCAGAAGTTTGCAAGCACAAGAGCCCGTTTTGTGGGAAGATGAAGCATGAACCATGTGTGGTGGTACCTGGAGCTTTAAAGGAGGAAGTGTTAAGACAGTCACATGCCTATATATTTGTGGATATTTGGGGGTTAATAACAACTGATTGTCGCATAGCCGAGAAAGTTTCGTAGATGACCAGGACATAGACTGTTGAGTAGTACATCAGAAATGGTATACCATGTCCACAACACGCGAATCTCAGTCATCAACTAATATCATTCCAGATGTTACTAGAAGCATTTAAACCATGTGAATTAGTGGGAATGAATATCCTAGGCCCAGTCAAACAAAAACCTCAGCATAACCATAATGGATTAACCGTCATAAACGAGTTTTTACTTTATGTCACAATGGTTTGTAATAAAAGGTCAACAATCAAGTATGGTGGTGAACAGCTGGTTGCTGAAGTTTGGCATTCCTGACATCATAATTACAGATTAGGGCAATAATTTTATATCTGCTCTGGTTAAGCAGGTATGCCACTTAATATACATTCAGGAGCTCACGACTAGCCCACTCGACACTCAGTGTAATGGCAAATCAGAATGTGTTCATCGTACAGTTAGTAAGATATTATCACGTGAACTATCTTCAAATAATTGAGACGTTTAGCTGCCTTATGTCTTGTCATAGCACAATGTTAAATTAGACAATAGTGTCAGTCTTTATTATGATGAAATGTTCGATAGAAAGAGGGACTTGCTAAAGAAATTTGTAAAGATGTTATGGGATGTTTGAAACAAGGTAAAGACAGCAAACATGAAAGTAGTCGAGCATTAACAGCAAGCTCTATAGAATCGTCGATAGATTCCTACTCACCCAAGTGTAAAACAAAGAAGTTTCTGACCTGATGTTGTTGTTGTTGTGGTCTTCAGTCCTGAGACTGGTTTGATGCAGCTCTCCATGCTACTCTATCCTGTGCAAGCGTCTTCATCTCCCAGTACCTACTGCAACCTACATCCTTCTGAATCTGCTTAGTGTATTCATCTCTTGGTCTCCCCCTACGATTTTTACCCTCCACGCTGCCCTCCAATACTAAATTGGTGATCCCTTGATGCCTCAGAACATGTCCTACCACCCGATCCCTTCTTCTGGTCAAGTTGTGCCACAAACTCCTCTTTTCCCCAGTCCTATTCAGTACCTCCTCATTAGTTATGTGATCTACCCATCTAATCTTCAGCATTCTTCTGTAGCACCACATTTCGAAAGCTTCTATTCTCTTCTTGTCCAAACTATTTACCGTCCATGTTTCACTTCCACACATGGCTACACTCCATACAAATACTTTCAGAAATGACTTCCTGACACTTAAATCTATACTCGATGTTAACAAATTTCTCTTCTTCAGTAACGCTTTCCTTGCCATTGCCTGTCTACATTTTATATCCTCTCTACTTCGACCATCATCAGTTATTTTACTCCCCAAATAGCAAAACTCCTTTACTACATTAAGTGTCTCATTTCCTAATCTAATACCCTCAACATCACCCGACTTAATTCGACTACATTCCATTATCCTCGTGTTGCTTTTGTTGGTGTTCATCTTATATCCTCCCTTCAAGACACCATCACTTCCGTTCAACTGCTCTTCCAAGTCCTTTGCTGTCTCTGACAGAATTACAATGTCATCGGCGAACCTCAAAGTTTTTATTTCTTCTCCATGGATTTTAATACCTACTCCGAATTTTTCGTTTGTTTCCTTTATTGCTTGCTCAATATACAGAATGAATAACATTGGGGAGAGGCTACAACCCTGTCTTACTCCCTTCCGAACCACTGCTTCCCTTTCATGTCCCTCGACTCTTATAACTGCCATCTGGTTTCTGTACAAATTGTAAATAGCCTTTCGCTCCCTGTATTTTACCCCTTCCACCTTTAGAATTTGAAAGAGAGTATTCCAGTCAACATTGTCAAAAGCTTTCCCTAAGTCTACAAATGCTAGAAACGTAGGTTTGCCTTTCCTTAATCTTTCTTCTAAGATAAGTCGTAAGGTCAGTATTGCCTCACGTGTTCCAGTATTCTACGGAATCCAAACTGATATTCCCCGAGGTCGGCTTCTACTAGTTTTTCCATTCGTCTGTAAAGAATTCGTGTTAGTATTCTGCATCTGTGGCTTATTAAACTGATTGTTCGGTAATTCTCACATCTGTCAACACCTGCGTTCTTTGAGATTGGAATTATTATATTCTTCTTGAAGTCTGAGGGTATTTCGCTTGTTTCATACATCTTGCTCACCAGATGGTAGAGTTTTGTCAGGACTGGCTCTCCCAAGGCCGTCAGTAGTTCCAATGGAATGTTGTCTACTCCCAGGGCCTTGTTTCGACTCAGGTCTTTCAGTGCTCTGTCAAACTCTTCACGCAGTATCATATCTCCCATTTCATCTTCATCTACATCCTCTTCCATTTCCATAATATTGTCCTCAAGTACATCGCCCTTGTATAGATCCTCTATATACTCCTTCCACCTTTCTGCTTTCCCTTCTTTGCTTAGAACTGGGTTTTCATCTGAGCTCTTGATGTTCATACAAGTGGTTCTCTTATCTCCAAAGGTCTCTTTAATTTTCCTGTAGGCAGTATCTATCTTACCCCTGGTGAGATAAGCCTCTACATCCTTACATTTGTCCTCTAGCCATCCCTGCTTAGCCATTTTGCACTTCCTGTCGATCTCATTTTTGAGACGTTTGTATTCCTTTTTGCCTGCTTCATTTACTGCATTTTTATATTTTCTCCTTTCATCAATTAAATTCAATATTTGTTCTGTTACCCAAGGATTTCTACTAACCCTCGTCTTTTTACCTACTTGATCCTCTGCTGCCTTCACTACTTCATCCCTCAAAGCTACCCATTCTTCTTCTACTGTATTTCTTTCCCCCATTCCTGTCAATTGTTCCCTTTTGCTCTCCCTGAAACTCTGTACAACCTCTGGTTCTTTCAGTTTATCCAAGTCCCATCTCCTTAAATTCCCACCTTTTTGCAGTTTCTTCAGTTTTAATCTACAGGTCATAACCAATAGATTGTGTTCGGAGTCCACATCTGCCCCTGGAAATGTCTTACAATTTAAAACCTGGTTCCTAAATCTGTGTCTTACCATTATATAATCTATCTGATACCTTTTAGTATCTCCAGGGTTCTTCCATGTATACAACCTTCTATCATGATTCTTAAACCAAGTGTTAGCTATGATTAAGTTGTGCTCTGTGCAAAATTCTACCAGGCGGCTTCCTCTTTCATTTCTTTCCCCCAATCCATATTCACCTACTACGTTTCCTTCTCTTCCTTTTCCTACACTCGAATTCCAGTCACCCATGACTATTAAATTTTCGTCACCCTTCACTATCTGAATAATTTCTTTTATTTCATCATACATTTCTTCAATTTCTTCGTCATCTGCAGAGCTAGTTGGCATATAAACTTGTACTACTGTAGTAGGTGTGGGCTTCGTATCTATCTTGGCCACAATAATGCGTTTACTAAGCTGTTTGCAGTAGCTTACCCGCGTTCCTATTTTCCTATTCATTATTAAACCTACTCCTGCATTACCCCTATTTGACTTTCTGTTTATAACCCTGTAGTCACCTGACCAGAAGTCTTGTTCCTCCTGCCACCGAACTTCACTAATTCCCACTATATCTAACTTTAACCTATCCATTTCCCTTTTCAAATTTCCTAACCTACCTGCCCGATTAAGGGACCTGACATTCCACGCTCCGATCCGTAGAACGCCAGTTTTCTTTCTCCTGATAACGACATCCTCTTGAGTAGTCCCCGCCCGGAGATCCGAATGGGGGACTATTTTACCTCCGGAATATTTTACCCAAGAGGACGCCATCATCATTTAATCATACAGTAAAGCTGCATGCCCTCGGGAAAAATTACGGCCGTAGTTTCCCGTTGCTTTCAGCCGTTCGCAGTACCAGCACAGCAAGGCCGTTTTGGTTATTGTTACAAGGCCAGATCAGTCAATCATCCAGACTGTTGCCCTTGCAACTACTGAAAAGGCTGCTGCCCCTCTTCAGGAACCACACGTTTGTCTGGCCTCTCAACAGATACCCCTCCGTTGTGGTTGTACCTACGGTACGGCTATCTGTATCGCTGAGGCACGCAAGCCTCCCCACCAACGGCAAGGTCCATGGTTCATGGGGGGTCTGACCTGTTATGATGAACTATATCAGGCCAAAGAAATCACGTCACCTATTGATGTCAAGTTGCATTTACCAGCAAAGACTTCCACTGTGCATGTCAGACATGTTAAGCCATGCTCTGCTGCAAGTGTTGGCATCATTGCCAGTATGGGGCGCTAAATCTAGGAGAAGCAGGAAGGAAGGGAGGACGAAAAGACGAGCAAAGCATGCACGAAGTGAATTACGCACTTAGGTTGCATCAAGGAGTAATGATGAGATGTGGCGTATAACATAGTTTATAAGTAACAGTTGAAATACTAGGATTGCAGTAATTGTAAGGTATTGGGCTTATATTGTGAATTTACTCTGTTAATGTTAAATGTTGTGTTTTCTGAGTTTACTTTATGACTATACGAGTTATGAGATATTGACAGGCAGCGTGGATGTACTACTGAATGTTGTACGCATGCCTGTTTTAAAGGGGAGGAAGAATTCTGCAAATACCTTTCTCTGTGCTGGCGGCACTACCGAGAACGTCCAGAATGTGTGCAATAGTTCTGGTGCTTCTACATCTCTTTGGGGAAGAAGTGGTAGATACTCGGCAAAATCGACAACTTGAAGCAGGAGAATTATAGTAACACTAGTATTATTACTAGCCACCAGTGGACATTGCAGGAAAGATATAACACATGGGTTGTAAGGAACAAAATACGAAGACGGCGGAAAACGTTGGTAAAATTGCATCAGTAAATGGAGAAAGAAGGAGTGTTAACAGGAGTATGGGGAGAATATCGGGAGTTACGACTTTCGTACGAGAGAGTCATGGAGCAGTTACGTGACGCAATGGATGTAGCACAACGAATACTGGTATAAAGAAAAAGGGTATATTGAATGCAGACCGAAAATTACTAACACAGTGATTGTAATAGTGGGTAACGATACAGTCAAGAGTTGGGCAGCACACTGGTAAAAGTGCAAGAAGTGGCGGTTGCTAATAGAGCAACAATGTAATGGCATACCTCACAGTTAGCGAATTAGGAGCAGGAAGTGTTCAATAACACCAGTGTGGAGAGACAACTGGCTGTGGAATTGACGAAACATAGCTAGGAGAGAAATCAATAAAGATCTAGATTAAGTGTAGACGTGGCTGAATATACTGAAATAGAGAATGGCTGTCGCGAGGTCGTACGATCACTGACAGACAGCTTAAGTGATGCAATGGTAGCAGTGGCAACGTTGCAAGAAGTGAGTCATCGCGTGGTGCATAATCATTATTGCCACCTAAGCAATTCTTAGGGGTACTATGGAAGGTACAGCAAGAATTAACGGCAGCGTGGCTACACATTGTGGAGCCAACGGAACGGAGCTTACCATTATTCTACCATATTTCCATATATAACAAAAGTACTAAAATGAACATATTAAACTATAGAGTTCTTAGAGATTTTATATATCGAATAATATCTGTGTGAAAATAATGAAGATTTTAATATATTTGGAGATAATTAAATGAATTTTTATGAATATGTGTAGATTAGACGCAAGAATATAATACAACGAGTGAGCATAAAACTATAAATGATTGTAACACTCTCAGGGAACTGCACTACGCTACAATCATTTACCAAACATTCCACCATTAAGCTGGGGAACCAAACTGAGTTTTCCTTTCGGCATTTTGTTTGCATGATCTTGACATGCTGCGTGGCATAAGCAGTACTGAAAAGCAGTCAGCTTCCAGGGAAGCCGCACCCAGGGTGAAAATCCAGAGAAATAGATCTAATTTTGTGCCTAGTAGTTCATCTAATCACTTCTATTCCTTACACATTTATAAGTCGTCTCTGAAATTGATTGGTAGCAGATGCCAGAAATTCCGGACATGTAATTTACATGTTTTTGAACCACTGCTTCAGCTGGAACAATGGTTCTGAAAGGTTTCGTGACGGATCATACTAATTCACTTTGTCAGAGTCGTGAAGAAATATGTAGAACTGTTTGTAACCACTTATTTCGACGACATAACAACAACAACAAGACAAGACTTTTATATTACTTGTCCTAATTAGATGTGTAACGAAGTGTGTCATCTAAGTACAAGTGTTGAACGAGTCTATATCGGTTAACAGCTTGTTACGATACTTAAAGATTATGATGCATTTCGTAGTCAAAGCTGCGCGCTAAGCTCGTGCTCATGGCGGATAAAGCAGCTACACTCCTGGAAATGGAAAAAAGAACACATTGACACCGGTGTGTCAGACCCACCATACTTGCTCCGGACACTGCGAGAGGGCTGTACAAGCAATGATCACACGCACGGCACAGCGGACACACCAGGAACCGCGGTGTTGGCCGTCGAATGGCGCTAACTGCGCAGCATTTGTGCACCGCCGCCGTCAGTGTCAGCCAGTTTGCCGTGGCATACGGAGCTCCATCGCAGTCTTTAACACTGGTAGCATGCCGCGACAGCGTGGACGTGAACCGTATGTGCAGTTGACGGACTTTGAGCGAGGGCGTATAGTGGGCATGCGGGAGGCCGGGTGGACGTACCGCCGAATTGCTCAACACGTGGGGCGTGAGGTCTCCACAGTACATCGATGTCGTCGCCAGTGGTCGGCGGAAGGTGCACGTGCCCGTCGACCTGGGACCGGACCGCAGCGACGCACGGATGCACGCCAAGACCGTAGGATCCTACGCAGTGCCGTAGGGGACCGCACCGCCACTTCCCAGCAAATTAGGGACACTGTTGCTCCTGGGGTATCGGCGAGGACCATTCGCAACCGTCTCCATGAAGCTGGGCTACGGTCCCGCACACCGTTAGGCCGTCTTCCGCTCACGCCCCAACATCGTGCAGCCCGCCTCCAGTGGTGTCGCGACAGGCGTGAATGGAGGGACGAATGGAGACGTGTCGTCTTCAGCGATGAGAGTCGCTTCTGCCTTGGTGCCAATGATGGTCGTATGCGTGTTTGGCGCCGTGCAGGTGAGCGCCACAATCAGGACCGCATACGACCGAGGCACACAGGGCCAACACCCGGCATCATGGTGTGGGGAGCGATCTCCTACACTGGCCGTACACCACTGGTGATCGTCGAGGGGACACTGAATAGTGCACGGTACATCCAAACCGTCATCGAACCCATCGTTCTACCATTCCTAGACCAGCAAGGGAACTTGCTGTTCCAACAGGACAATGCACGTCCGCATGTATCCCGTGCCACCCAACGTGCTCTAGAAGGTGTAAGTCAACTACCCTGGCCAGCAAGATCTCCGGATCTGTCCCCCATTGAGCATGTTTGGGACTGGTTGAAGCGTCGTCTCACGCGGTCTGCACGTCCAGCACGAACGCTGGTCCAACTGAGGCGCCAGGTGGAAATGGCATGGCAAGCCGTTCCACAGGACTACATCCAGCATCTCTACGATCGTCTCCATGGGAGAATAGCAGCCTGCATTGCTGCGAAAGGTGGATATACACTGTACTAGTGCCGACATTGTGCATGCTCTGTTGCCTGTGTCTATGTGCCTGTGGTTCTGTCAGTGCGATCATATGATGTATCTGACCCCAGGAATGTGTCAATAAAGTTTCCCCTTCCTGGGACAATGAATTCACGGTGTTCTTATTTCAATTTCCAGGAGTGTATTTTCGAACGTAAGAGTTTATGGTACAGAACAGTACCACATGATGCTTATTACAGAAGTTTTGGTTACGCTTGACATTTAAGTATTATATTAACAGAACAGATAAAGAAGAGACAAGGTCGCACAGTAGTAGCGTAACAAAATTTCGGTAACAGTTACGTACAACAGATCTAGTTATGTCCGATTTGTTACTATATAAAAGGTAAGTGGCAACAAAACGACTATTCACCTTGATATGTTGAATGTATAAGTCTGGTGATATACCATCTGACCTTTGGAGAAATAGCAGCCACACAGTTCCGAATACTGGAGGGACTGACAAGTGCGAGAATCAGTGCACAATCAGCTTAACAGCTCATGTCTCCAAGTTGTCTGACAAGAATAATATACGAAATAATGGAAATTGCGGATGTGCTATATTACGATGAATTTGGCTTTAGGGGAGGTAGAGGCACCAAGGAGGCGATTATGACGTTGCGATTAATAATGGAAACAAGACTAAAGAAAAGTCAAGACATGTTCACGGGATTTTTCGAATTGTAAAAAACGTTCCACAACGTTCTAAGGAAAAAGGAGGTAAAAGGAATAAGGAGAGATGGGTAATTCGCAAAATGTACAAGAGCCAGGCGGGAATAATAAAGATTGGAAGACCAAGACCGAAGTACTCGGATTAAAAAGGTTGTAACATAGGGATGCAGTATTTCACACCTACAGTTCAATCTATACATCGAAGAAGCAGTGATGGAAATAAAAGAAATGTTCAGGAGTGAAATTAAAATTGAAGGTGAAAAGATATCATTGATACGATTGGCTGATGACATTGGTACCCTGAGTGAAAGGGAAGAAGAATTTCGTAATCTACTGAATGGAATGAACAGTCTAATGAGTACAAAGTATGGATTGAGAGTAAACAAAGTAAGACGAAAGTAATGGGAAGTATCAAATGAGAGCAGCGAGAAATTTAACATCAGGATTGATGGTCACGAAATATGTGAAATTAAGAAATTCTACTGCCTAGACAACAAAACAACCATTGACGGACGGAGCAAGGAGGACATCAAAAGCAGACTACCACTTTCAATAAAGGGCATTCCTGGCGAAAGGAAGTCTACTAGTTCTAAATATATGCCTTAATTTGAGGAAGAGATTTTTGAGAATGTACATTTGGAGCACAGCATTGTATGGTAGTGAAACATGCACAGCGGAAAAATAACATAACAGAAGAGAATCGAAGCATTTGAGATGTGTTTCCACGGACGAATGCTGAAAATTAGGCAGACTGATAAAGTAAAGAATGACGAAGTTCTGCGCAGGAGGAGAAGAAGTGACATGCTTATAGTATCTGTTAAGAACAGATAACGTCCATTGTTTTAGTGGGAGCTGTAGATAGTAAACACTATACAGGAAGATAGAGATTGGAATACATCCAGGAAATAACTGAGGAAGTGTGTCGCAGGTGCCATTCTGAGATGAAGACATTGGTGCAGGACAGGAATTTGTGACAGGACACATGAAACCAGGCAGAAGAGTAATGACTCAAAAAAAAAAAAAAATTAAATTGGGGAGAATCGTCTAATCGCAGGGTTCGGTTATCAACATTTGAGACTAACACAGAAGGACCAAGACTTCATGTTCAGTATAGTTCTCAATAGCGTGTAGCGACGCATGGTACCAGTGCTTCACGGTTCATCCCTATCCAACGAAATGTAGAGCCATAGCTAAATTAGTATGTTTTGTAAAGACAGAGAGAGTAGTGAAACGTCCTTGCGGATTAAAACTGTGCGCTAGATCGAGGCTCGAACTCGGGACCTTTGCCTTTTGTGGCCAAGTGCTCAACCGATTGAATTACCCAAACACAACTCACGACCTGTCCTCACAGCTTTACCTTCGCCTGTATCTCGTCTCCTACCTTCCAATCTTCATAGATGCTCACCTGCAAAACGTGCAATACTAGCACTCCTGGAAGAAAGGATGCTGTCGAGACACGGTTCAGCCACAGTTTAGGGGTATTTCCAGAATGAAATTTTCACTCTTCAGAGGAGTGCGCACTGATATGAAACTTCCTGGCAGATTAAAACTGTGCAGAGCACTTGCCTGCGGAAGACAAAGGACCCAATTTCGAGTCTCAATGCGGCACACAGTTTTAATCTGCCAAGAAGTTACATACTGGAGCACAGTCCGCTAAAAAGAGAAAATTTCATTCAGGGAAATTATTGCTAACCACTAAATAGAAACCTACTTATTGGTTTCAGCACCAGAGCTACACTTGTGCTAAAGAGAAAATCTGCATCAAACAAGTTCCAGGACTGAAGACCACAACATCTTCTTTAAAAGCGATAGGGACACATTCATGAGCTTCCATTGCGTCAGATATCGATTGATTGAATAAACAGTAGCTAAAACAACTAAACTTAAGTTCGTCCGAGCAGGCCACGAAGGCCCAACGCTATTGACCGTCCGCCGTGTCATCCTTAGCCCAAAGGCCTCACTGGATGAGGATATGGAGGGGCATGTGGTCAGCATACCACTCTCCTGGCCCTATGTCAGTTTACGAAACCGGAGCTGCTACTTCTGTATCAAGTAGCTCCTCAGTTTACCTCACAAGGGCTGAATGCATCCTGCTGGCCAACAGCGCTCGGCAGACGGGATGGTCACCCATCTAAGTGCTAGCCCAGCCCGAATTCGCTTAACTTCGGTGATCTGACGGGAACCGGTGAATAAACAGTAGCTAGTAAGGATTAATCACGCTGACGGGAACCGGTGAATAAACAGTAGCTAGTAAGGATTAATCACGTAAGATAGAAGTAAAACCTGATTGTAAAATCAGGAGAAGTCAGTGAGTTTGTTAATGTTTGTGAGAATTTGTTACGATGAGAGAATGTTATGGAATGATTGTACTAGTCAGTGAATGACTATTCAGTGGAAAGATGTCCATGGGAAGATGCAAGGAAGTCCAGCGGACTGTACTTTCAGACTTAAGAACATACCCAATGGAACTTGTGGTTTATGCTAGACGAGAATGAGAAGGAAATTGAGTGCACTGTACGTAATTTTTGATTTGTGAATATACGTGGAAAGTCTTACAGAGGTACCCCATGCAAAATCAAGGGAAGATTTCTTTTCTCCAACAGGATATGTACATGTTTTTCCACAAAATTACGCACATGCCATACCCGAGTAAAATTTAAGACGACTTCCCTGGCAACGCAAGAAGCCATGGAAAAGAAGAGTGTTGAGCAACGTCCTAATGTGGGGCACTCAACCGTCTGGCGCCATTGCAACAAAATGATGACATAGGCAGAGAGGTGCTGTCATTGTGGTGACCACACACTATGAAGTAAGAAAACTTATTCAGAATCCAACTTATTCAGAAACCAATCAAAGCGCAAGAAAGTAGAAAGTGCCTTTGAAGAATAAGATTGGGCAGTATTACAGTTCTGGCTAGATTCCTTCAGGAGCTAACTAAACAAGAACAGTAGGAATGATGTCACTGCCAGCAAATGACGACACCTGGCTTCTATGACATGTTACCTTGCCTCTTGTTGGGGTTGCTGCTGTTGGAGAGGTGCTGGCCATCACACTCTCATAAATATACACAAATCAGATCCTTATTCTCAGATTTCGCCTACCAGCTTACAAGTGTCCATGGATCCGCAATCTTCAATCTGTGTGCTTGCCTTTGTCATCCACAGACCACTGTTCATGCGGAGCCCAGTATGGCGAAATTTGCAACTTTCGTCCAGAGGGTCGCCTGATGCCACACAGTGCAAGCCTGGAGATGCGCAGCTGCTCTTCTACGAAAGGCGAGAGGAATTCCTGCTGCATCCTTCTGCTGCTGTGGATAGACTCTGCTGCTGAGGGCTACCTCTCCGAATTTCAGGGCCGTGGAGTGATCTTGTGCACCTCAGCGTCCTGTGTCAAGGCATGTGGCCGCAGTGCAGCAGGCATGCAGGGGAGCAACCTTCCGCCTCAGGGCCTATGCACAGCTTCGAACGTCAACCACCCCGACATCGCTGTCCACACACTGACGACAGCATTCCTCCACTGGGTGCATAGCGATTTCGACCTACAAGTACTGGCTGCCTGGAAAGACTTCCCGACTCTTTTTCAAACTGAATAATTTACTTTCAAATAAGTTACAGGAATGCAGCTGGTTGGCATCATGGACAACTGCCGACCTTTCGATAGGTGTATAGCCATTATTTTCAAGGGGAAACTATAGAAAGGAAGCGCTGTCCGAGGGAATTTAAAAGCTTTGTTTGCAGAGAAATTCCGGAAAGATAACACACACACAACCAAAGATGTCTGACACCAGAAGTTGTCAGTAGGAAAATCAGTACCCACTGCATAAGGTACCGTTAGCTCTGTTCTTGACAACGGAGAGAATACGATTTAACGCCGCCGAATTTAAGCAAAAATTTTCATCTTTATTTATGAGGTTACTTGCTAATTTAATTCCAACCGCTTCCTTAATAATACTATCCCAGTAGCTGGAAGTGTTTGCCTGACCCTCCGTGAATTTATATTCAATAGGATGACCGGTGCCAAGACGATGTTCTACAACGGAAGATTTGCTCGGCTTTTGTAAGCATGTGTGACGCTTATGCTCCATATACCGGTCTTCCACAGTCCCGACATTCTGACCAATATATGAAATGCCACAACTACAAGGAAAAAGGACATTCGGTTTATGCAAGCCAACATCATCCTATACAGATCCTAAAAGGGCTCTAAATTTATATAGTGTTGTGCTATACGATATGCCATAGTACCAGTGTTACTCAAAATCAGCGTAAGAGGAACCCGTTCCTTGCGGACCTTCGAAACTCCATGTAGCCTAGGGGAAACAGCACAGTAAGAACCAAAGATCTTGGAAGTCTCTTTTGAAAAGGACCTTTTCTTCAGGAGGCTGTTTCTCTCAACACTTTTTGTGGAGTCAGGATCAATCCTGTCACACGCTCAGTCAGGTAGAAAACGCTACATCTTTTGAACGTAATCCTGCTTGTAGCATTGCCATTGTCCGCGTGTAAAATAACATTATTCGAATAAACTCTAAGTGAATCTAAAGCAGCCCTCTCAGCTGCTTTTTTATAACTCTTAGATTGACGTGCCACAGTCAACACAAAACTCTACTAACCTCCTCTGCAGTTTAAGGAGGTACTTTAATAACAGCCTGTTCAACAGAACTAATGAAATTAATCACTGGGAAACGCTTGGGAGTCAGTCCAAAATTTAAATTTTTACCTAGCACGGACAAAGCCGCGTCATCAAAATATTTCTCCATAAAGTTTATCACAGAACGTCGAGATGATGTATATGGATCTGAGCCGTGCACACAACGTTCTAACATCTCCAAATGCCGGGCAGTTACGGAATGAAATTCTCAAACAGACTCCGACCATCCAGCCAGTCCCAAGAAAAAGAGGAAATTTCTGGAATAGCTCAAACATTTGCTTGAAAAAAAAAATGAAACTGTTGACTAGTGTGATGGATCCTTTCACAAACAAGAGCTAGACCAGCACGTTTTGGTTGATGCAATTGTTGGACAAGAAAATTAATATGATACACAACTTCGACAAAAGTTGCAATAATATTTTGATCACGACACCCCAACAGAAACAACAAGGCACACTGCAGTTTTCCTCAAGTGCTGCGGGGCTTGTCGAACCTTCAAAAGCAGTGACGCATTTCCTTCACATAGGATAAATAGTGCAAGACATGAATTTCCCCTGTTATCTTTCTGGAATTGCTCTGCAAAGTGAAGTTTTAAATTCCCTTGCACAGGCCCACTTCCAGCAGTTTTGCCTGGAAAATGACAGGATGTGCACCTGGGCGCAATATCAGCGATTGCCTGCGACGTCACCCAGCTGCATTCCCGTAAGTTACCTGAACATTGCATTTGCCGGAAGGAGCTCAGGTCACAGTGTTTACTGTAGTATCGTGCGCTATCGACTCCATGCCGCGCCATTGAACGTTTATAAGTTGACAGTAGCCCGTACGACTACGCCGCCAATCTGTACCCTGCTCAGTAACACACCGCCATCAGCCCAACTTAAAAGGTTCTGCACCAGTCTAGACTGTTAGTTCAGCTCACTCTGTGTAGTCGGAGCGCTGTCAGTTGGCCTCTGCTACTGTTACAGATGTCGAACCGGACTATTTGAAGGACTTGCATTGGATTTTGTTCTGGAGTTGATGTTACTAAAGTTAAGTAAACACTACGTGTACACCGTTTGCTCTCTGTCTTAAAACCCACCTGCTCCTTCGTACCCATCACCGGGATGACAAAAAGTCTGGTGACGAGGAAAATTCAAATGGCTCCAAGCACTATGGGACTTAACATCTGAGGTCATCACTCCCCTGGACTTAGAACTACTTAAACCCAACTAACCTAAGGACATCACACACATCCATGCCCGAGGCAGGATTCGAACCTGCGACCGTAGCAGCAGCGCGGTTCCGGACTGAAGCGCCTAGAACCGCTCAGCCACAGCGGCGACGAGGGAAAACTACATTCAGTTGCTATTTGGTTGTGCTTCTCGCCATTGGCCACGATACATTTTGTGTGTCTATCCTGCAGAATTGTGGGCATTAGCCGTGCTCGTAAGCGACAATGTTTCAATGTGTGTGTGTTTCCGAATATGTGTCTCGCAATTGACTTGTGTTTTTTGCGCTTTCGGAAGCTGATATTCCTGGTGACTCTAATGCGTTCTTTCTTGCAGCGTAGTTTAGTGATTGAGGTATAATTATTTTTCCAGTCCCCAGCAACAACGGTCAGAAACTCAGCTTGTTCAGTTTCAGGCGCAGCTGATGCAGCAGCTCGCCAGACAGCTGGCTCGGCAAGCAAACACTGCGCCAACGTTGTCAGCATCTTCACGCCGTCACAGCAAGTGGTGCTTGTTTCCGTACCACCATTTGTGTATTTCTAGAATAAATTGAAAGTGAAGTATCTTACCAGATCCGTATCATTTTCCACTTCCACTCCAACTTGGTTATTGTTCACTAGGTTGCACGATTAATGAGATTAGGTTTTTTCATTCATTGTGCATATCATCCAGTGAGTTTGCTCAGCGAGCATCAGTAAGTTTACTATTGAATACACACACACAATTATGGATTGTTCAGCTATCATAAGAATAATTTCCTACTACAACAATAAAATTAATAATATGCCCCACCTCCAAATATTACAATAATTCTTTGAGGATAAGCTGTAACAGAATACCAATGTACACCCCCTTCGGCCAATCGATCCAACAATAATGCCAGAATCAGAGGGCAAGCTCCGCTATGCATGGGACACATAACAGTGCCGTAATCAATCACGCTGCACCAAGAGATGCTGTGTGTGTAATAAAAAAAATTACATGCGTTATTCAGGTGAAATAAATGCTATTTTTTTTCTGAGTCATCAGTCATCTGTCTGGTTTGATGCTGCCTGCCACGAAATCTTTTGCATCAACCTGTTCATCTTGGAGCACAGTTGCGACCTACGTCCTGAATTATTTGCTGAGTGTATTCCAGTCTCTGTCTCCCTCTACAGACTTAATACTCTACTGCTCCGTGTAGTACATGAAAGCCATTTCCAGATGCCTTAACACATATCCTAAAAATGGTTCAAATGGTTCTGAGCGCTATGGGACTTAACATCTCAGGTCATCAGTCCTCTAGAACGTAGAACTACTTAAACCTAACTAACCTAAGGGCATCACACACATCCATGTCCGAGGCAGGATTAGAACCTGCGACCGTAGCAGCTTCGCGGTTCCGGACTGTAGCGCCTAGAACCGCTGGGCCACCGTGGCCGGCAGATATCCTACTATCATGTCACTTCTTTCTGTTAGTGTCTTCCATTTATTCCTTTCCTCGCCGATTCTGCGGAGAATTTACACGTTCCTTACCCTCTCAGCCCACCAAATTTTTTCAGTATTCTTGTGTAACACCACATCTCAAATTCTCAGATTCTCTTCTGTTGCAGTTTCCTTACAGTTCTTATTTTACTACCATAAAATGCTGCGCTCGAAATGTACATTGTCAGAAATTTCTTGCTCAATGCTAAGGCCTTGGCTAGGAATGCCCTTTTTGCCAGTTCTAGTCTGCCTTTTAATTCCTCCTCGCTCCGTCCCTCATGGGTTCATTTCTTGCCTAGGTAGTATAATTCTTTAACTTCATCTACTTCGTGATCACCAGACCTTATATTATGTTTCTCGCTGTTCACTTTCTGCTTCTTCTCATTTCTTTTGTCTTTCTGCCGGCCACGGTAGCCGAGCGGCTCTAGGTGCTTCAGTCCGGCACCACGCGGTTGCTACTGTCGCAGGTTCGAATACTGCCTCGGGCATGGATGTGTGTGATGTCCTTAGGTTATTTAGATTTAAGTAGTTCTAAGTCTAGGGGACTGATGACCTCAGATGTTAAGTCCCATAGTGCTTAGAGCCATTTGAACCATTATCTTTTTATCTTTCTACGATTTACTCTCAATCTATATTCTGCACCCATTAGACCCTCTATTTCATTTAATAGTTCCTGTAATTCCTCTTCAATTTCACTGAGAATAGCAATGACATCAGTGAATATTATCGTTGACATCCTTTCACTTTGAATTTTATTTCCACTCTGGAACCTTTCATTTATTTCCGTCATTGCTTCTTCGATGGATAGTCTGAACAGTAGGTGTGAAAGACTACATCCGTGTCTTGCATCCTTTTTAATCCGAGCACTTCATTCTTGGTCTCCCACTTTCATTGTTCCCTATTGGTTCTTGCACATCGTATTATTTGTCCTGACATTTTTCTTTAGTCTTGCATTAGTTATCAGCCTAAACGTCGGAACTGCCTCTCTGGTGCCTTTACTTTTGTAAAGCCAAACTAATAACCATCTGACAAGGCCCCACTTTTATTTTCCATTCTTCCGTATATTATTCTTGTCAGCAACTTGGACATCATGGTCTGTAATTTTTACCACTATTAGAATATTTAATAACTCGGAAACTTTAGATACTGGAATGAAAATTTAACCAAATATTAGTATATTATGACCTCTGTATGAAAAAAGAATTAAGAACTGTGAAATACGTACTGGAGTGAATATTGATTTTTATCTCACGTACTGAATTACATAAATTTTTATTTTAGGTGCACTGTAGATCTACACCATTCAAAACTAAGGGTCGAAACGAATTTCATTCTTTCATTACAACAGTAAACCAGGAATATTTACTAATCTGTTGTTTAGTGTATTTAAAAAAATGTTTCTAGAAGCCCATTTTTTCTCCTAATAATTTAAGAAGATACTCCACATTAATATATGTAATACATTGTTGAATAATGTGATTCACGGTGTGGGCAAGCACTATATTACTATTCATGTAAAATTTTCCTTTTGTAGCTATGATAGTGGATGAGATAATGATACCTAAGTATGCAAAAACTTTGATTATGGGAAACTGAAACTAAAGATCTGCATCTTACGTTCTTCTCAATGATAATATGTTAAAACACGTCAGCTCCATAACCTAATTGATGCTGTCATCTTCTTTGGTTCTCTTTCTTTTCTTTGTTATTCTGTTCTCCTTTGTCGTGCTTTGTGCAGTTTTTCCAGCTTCAGTGACACGTTGCCTCTTCACTCGTAGCAACCCACTTTGCATGTTGTCCCCAGTTTTGATACCTAGTCTACTCATGGTTTTTAAACTCTTTTTTACTCCATGATTAAAACATATTATGGCGTCCGTCACCCGAATCTAAAAAGCTGACATGCCATCTGAAACAATGTTTGGCAATTGTTCCCAAATGCAACTACTGAAGCTTTCATCCAGATTCTTTGTTTTGTCGTGTAGACATTTTCCTAGGAACTTCGAATCTAAAAGGTCTGTGTGTAGTGGTTGTGGTTCTACCATAACAGTTTCTGGTATGGGGTGCGCATGTGTCCCTTTTTGTGAATATTCTTTACATCATGAGTGTTTCCTTTTGGGCAGTGACCGTGCTGTTGATGATCATCAGTAGATATTTTGTGAAAGAAACAGAATTGCCCAAATTGCTTTTCTCGTCTCACTGACATTTTCGCTCTTTCTCCTGATGGCTAGACCATAATATTCTATGGGGTTCTCTAGTTCTGCTTTGGTGTGTCTGCCTTGTCTATCAATTGTTTTGCCTTCAGAGAGTTTTTTTCTGTGATGTTTTTGCAGAGTTTCCTAAGTCTTGCCCCCGTTTTCTTCTGCCCATGTCCTATACATTCCATTATTTCAGTTTCACCACATGGTTTAGCAGCCACAGCACTATTGAAGCCTTTAGAGTCACCAAGTTAGTGAGTGTATCGCACACCACGTCTAGCAATTGACGTACTAAAAACTGAGACTGCCCCATTGCTTTCAGTACCACCCACTTTGCACCTTCAAGTTTCTGCCACATTTGCGTTCATTTATCTTATTGGCACAAAGCCTTTACAATGCTTTTTCAGAAATTCATAGTCCAGCGCCTTGCCTGTATCTACAAAGTTGAGTGTGACAACTCCATTCAGAATGTAAGGGCTCACTTCTGCCAGGAACCGTCCCATGCAGCGACAATATCAGTAGTGACAAATATCTACAGTTTCTCTCGTTGCTGTCTGCACAGACACTTCACTGGCATCAGTTAGGTGACCACGCAAGCGTTTATTCACCCCTCATATTTGACAAGTGACGATGGGAGATCCATCGTAGCACAGCTTATCTGGACTGCTTTTCTTCCTTTTCTAATACACCTGACGGCATAAGAAAGATGAATACTCACTTCATTGTATGTGTGCATGTTGCAGGAGATGTCACTGTACATTTGGTGCAAATGGCTCTGAGCACTACGGGACTTAACATCTGAGGTCACCAGTCCCCTAGAACTTAGAACTACTTAAACCTAACTAACCTAAGAACATCACACACATCCATGCACGAGGCAGGATTTGAACCTGCGACCGTAGCGGTCGTGCGGTTCCAGACTGAAGAGCCTAGAACCGCTCGGCCACTTCGGCCGGCGTACATATGGTATTTTACACATATGTCACTGCACGGGAATTTTGCTGGATAGGTCTCTTCTCTCACTTATGTCCTCACCAAAGGTAAGGGATTTTTCAGTATCACAGTGTTTACGTTTAGGAACAAAGTAAAGCAATCTGAAAGCTTGTACGGGGTGTTCAAAAAGTCTCTCCGCAGTGCCATATGATTGTTAGCTGCGCGTGCCATATGCCGCAGTCAATATACTGAAATAAAACTCAGTGAAATATAAGTTATTAATTTATTGAATATTCATTTTTGCTAACAAATTTTCACATTAAATATTGAAAGTGTCCCCCCTCTAGTTGAATCCACAATGCAATGCGTCTAATCATGTTTCCAAACACAAGCTGTAACATTTCTTCTGTAACAGAAGCAGTGAAAGTGTATGTTGCAGTTTTCAATTCATCGATGGATTTTGGACGATTTTTATAGACAGTTCCTTTCGCTACACACCAGAAGAAAAAGTCAGGTGGTGTTAGGTCAGGCGATCGTGGAGGCCAAAGTTCCTGTCAAATTATGCGATCACCAAAAACATCAGCAAATAGTGACATTGAAATGTGAGCTGTATGCGCGGTTGCACCATCTTGTTGAAAATAACCGTTCAGTATTTCAATTAACACAATTTCTCCTATGAATGGGTACAGAAGATCACTGCATTTTATCGGGAATATCGAGTAGTTTATCCTCAGATAAAACTCTAGGACAATCACTTTTCGGTGCATCTGTCACTGAACCCGTACTTCGAAATTTGTTACTCAAATCTCACACAGTATCGCGATGTGGTAGTGTTGCCTCCGGGAAAACTGAACTATATGTTTGACGAACCGAAACTGTGTATTTACCGCAACCTTTGAACACTTGTTCGACTAAAAACACACGTTCTTCAATGGTTAGCACTTCAACAGTGATAAAAACGAAACAAATGAACAAAGTAACTTAACTTAAACGTTCACATCAACACGTAACGACACACATCAACGATACTACTGACGCTGGCTGAGAATGTTAGGAGTGTCCACTTGAAGGGATGTAACCCATGCAAGCGAACAATCATACGGCACGCGCGGCTAACAATCATACGGCACTGCGGTGAGACTTTTTGAACACTCCGTACTTACTAATTAAAATGTAACCGTTATTTTCATTATTTACAACACCAGCCTCTTGTTCATTTTCGGTAAGATGTTTCAACTTGTATTTTGAAGCATTGCCTGGAGAACTTGTAGGCATAACCTCACTTCGATGTGGGGTAACAGTTTCTTCATTTTTACGATTTCCAACAACACAATTGTGTTGAATATCGTAAAATTTACGAATGTGATGAAATATATTAATTTTTGTCATTTTACGATGCAGAATGTTTGAAACATGGAGTCGTAAGAAGTTTAAAACACGAACTCATACGAAAAACGTAATTAAACTCAAGTATTCTACAGTACGTATAGACAGAAAGATTGATTCCAATAAATACGTGCTCACGGTACAGTCAACATTTCTTGAACGGTATTGGGCAAACGAGTTCCTATGGAAACAGCATCGCCAAAATTAAATTACGAGACATTGTAGGCGAAGTTTTGTGTGACAGTAATATGACAACTAGTCATTCACGCACCGCACCTACTTTGGAAAGGCATTTGAAAACGAAAACGGTGAGGTAGTATACGTAATTTATATATTTGGAATCAAGAAGAATCACAGAATTTTACTAAATAAGAGATTACCATTTTCCGGAACTCATGGCGTCCACGTCCCCTTAAGCTAATTGGGCGATAACTTTCGCACTTCTCGGAAAGTGCTGTTTTCGGAATTGTGTGGATGACGTTTCGGAAAAACTGATGATATATCGCCAATCAGGCGGGTGCACCGAACCTTCGCGGAAAATAGCCTTGACTGGTGGGGGAGCCTCGACTCGCGCGGGCCGCTCAGCCAGTCGAGCCACACCGGAGTCGGCCGGGCCTTGCTGAGCCCTGCCAGAACCGGACTCCACCCGGGCGCCCATGCGGCTCGGCTGTTTTCTCTAGTTGCGCGTCTGCCGGGCGTCACAATGTTGCGGACGCGAAACGAAATATATGTGGCTTGTTTACAAGCAGTTTTGACTTCGCATAGTGTTTACCGTCACAGTAATTCACCTGCGGTCTTATATTAAGACAACTGATGGCTGTAACATCATCAAGATGGTTACTTAAATTTCCACCTATGCTTGTAATTATTAAATCAACTTATTGTTACATGCATCTGAAAAACCACTGTACCTTACGCTGCAGTGAAAACAGTTAATTTTATTAAAGATCATACTGATAGTTAACAAATTTTTGTAATACTACCCTAAGTATTTAAAAGTTTTTATTGATGTAAGACGGCTATATCACAGCAGAACTGTTCTCGTATTGTATGAAGTTTATCCTTTTCTCACCAGGTACACCTTTCCTTAGGCACTGTCTGGCTTGTGACTGTAGTGTACTTCACCGAATGAATCGTTCATAAAAAGCTTTGCTATTTGAGAAATCTGTCTAAATTCCAATTAAATTGAGTCCTTCGATACCCTTCACGATTTCCTGATAGAAATTCATCCTTTTTTGTCAGCAGTCTTCTGACTGGTTTGATGCGGAACGCCAAGAATTCCTCTCCTGTGCTAACCTCTTCATCTCAGAGTAGCACTGGCTACCTACGTCCTCAGTTATTTGCTGGGTGTATTCCAATCTCTGTCTACCTCTACAGTTTTTCCCTTCTACTGCTCCCTCTACTACCATGGAAGTCATCCACTCTTGTCTTAACAGATGTCCTATCATCCTGTCCCTTCTCCTTGTCCGTGTTTTCCATATATTCCTTTCCTCTCCGATTCTGCGTAGAACCTCCTCAATGCTTCCCTTATCAGCCCACCTAGTTTTAAACATTCGTCTGTAGCTCCACATCTCAGATGCTTCGATTCTCTTCTGTTTCGGTTTTCCCACAGTCCAATTTTCACTACCTCGCAATGCTGTACTCCAGACGTACATTCTCAGAAATTTCTTCCTCAAATTAAGGCCGACATTTCATATTAGTAGACTTCTCTTGGCCAGGAATGCCTTTTTTAATGTCCTCCTTGCTCCGTCCGTCATTAGTTATTTTAGTGTCTAGGTAGCAGAATTCCTCAACTTCATCTACTTCATGTCCATCAATCCTGATGTTAAGTTTCTCGCTATTCTCATTTCTAGTACTTCTCATTACCTTCGTCTTTCTTCCATTTACTCTCAATCCATACTGTGTACTCATTAGACTGTTCATTCCATTCAGAAGATCATGTAATTCTTCTTCACTTTCACTCAGGATAGCAATGTCATCAGCGAATCCTTTCATTGATGTCCTTTCACCTTGAATTTTAATTCAACTGCTGAACCTTTCTTTTATTTCCAACATTGCTTCCTCGATGTACAGATTGAACAGTAGGGACGAAAGGCTACAGCCTTAAATCGTTTTTAATACGAGCACTTCGTTCTTGTTCGTCCATTCTTATTATTCCCTCTTGGCTGTTGTACATATAGTATATAACCCGTCTCTCCCTATAGCTTACCGCTACTTCTTCCAGTATTTCGAACATTTTGCACCATTTTACATTGTCGAACGCTTCTTCCAGGTCGACAAATGCGATGAACGTGTCTTGATTTTTCTTTAGTCTTGCTTCAGTTATTACCCGCAACGTCAGAACTACCTCTCTTGTGCCTCTACTTTTTCTAAAGCCAAACCGATCGTCATCTAGCGAATCCTCAATTTTCTTTTCCATTCTTCTGTATTTATTCTTGTAAGCAATTTGGATGCATGAGCTGTAAAGCTGATTGTGCGATAATTCTTGCACTTGTCAGCTCTTGCCGTCTTCCGAATTGTGTGGATGATGCTTTTCCGAAAGTCAGATGGTATGTCGCCAGACTCATACATTATACACACCAACGTGTATAGTCGTATTGTTTCCACTTCGCTCAATCATTTTAGAACTTCTGATGGAATGTTATCTATCCCTTCAGCCATATTTGACCTTAAGTCCTCCAAAGCTCTTTTAGGTTCTGATTCTAATACTGGATCCCCTATCTCTTCTAAATCGACTTATGTTTCTTCTTCTATCACATCAGACAAATCTTCCCCGTCATAGAGGCTTGCAATATATTCTTTCCACCTATCCGCTCTCTCCTCTGCGTTTAACAGTGGAATTCCCTTTGCACTCTTAATGTTACCACCCTTGCTTTTAATGTCACCGAAGGTTGTTTTGACTTTCCTGTCTGCTGAGTCTGTCCTTCCGACAATCATTTCTTTTTCGATGTCTTCACATTTTTCTTGTAGCCACTTCGTCTTGGCTTCCCTGCACTTCCTATTTGTTTCATTATTCATCGACTTGTATTTCTGTATTCCTGAGTTTCCCGGAACATTTTTGTACTTCCTCCTTTCATCAATCAACTGAAGTATTTCTTCTGTTACCGATGGTGTCTTCGCAGTTACCTTCTTTGTACCTATGTTTTCCTTCCCAACTTCTGAGAAGGACCTTTTTAAAGATGTCCATTCCTCTTCAACTGTACTGCCTACTGAGCTATTCTTTATTGATGTATTTATAGCCTTAGAGACGTTCGAGCGTATCTCGTCATTCCTTAGTACTTTAGTATCGCATTTCTTTGCGTATACAGGTCCGGCGAGTTGAGTGGCCAGCACATGAATCGAAACTCGCCAGTATGTTCCTTAAACCACTCCATCACACTCTTGGCCGTGTGACATGGCGCATTATCTAGTTGAAAAAAGCTACTACTGTCGGGAAACATGAAGGGGTGTACGTGGTCTGCAACCAGTGTACCATACCCCTTGGCCGTTATGGTGCCTTGCCATGAGCTCCACTGGACACATGGGTACCCACGTGAATGTTCCCCAGAGCGTAATGGAGCCACCGCCGCCTTGTAGACTTACACACTACTTAAACTAACTTATGCTAAGAACAACACACACACCCTTGTCCCAGGGAAGACTCGAACCTGCAGCGGGAGGGGCCTCGCTATCCGGGACATGGCGCGTCAAACTGTGCGGCCACTCCGTGCGTCCGTGCGTGTGTCTGGATAGCAGTCATTCCTCGCCAGGTGACGCTGCAATCACCTCGACGGATTTATATCCATAGTAGGTCGGTGGTCAAAATGTTCTGGCTGGTCAGTGCACATTTTACACACCAACGTGAATAGTCGTATTGTTGCCACTTACCCAAACGATTTTAGAAATTTGGATGGTTCAAATGGCTCTGAGCACTATGGGACTTAACTGCTGAGGTCATCAGTCCCCTAGAACATAGAACTACTTAAACCTAACTAACCTAAGGACATCACACACATCCATGCCCGAGGCAGGATTCGAACCTGCGACCGTAGCGATCGCGCGGTTCCAGACTGTAACGCCTAGAATCGCTCGGCCACCTCGGCCGGCAAATTTGGATGGAATGTTATCTATACCTTCTACCTTATTCGATCTTAAGCCGTCCAAAGGCTTATAAATTCTGATTCTAATACTGACTCTCCTATCTCTCCCTCATCGACTCTTGTTTCTTCTTCCATCACTAATCAGATACCTGCTCCCCCTTAAAGATGCCTTCACTGTACGTCTCACACCTATCCACCCTTTCCTCTTAATTTAACAGTGGAAATACCATTGAACTCGTAATATTACCGCTATTGATTTCATTTTCACCAAAGTTTGTTTTGACTTTTCGGTATGCTGAGTCAGTTCTTCTTATTATCATTTCTTTTTCGATTTCTTCACATTTTTCATGTTGCCATTTCGCCTTAACTTCTCCGCACTTCCTATTTATTTCGCTCCTAAGTGACTTCTATTTCCTTATTTCAGAATTTTCCTGAAAATTGTTATATTTTCTTCTTTCGTCAACCTACTGAAGTATTTTTTCTGTAGCCACGGTTTCTTCGCAGTTACGTTTCTTGAAACTATGTTTCTCTTTCAAACTTCTATGACTGCCCATTTTAGTGATGACCATTGCTCTTAAACTAAACTGTCTACTGAGCTATTCATTATATCGGTATGTATAAGCTGAGAGAACGTCAAGCGTATCTCTTCATTCCTTAGAACTTCCATATCTCATTCGTTTGTGAATTGATAAGTCCCTTAAACTTCACCCTCCTCACTTTTAAATTGTGATACGAGTCTATATTTGCTCGCGGGTTCGCTTTACAATCCAGTATGTGATTTTGGATTTCTACCTAACCATACCGTATTGTACCTGGAATATGCCAGTATCTTTCGTTATTTTCAAAGTATACCTCGACGTCTTGTGATTCTTGAACAGAGTATCCGCTATTAACTGAAATTTATTGCCGAATTAAGCTTGTCTTTCTCCTTTCTCATTCCTACTACAAAGCCCAAAGTCTCCCGTAACACTTTCTTCCATTCTTCCACCTTTCAATCCCAAGTGACTATTAGACTTTCATCTTCCTTCGCAAGCTGAATTATCCATTTAAAATCCTCATTTAGTTTCTCCAGCTCATTATCTTCTGCTTGCAACATCGGCATATATACTTGAACTACCGTTGACCTTTTTGGTTTGCAGACGATTCCGATAAGAACAACCCTATCACTGAAGTGCTCACGGCAACTCTGACCTACCTTCCGATTCATAACGATTCATACTCCCGTTATACTATTTTCTGCTGCCTTTGATATTACCCTATACTCGCCTGACCACGAATCCTGGACTTCTTTCCAGTTCACTGTTTCCCCCTACATATAGACTGATCCTCAGCATTTCCCTTTTCATATTTTCTAGCTTCCCTACAACGTTCGAACTTGTGACAATCCACGCCCTGGCTCGTAGAACGTTATCCTTTCGTTGGTTATATAATCTATTACTGATGGTTTCACCTCCCTTGAATGGAAATCCGAATGCTGGATTAGCCCAGAACCCTTTGCCAATGGAGAGATCATCAGGACACTTTCTTGGAGTACGGGTCATGTGCCCTGTGGATACACATCGTATGTATTTAAGCAGTGGTGTCCAACGCGTTCTGCGTCCTCTTGCCGTTGATCATTGCTAGTTCTTCCTCCTTTTAGAGGCAGTTTCCCACTCCGACGGAAAGGGACTGCCCTGAAGGGGTGTCCGCTGCTCTGCCTTCTTTGACGAGGCTGCTGGCAGAACGAGGGTGGCTTCTTGTGCCGCGAGTCTTCTACCGCCATTTTTGATGATTTTTATTCTAAAAGGAATGAGGTTAGATTGCGGAACCCACGATATTTTGATTACTAGTCGGAAGTCGCTAATCCTACCACATGGGTGCATGCACTTGTTGTACGGCCTGCGAAATTAGATGAAGCCAAGCTATATCATATATATCTAACCGTCACTGTATGTTGGTTGGTTGATTTATTTGGGGGGAGGGGACAAAACGGCGTGGCTATCGGTCCCATCGGATTAGGGAAGGATGTCGGCCGTTCCCTTTCAAAGGAACTGGAGAATACTCAGTATTGTAGAACAGTCAGTATAATGTCGTTTATTGAAACTGAACTACACTTCTCGAACAATCACTATATACACACAAAAACAAATAACTTGTAGATGACCATTCATCAAGAGCGTCGGTGAGGTCCGTCGGAGCTGGTCCTAGCTCGGCGAGGAACTGGCTGTACTGCTGCTGCGCTGGCCTTATAAAGCCGGCGGAAGCCGGCCGAGTACTCCAACTTTCCCTGTATCTGGGAGGCGACCTCTGCAGAAAAAGGTTCGCATTAGTCTCTAGCAAGTCTTGTTTGATTTGAAAAATTGTTTTCCTCTTGGTTGCGCCTGCAACTGCTTGCGTATGTTATATGGTACACAGCGGTGTCTTGAGTGTAGTCTGCCTGGCAGGGGCCGTCTGTGGCAGACGTTACAGGAACCATCCCGGCTTTTGCCTGAAGCGAATTACGGACACCACGGAAAACCTAAATCAGGATGACCAGACGCGGGTTTGAACCGTCGTCCTCCGGAATGCGAGTCAAGTGTGCTAACCATTGCGCCACTTCACTCGGTCCGTATGTTCAAAGTAGGTTCGACAGGCCATAAATGGTAAGTGTGGGTCAACTGGCCCGCACTCTGGCACTGCTGCTTCGTCACCTCGCGCCAGCATGAGCAAACTTTCACATCCCAGACGAACTACAATGTTGGCCTGTTTTACACAACACAAGTAAGTGATCAGAAGGCTCCAGCAGTACAGTTGTCGTTGATTACCATGGGTGTTCTATAAATATCACAGAACAGCCGATGATGGCATTTCAACCTCTCATATGTGTGGGCGAACCGCAAATTTGCTTCGGAAGCACTGGTTACTTAGAGTCTTTCACTCACCGAGTGGCAACATTTGGGCGACATTTTCCAATAATTTCTATGGTGATGAAATATTACTGGCATTCTACTTCGTTCAAAAGAAAACCACGTAGACATGGGTGACCACCAGATGGTATCTGGAGACATCGTACTTTATTGAATACTGAATACATAAAGCGATTGGAAGTTTCTGAGTGTTGAGAAGTGATCTTCATCTACATTTGTACTTCGTTAGTCACCAGCTGGGTGAGTGGCGGAGTTAATTTAATACTCTGATGTTTTTCACACTTCATCCTTCCAACGCCACTTCTCAGTGGTACGTGGGATGAAAAACTACCGGTCTGCTCATTATAGGGTCAAATTTCTTTAATTTTGTCCATTTGGCCATTACACGAGATGTACGCCTCTTTGAAGGAGGAGTGTGTTTTGATTAGTTTTGGAACGCCAGCTCTCTGAATGTAGTAAGTACGTCCCTCAGCGATGCGTACGCCTTTGTTGTATCGTCTCCTATTGGATTTGGTTGAGGATCACTCTCATACCAACGAAAAAGTTCGAGACTAATCGTGCAGGTCTCAAATACTTCGTTTTCTGGACCTCAACTTTTACTCAGAACTCTGATGGAAAGAATGTTATCGTGAACGACGATATTGGCTTCAGTCCATCGGTAGTGATATTAGGCCTCACGTTACTTGTAGTCGTAACGTACGGATTGCACTGCACTTTTGGCTAGCGACTTAACCTCGCTCTTTGTTTCCGCGCTATACACAATTCGTGTTAGTGACCTGCCTAGTTACTGTGAAGCTGTGATACTTAAGTGGCGATGAGGAACTCAAACCCTTGCGTGCTATTAGTGGACCACAGACACAAAGTTAACTTAATGGTGACAATAGTTGAAGAGTCAATAGCGGTAGAAGCATGTTGCTGTTGTGGTCTTCAGTCAAGACACTGGTTTGATGCAGCTCTCCATGCTACTCTATCCTGTGCAAGCTGCTTCTTCTCCCAGTACTTACTGCAACTTACATCCTTCTGAACCTGCATATTTTATTCATCTCTTGGTCTCCCTCTACGATTTTTACCCTCCACGCTGCCCTCCATTGCTAAATTTCTGATCCCTTGATGCCTCAGAACATGTCCTACCAACCGGTCTCTTCTTCTTGTCAAGTTGTGCCACAAACTCCTCTTCTCCCCAAATCTATTCAATACCTCCTCATTAGTTATGTGATCTACCCGTCTAATCTTCAGCATTCTTTTGTAGCACCACATTTCGAAAGCTTATATTCTCTACTATTTATCGTCCATGTTTCACTTCCATACATGTTTATACTCCATACAAATACAGGGCTATTACAAATGATTGAAGCGATTTCATAAATTCACTGTAGCTCCATTCATTGACATATGGTCACGACACACTACAGATACGTAGAAAAACTCAAAGTTTTGTTCGGCTGAAGCCGCACTTGAGGTTTCTGCCGCCAGAGCGCTCGAGAGCGCAGTGAGACAAAATGGCGACAGGAGCCGAGAAAGCGTATGTCGTGCTTGAAATGCACTCACATCAGTCAGTCATAACAGTGCAACGACACTTCAGGACGAAGTTCAACAAAGATCCACCAACTGCTAACTCCATTCGGCGATGGTATGCGCAGTTTAAAGCTTCTGGATACCTCAGTAAGGGGAAATCAACGGGTCGGCCTGCAGTGAGCGAAGAAACGGTTGAATGTGTGCGGGCAAGTTTCACGCGTAGCCCGCGGAAGTCGACGAATAAAGCAAGCAGGGAGCTAAACGTACCACAGCCGACGGTTTGGAAAATCTTACGGAAAAGGCTAAAGCAGAAGCCTTACCGTTTACAATTGTTACAAGCCCTGACACCCGATGACAAAGTCAAACGCTTTGAATTTTCGGAGCGGTTGCAACAGCTCATGGAAGAGGATGCGTTCAGTGCGAAACTTGTTTTCAGTGATGAAGCAACATTTTTTCTTAATGGTGAAGTGAACGGACACAATGTGCGAATCTGGGCGGTAGAGAATCCTCACGCATTCGTGCAGCAAATTCGCAATTCACCAAAAGTTAACGTGTTTTGTGCAATCTCACAGTTTAACGTTTACGGCCCCTTTTTATTCTGCGAAAAAAACGTTACAGGACACGTGTATCTGGACATGCTGGAAAATTGGCTCATGCCACAACTGGAGACCGACAGCGCCGACTTCATCTTTCAACAGGATGGTGCTCCACCGCACTTCCATCATGATGTACGGCATTTCTTAAACAGGAGAATGGAAAACCGATGTATCGGTCATGGTGGAGATCATGATCAGCAATTCATGTCATGGCCTCCACGCACTCCCAACTTAACCCCGTGCGATTTCTTTCTGTGGGGTTATGTGAAAGATTCAGTGTTTAAACCTCCTCTACCAAGAAACGTGCCAGAACTGCGAGCTCGCATCGACGATGCTTTCGAACTCATTGATGGGGACATGCTGCGCCGAGTGTGGGAGGAACTTGATTATGGGCTTGATGTCTGCCGAATCACTAAAGGGGCACATATCGAACATTTGTGAATGCCTAAAAAAACTTTTTGAGTTTTTGTATGTGTGTGCAAAGTATTGTGAAAATATCTCAAATAATAAAGTTATTGTAGAGCTGTGAAATCGCTTCAATCATTTCTAATAACCCTGTACTTTCAGAAACGACTTCCTGACACTTAAATCTATACCCGATGTTAACGAATTTCTCTTCTTCAGAAACGCTTCCCTTGCCATTGCCAGTCTACATTTTATATCCTCTCTACTTCGACCGTCATCAGTTATTTTGCTCCCCAAATAGCAAAACTCCTTTACTACTTTAAGTGTCTCATTTCCTCATCTAATTCCCTCAGCGTCACCCGACTTAATTCGACTACATTCCATTATCCTCGTTTTTCTTTTGTTGATGTTCATCTTATATCCTCCTTTCAAGACACTGTCCATTCCGTTCAACTGCTCTTCCCAGTCCTTTGCTGTCTCTGACAGAATTACAATGTCATCGGCGAACCTCAAAGTTTTTATTTCTTCTCCATGGATTTTAATACCTACTCCGAATTTTTCTTTTGTATCTTTACTGCTTGCTCAATATACAGATTGAATATCATCGGGGAGAGGCTACAACCTTGTCTCACTCCCTTCCCAACCACTGCTTCCCTTTCATGTCCCTCGACTCTTATAACTACCATCTGGTTTCTGTACAGGATTGTTCATAAATAGGCATTTTTTGTGACGTGGTCGGATTCTCTAAATTTTTGTTAAAGACGACCCTAATTTCAGCTATTGGTTGTGGTGTTGGAAGGAAACTCTCGCTACTGAATAAGGCAGAAGGTTTGACGCAGCAATTGTGCGATATAAGGTAAATGATTTCTTGTTTTGTTGCTGTATCGTTGTGATTTTTTTATTTTTCGTTTTTCAGGATATTTGATATATCATGTAGTTTGTATGTTCTTGAATATGTATTGACGCGAGAGAATAACCTACGACTATGTTGAAATATTGGTGGGACAGTGACACAGAAATCGCCCATGTCATGGGCTTCCTATATCGTGCATAAGTGTAATTTTTGCTAAATCGTCGAAATTTTTTTTTCTCTTCTTCTTTCTTTTGCTGTAAGTTTTATTTGAATTCTTTTGTGATTTGATTTGTGTTTTGTGTGCTGCATTTTTGTGTAGTTAATTGTAATTTTGGGGGTAATAATCGTTAGTACATGAGGACGCGTAGCCAGGTCAAGGCGGAAGAGCGAACACAGGCTCGTGAGAGAAATAGGGAAGGCCATAATGAGGAAAATAGAATGTTGGTATGCGCAGAAGTTCACAAGGTTCCGTTTCAGCATGAGCAAATGCAGGCAGAACGAGCCAACAGAGGTAACTTGGGTATCAGAGGTTATGGTTATACTGGTGGTGAAGGAGACAACTCCGAATCTGAAGTTGAATTCGGGTACCGTGGTAGTAAAATTAATTTGAACCGGCAGGAGAATTATAGTCCGATACCAACCAGACGTGGCTGCAGTGGGCCTCCGGCGTTTGGGGCAAGTCGGGCTAGCACCGTAAGAAGAACAACCGGACACGAATCTAACCATAACGATCACCGGGTAGAGAAAGCTAGGCACTCGCGGAGATCGCGAAGTCCTGGAGGAACTGTGACGATAGATGAGTGGTCGCTCGCGCAATTGATAAGGCAGATGGATGAAAACAAGAATGATATCAAGTAAAATTTAGACGCACAAAGCAGAAATACCGATGAGAAATTAGATGGGATGCGTACAGGTTTGGAAACAAAAATGCTTTCCTTCGTGCAAAAAATTAAGAAAGCATTAGGCGAAGTTAAAAAGGACGCAGTTCTGGCGAGTCGAGACGCACGCGGTGCGAAACGGTTTGCCCAAGAGGCTCGCGAGCAAACTGAGTCGGCGACCTCCGTCGGAAAAAAGGAAGTGACTAAACTGAAACATCGCCTGGACAAACTGGCGAAAGTTGCGAGAAAGTCATTACAGATTAATGTCGAAGAAGTAGTTGAAGAGAGAGTGGAAAAGTCCATCGACGAAAGGGTCGCGCAGATCGTGCAGCAAGAACGCGAAAATCTTCGCAAGCAGATAACTGGGGACGCGGTGCAATCACAAGAGAGCGCAGGAAATGTAACACCACTAACTGGGGACACAGAGTTTCTGAACGGTGGCAGTGCAAGTAGCACGGAACAGAAGCAGTCAGGTCCTCCACCGCCCACTTACGAACCAAGTCCCATTCAAGCAGCTAGACAGGTCGTGATGGGGAAAGATACGATGGCTCTCATGCTTGCAGACCCGAGGTCGGTACGAAGCAGCCATGAGAACTGTTTGCCTCTGCAACGGTGCAACTCGCAGAGCGGAGAGTCCAGTAGTACGGAGACACAAATCAGTACGAACGGAGGAGACAGTACACCGCTGACAGACTACAGTATACAGCAGTGTCATGGAAATGAACGTGCTCCAAGATACGAGAAGCAGTTCGAACATGAAAAATACTTAAGCCTACGAAGATTCCAACACTATCGAGAGGGCAATAACGTTATGCACCCACGGACTTTTATCTCCCAATTCACAGAAGCACTGCCACCGCATTTGACAGCGCGGAAACAGATCGATTTTGTATGTGCACATTAAGTAGTGTTGTTGGCAGAAACGATGCTTAAATGTGGGAAGTCTTGAGAGTCGTTTGAAGAATTTCGGTCAATATTTCTCAATCGATACTGGTAACAAAGTACTCAGACCAGAATGAAACACGAAATGATGATGGCTAAAGACATGGAAACTGCAGGCTTCAACAGCGCAGTGAAATTCCTTGACCAGATGGTCAAGAAAAATGAATTCCTAGACAAACCGTATACGAATAACGAGATTATCCGTATTTGCTAGATGAAGCTGCCGACACATTACCAACAAAATCTGATAGGTAAATGCGGAGACAATGTGGAGGGCTTCAGAAATATAATAAAAGAAGTCGAATTCGTGCTGAACGAGAAGCTGGCGCGTAACCATAAGAGAGATGTTGTTGTTGTTGTGGTCTTCAGTCCTGAGACTGGTTTGATACACCTCTCCATGCTACTCTATCCTGTGCAAGCTTCTTCATCTCCCAGTACCTACTGCAACTTACATCCTTCTGAATTAGCTTAGTGTATTCATCTCTTGGTCTCCCTCTACGATTTTTACCCCCCACGCTGCCCTCCAATGCTAAATTTGTGATCCCTTGATGCCTCAGAACATGTCCCACCAACCGGTCCCTTCTTGTCAAGTTGTGCCACAAACTCCTCTTCTCCCCAGTTCTATTCAATACTTCGTCATTAGTTATGTGATCTACACATCTAACCTTCAGCATTCTTCTGTAGCACCACATTTCGAAAGCTTCTATTCTCTTCTTGTCCAAACTATTTATCGTCCATGTTTCACTTCCATACATGGCTACACTCCATACAAATACTTTCAGAAACAACTTCCTGACACTTAAATCTATACTCGATGTTAACAAATTTCTCTTCTTCAGTAACGCTTTCTTTGCCATTGCCAGTCTACATTTTATACCCTTTCTACTCCGACCATCATCAGTTATTTTCCTCCCCAAATAGCAAAACTCCTTTACTACTTTAAGTGTCTCATTTCCTAATCTAATTCCCTCAGCATCACCCGACTTAATTCGCTACATTCCATTATCCCCGTTTTGCTTTTGTTGATTTTCAGGCTTATATCCTCCTTTCTAGACACTGTTCATTCCGTTCAACAGCCCTTCCAAGTCCTTTGCTGTCTCTGACAGAATTACAATGTCATCGGCGAACCTCAAAGTTTTTATTTGTTCTCCATGGATTTTAATACCTACTCCGAATTTTTCTTTTGCACCTTTACTGCTTGCTCAATATACAGATTAAATAACATCGGGGAGAGGTTACAACCCTGTCTCACTCCCTTCCCAACCACTGCTTCCCTTTCATGTCCCTCGACTCTTATAACTACCATCTGGTTTCTGTACAAATTGTAAATAGGCTTTCGCTCCCTGTATTTTACCCCGGTCACCTTTAGAATTTGAAAGAGAGTATTCCAGTCAATATTGTCAAAAGCTTTCTCTAAGTTTACAAATGGTAGAAACGTAGGTTTGCCTTTCCTTAATCTATCTTTTAAGATAAGTCGTAAGGTCAGTATTGCCTCACGTGTTCCAATATTTCTACGGAATCCCAACTGATATTCCCCGAGGTCGGCTTCTACCAGTTTTTCCATTCGTCTGTAAAGAATTCGCGTTAGTATTTTGCAGCTGTGGCTTATTTTCACACCTGTCAACACCTGCTTTCTTTGGGATTGGAATTATTATATTCTTCTTGAAGTGTAAGGGTATTTCGCCTGTCTCATACATCTTGCTCACCAGATGGTAGAGTTTAGTCAGGATTGGCTCTCCCAAGGTCGTCAGTAGTTCTAATGGAATGTTGTCTACTCCTGGGGCCTTGTTTCGGCTTAGGTCTTTCGCAGAAGCAGATAAAAAACCGGGTGAACCAATGTCATAGTAGTAACAGCTGGCAAACGCATAACGGCCAACAGGAAGCAAAAACGAATATCGGCAATAAATGGAGGAAAGAAAAGTGGGGCAACAACCAGCCGTGGTCGCAAGGACACCCACAAACGAACCGCAGACAGTAGATATTAGGGCGTGTACAGATAGAAGAGGTGCACGAACAGCCATGAGTAGCCAACGTTGCGGGGACGGTGGCACAAATCCCGCACCACGTATCAGAAACCACCACAGCTACATGCTCATGTATGAGGATATTAGGGAATCGCTCTAAGAAGAGAGGCAGGACGGTGTTACGGGAACTCTGCATCCGGTCGTGAAGATTAAACTAGGTGACATAACAGCTGAGACTATACTAGATCGCAGGAGCGAAATCTCGAAAACCCTATTTGATAGATACAACAAGTAGAAACCTCCGACACTAAAGGCCCATAAGATTAAAATCCGAGGTTCTGTCAGAGGGAAACTCACTGAAATTAAGCATCAGACAAGACTGGAGTTTAGTTGTCAGGGGTATGTTCTACAGGGAAATTTTTTCATCGTTCCTCACCTCGCGGCTCAAATGATCATTGGAATTGATTTTATAACCCAACACAAAGCGATAATCAATATGGGTCTAGGCACACTGATGTTAGGAGAAAAGGGCGAAACGCGCGTTTGGTTAGGAGAACAAATGATGAAAGACGAATTATCAGTGGATTGTCTGAATCTAAGGATTACTGGAGACCAGAGTCACGGTGTGCGACCGCACTCTACACAGGACCGATTACAAACGAGCTGTCAGAATAGAGACGAAACACTGACATAAATCCATGAGGCAATACACGGAAAAGTGGCGGTACTGGAAGACATAGCCGCTGCAGAGAGAATAGAATTAGGGACAGTGCTCAGAAGAACTACGGAGGTATTTCTTCCGAAACCGGGAGCCATAAAAGGGTTTCAGTGTAGTTTTAGAGTAAGGACGCATGTTCCCTTCCGTGTACCTACCTATCCCATTCCGCTGGTATATCGGAAACAGGTAGCGCTCCTACTTCAGGAAATGCTAAGAGACGGAGTAATAGAAGAGGCTACGTCCACGTACAACAGCCCCTTACGTGTAGTAGAGAAAAAGAATGGAAAAATCCGCCTGGTCCTAGACTCCCGTCAAATTAACACCATAATCATTCCAGAAACTGATAGACCAGAAACGCTAGAAGAGCTGTTGCAGAAGTTTGACGGCGTATCGATCTTTTCTTCGATCGAATTGCGAAGTAGTTTTTGGCAAATAGAGTTAGCGCCAGAGTGTTGCAAATATACAGCCTTTCTAGCAGTCGGCCGATGTTACCAGTTCCGACGTTTACCTTTCGGGCTAAATGTATCTTCAGCTGTATTCATTCGCGTTCTGGGATCGATACTGAATGACACGTTGAAGGAGCGCGTCACGTGTTATGTAGATGACATTTTGATAGGGGGAAGTTCGTGGGTACGGCACAACGAGGTGTTAGGAGGTGTTAGGGATGTTGCTGGACAAACTGCGCGAGCGTGGCGTCACGGCAAACATCGAGAAATCGTGTGTCGCAACCAAGAAAGTGGACTTCCTAGGGCACGTTATTTCGGCACAAGGGATCACCCCCAATCCTGAGAAATTGAAAGCAATAGCCCAATTGGCTGCTCCAAACTCTCGGAAGAGTTTACGTAGGTTCCTCGAAGTAATTAGTTTTTTTAAACGATTCATACACATAGAGAAGTTAGCCACACTCCGGTTCTGTGCACTGACAGGGAAGAACACGCCTTTTGTGTGGAACGAGGTAGCCGATGGAGAATTTAGGAATCTGAAGCAGGCACTCCTTGAGGCTCCTTTTCTCGCCCATTCCAATCTTGAACAGGGCATCTGCATGGCCACTGACTCCGCGAAGACGGGTCTTGGAGTCATGAGCTTTCAAGACAATGAGCAGCATGGTCAGGGATACACAAAACCATAGCTTTCGGAAGTCGTGTGCTCAGAAAGAGCGAGCAGAACTATTCCGTAACGGAACTGGAAGCTTTGGCGATAGTTTGGGGATTCCAAAAATTTCGGTACTTCTTGTTTGGCCGTAGAACCCGCGTGTATACGGACCATCGAGCGCTCGAATTCCTCCAAACAGCTGAAACGTCCCCTTAGAAAAATTGACTGTGCTTAAACTGACACACAATATTTTTTTAGCGCAACGCAATCTGACTTTCAATAATCCCTACAAAAGAATGGCCCTGACTAACATTAACCTATACCTTTCACAAATCACTTACCTCACAAAAATCTTCGTTACTCGAACTACTGCAATGCAGCGAGCGCTACTACTGCCAGCTAAATAAAAGATTCAAACTACGGAAGGCACTAACTACTGATAGGCATAGTTAGCAAATGAAAGATTTTAATAGAGAACAAACAATGTATTTACCTTAATAGTCATAATATATATAGCAGTTCATGTCATCCATTCTTACAAATGTACTGTTTCTGATGGACACACCTCCAGATTATCCATTCTCAAAAATCCGTCATCTCACTTCCCCACATCCACCACTGCTGGCGGCTCACCTCCAACTGCGCAACGCTACGCGCTGTTAACAGCCAACTGCCCAACACTACAATAGCCAACAACAATGCAAACCAGCCACAGACTGCACACAGCACAGCCAGTGATTTTCATACAGAGCGCTACGTGGCGTTACCAATAAAATAACCTAAACAGCCTCCTTACATAGCCCCCAATTAGTGTAGCTATTGTTTATTGCTAGCGCGAGATTATCTCCTTTGTAGTTGCAGTCTTTCATTGTTGTACAGTAAAACAGTTGTGGCATGCAGGTAGATTTGCACCAAGTATTTCGCAGCTGCGCTTTCAATTAACTAGATATTATTTTCAGTGCTATGTTAATGTGTTCTCTTATTTTTGCTCTTCAAATTGTGCTTTTCTGTGTTATCGTGTGAAATATTGTGACAATTATGGCGTGTGAAGAACGTAATACTAGGCTCCAAAGTAAACTAAGAAATGACTGTGAAGACGAAAGGAGTGTGTTAGCGCCACCGTGTAATGAATTAACTAATGTTCAACATGGTAATTTGGTAATTGTGCATTGGGAAATGGAGTGGGCGGCAAACAATGGTGTAGACTGTGAAACAATTAGTGAACAGGGAAGCATTATCGATCGATCGGTTGGCAACAGCCTGCCTCAGGAATCGGGAATGACAGGACACAATCTTGCAAATACTGCAGATTCAAGTTTTGGGTCCTCACCGTTTTCTCAAATAAGTCAAGAGACATTTTCTGCTTGTCAAAATGTGAATGTTGCCGGTGCAACTTCACTGCCGAAAAGCACTGAGGAACATGTTTCAGACACCAGTGCATTGTTATTACAGTTAATGCAACAAATGGGACAAAGGCTACAAAAGTTAGACACAAGGGAACAAAATCTTCAAAAGTTAGACACAATGGAACAACACCAGAGACAAACACAGCAACAGTTAGACGCAATGGAACAAAAGCTTCAAAAGTTAGACTCAGTGGAACATACGCTTGAACAAACACGTGAAGATTTAACTAATGAGTTACATAAAATCGAATCGAAATGTCAAAAGGTCTGTAATGACGTAAAAACACAAATTTGTGAGCATTTTCAACCTATTTTTTCGCGGCATGAAAATGCATTACAGAATCACGAAGCAGCCATAAAAGAACTGCAAACTATTGTTCATGAAAATCATGAGACCTTGCAATCTAAAATTGACTTAGTTGCATCTACCGATTCGGTTACGCAACTGGCAAAAACTCAGGAAAACTTAAAGGACACAGTAGATACTTTGAAAATTGGTTCAGAAAGACACATGGAGGAAATTAGTTCATTATTTGAGAAAGTAGTTAAACTTTCGGATCAGCTAAATTATTTATCTACGAAGGTAGATGATAATATGTATGACACAAAATCGGTAGTCTTTAATGACACAGAAGAGTGCGAACAAATTAGGAAATTCAAACAAAATCAGAATCAAATTAATACGCAACACTAAAGAGAAATCCGGGAAGTACAAGATCAGCTGACACAGGTAATACAAGAATTACGTATTTCAGAGGACACTCGCGCTCCAATACAGGAAGAGGGACATAGAAATACGGAACAGCCACAAAATAATAACACGGGGTACTTCGGAAATTATGCAAGAAATTTGCAAGGTACACCGAATTTTGAGATGGAACCGCCGAAACGAAGTAACAATGACCGATATGCGACTCGCCGGCATGATGATTTAGACTATAATCTGTTTATTACTACACGTAAATTCAAAACATTTAAGAATTTCGGCAACGACATTCATCCACAAGCGTGGCTTCATCAATTCTCTCATTGTTTTCCTCCCAACTGGTCATTAGAGCACAGATTAGAATTTATGTGTGGCTATTTAGAGAATGAACCAGCTGTAAGAATGCGATCGGTCAGTCACGATTGTCACAGTGAAGGAGAATTTTATCATGCCTTCCTCTCAACATATTGGTCTCAAGCTGCACAAGACCGAGTAAAACATAGCATCATAATGATGAAACATTTCGAACAATCTGAATGTTCTAGTCTTGTCAAATATTTCGAAGACATGTTACATAAGAATCAGTATCTTTCAAAACCATACAGCCCCTCAGAACTCATCCGCATTTGCGTAATCAAATTACCTCAACATTAACGACGTATTATTTTGGCAGGACGTTGCAAAGACGACATTGAAGCTTTTCAGGGACTCTTACAAGAATTAGAAATTGACAGTGACAATCGCGGAATGCGAAAACAGGAACACAATTACAGGTCACATCCGTCGCAATTCCGCGATGAAAGAAATAATAACTGGACACGGCAAGGCTATTCTCACAACACAAATCGTGACCAAAACAGATACCACCCGTATGACAACCGTCGGCAGAGTAGTAATAATTACAGGGAATGATCACCTCTCCGCGGTAGTGACTATCACAGAGACAATCATAGAAACAGACAATATGGGAACCAAAATAATTATTATCAAGGGAGACAGAATAACTTTAGACGCAACGGTCCAGCGAGCAGTTACGATTCAGGGAGAAATTCTCCACCACGTGACCGACAAGAAAGAAACTATGGAATCTACCGACATGACGACAGACGATATGATCGTAACGACAGACCTGAATTGCATCAGAACTGGCTGGATTCATACAGGGCAGGGCCCTCTCCACAAGCTGATTTTGTAGAAGTTAGGTCTCCTAATCCCAATAACGATGCGCGCCTACAAAGAGACAGACAATGACTCGCACCGCAGGCAGCCACGTACGCCAGCTGGCTCAACGAAAAATAACATAGACACTAACCTTGAGAAAAATTTTAGCATTCCTTACTGACGTATACAACATGATAATTGCTTTGAAGATGAAACTCTGTGTACTAGGAACAGTAAAGGATTGCACCACATTTCACATGTAAAACCGTTTATTGAGAGATAATCTGCTTTTTAACTTAGTCTTTGCCATAAAATTTTTCACTTCATGCTACTAGTACAATTTATCACACTGAGAAACTGTTAACATGAAACAATGTTTTGAAGTTAACTATCCAGTCTAGAACCAATAGAACTTATTTAAACAGAAATTACGAATGCATTGTTATAGTGCACAGACGACACAGTGTTATTGTGTGTGTACATTCTTGCTTGTTAGTTACACGATTACGTATCGACTATAAGGCTCACATACTTAGAACATATTCTGCTAATGAGATTTTAAAGCAACGTTTTGGTTTACTTGAAAATACATTCTGGATTTAAAGTACGTTCTGAGAGATATCAGATGACACAGCTACACGATTATATCACGACACTACTAATGTGTGACACAATCTACATTATTGCTTTTGCGCTGTATCTGTTTTATATCTGCACAGTTTTTCTGTATTATTCTGGAAAGTAAAATATGTTTTAGTAGTAACTTTTGTGGTATAGCTACAATGAGACAGCCTTTTTTGTAGCACAACAATACGTTACATTATAGTACTTTCTTGATCACAGTAAGGTACGTAATAACTACGATATCTATACGCAAAGCATTTCACTTTCGTTTATGATGAGGTAAGTACATTGACTTCAGCAGAACTTTGCTTACAGAGGACGATAACTATGACACTCCCACAGAATTATCTTATAGCAAGACGCACATTTAGCGCTAAAGGACACGTATCTGAGTGATTAATTTTGTACTTAAAATATTTGTTTTTAAAGATTTTTGAATTACAATGATAGAAAGGTTTTCCCTGATACATTTCATTCCATTGCTGTAATCTGTAACACCTGAGGGTATAATTACATTAATCCTCAGGGGGGTACACACTTACTTTGTGTACCATGAGTTTGGCAAGCACAAGGAGCCATAGCTAATATGGTATTTGCTTATACAACTTTACACATTGGTACCATATTTCTCTAACACATAAATTACACAGCTATCTGATCATTTAACTGAGAGAGACAAACATTTTTTTTACTACATCAGTGACATGTTTATGTAATTACACAGTTGGATAACTTCACACTTATGAAATGGTATTTTGTCTGTACTTTGTGAACTGATCATATTTTTTTGGAACCATTGTCAAACTATGAGAGCTTTGAATGATGTATTTGGTAAGGGATCATGATTTTTTAAGTATGTTTGAGGTAGATGACTTTATTGAAGGTCTTGAAATTATTGAAAGAAGCTGCGACGATTCTGAGATGTGATTGATCTGTTATGATGTTATTATTATGACGACGATGTGTATTATGCTGTTGAGGTATGTTTATGAACAATAAGATGATGCTACCATATATGAGGAATGTGATTACGTGTTTATATGTATATGAATAATGAATAGAAGTTAGGGACTCTGGTTTGTGAAAAAGGATGTTGGAAACCAAGAATCGTACTTTAAGAGTTATGAAATGTGTGTAAATGCGTGAATATATCACAATACCAGCGAAAATATTTTGGACACTGTTATATTTATATGATTTTGTTTCTACAGATTTGCAACGCAAATTCTCGAACCTGTGAAATTTTTATATGAGACTGTCACTGTAGTGCAAACTAGTGTCGTAAATATTTTGGTAAGAATGTTAAGTGACCACCTTCAGGTAATGCGTCGTGGGCACACAGCTGTGTGACATTCTCCTGGAAAAAAGCCATTAGTGTGTGCCTTTCAGAGGCACAGGTGGAGAAAAAGAAAAGAGGCCATTATCCTCGCTATTGACATTCCTTTGTAGAAAGCATCGCAAACACGACACGCTCATTACTTGGAAACATATTGTACTTTGTGCTACTTACTGAAATGCTTATAAACTGATGGGAAATATTCTTACATCTGCACACCTGATTATGACAAGTGTCTTCCTACGAGAGTTGAGAGAATTTCTACTAACTTATGAAATGCCACATGACTATTGAATGATATTTTTATGCTTTACTTTGTACATAGTTGCTTATTTTATTTGATATCTGTTTTCCAGGTTTGTTGCATCATTGGTTTTATGAAATAAAATTAAATGCATTTGCTAATGTGAACACTTTCTGTCAACAGATCTGTTAGATAATAATTTTATCATCCACATTCTTAAAAAAAAAGAGCACTTGGAAAGGAAAGAACAATAAGAAGGGACTAGTAACAGTAACTGCATACATAATTATCTTTTCAAGTAGTTGGTAATTTTTTGTGTAGAATAAGTGTTAAGATGTGACATAGTTATTAGACATTTCCTATCTTCACTGTAATATTTTTTCTGCTTGAGCTTTGTCATGTTTAGATATAAGTTATAGCATTTGCTGCTGCTGTTCGCCAGGCATGGTGCTACTAAATATCACATTGTATTACTTTGTTAAGCCAGTTTTACTACTGATTTATTTTTCTTGTTTGCTGCACATTGCCTTATATTAGTTGTAATATTGCAATTGCATTGCTAATTTATATTTATTGCTGCTTGCTTTTCCAATTTGCATTTTTTGTCATTGCTGTTTGTGTTAATTGTTTTGTACTGCTGCATTGCCTCGTCCCTTAGTATATATATCTGAGCTCAGTAGATTTAAGTTATGTTAAGATGGGGTAGGCTATATGAGAGAACGAGTTGTGATGAACTGGAAGAAATGCATTGAGAAGCTATAAGAAAATGGTTTGGCCAAAAAAGTATTTTGAAAGAGGATATGAACAGAAAAGTAGGGTTTAGGGACAACAGGTTTAGGTAGGCATTTCTTGGAAATAAATGATGAGGTAAATAATGGAAAATAAATAATAAGGTAAGATATATGTGAACATATAAATACAGAAATCAATCTTGGATTGGATTTTTTTGGTGGAAACAGATGTTGAAATAAGACAAAAGATCTATAGAATGAAGTTTTGGGTTGGACTGCAGTACCAAATGTTACACTGAAAACAAAACCCTGCCCTTTCCTCTTGTGTTATTCTGCTATGTGTTTGTGTACCCTTGTGTATTTGTGTTCTTTCTGTCTTTATGTGTTTAGCTGATAAGAGTTATGTTGTAGAATTTTCTAATAATATGTGATTTTCTATGTAAAGATGTTTGGACATTATTTATTCTGTTCTGTTTTAATGCTCTTGTGTGAAAATTAATGTTTCAAAAACTATTTTCATTATTTGATATATTTACTTATGTCATAATTCCTGTAACACTGATGTATATCTTTTTTATATTCTTTTGTAAAGCCTGTATTACTACAAATGTTATCTGTGTTATTATGTTTTAATGATGTTTTCTGTACCTCTGTAATTGTATTCTCATGTTATAAAATTGTAATTGACACCAGTTTATCAAATTAAGTAACTTGTAAGCATTCATTTCACTGCACATATTTCTGTTGGTCATAGTATATGCACAATATGTGAGAAAAAGAGGACTGTTAGTGTTTGCACGTGTGTTAATAATTCAGCAAGGGATTGGATAACAGCAATGCTGTTTCTAAGGACATTTCAAAAAATTTTTTTGTGAGTGCACAAGTGGTGGTTCATGGACTTGCTATATTCTCCACAAGACTCTTCAATGGTGATTGTGCACCTGCACAGTCACAGCAGATGGCTGCTAGCCATCTCTACAAGGACTACAGTGGGTCTACACCTTTTATGACTCACCAATACCATTATTTCTACAAGGACTGCGCTGGATCTGCACCTCTGGTGGCCCCACAATACAGTAATCTCTACCAGGACTACAGTTGGTCTGCTCTGTGATGACCTACCCACCAATATTCTTCAAAACTTCGACTGACACTGCGGTGGGTTTGCTCTGTTGTAGCCCATTACCTGTCTGCATTTCAAGAGTCAGCAGTGTCTTTCTGATGGAAGGACAACACTACTTCTTCAAGACTGCATTGAAATCCACTACTTCCATGTACTCGTACATTGTCTTTTACTGCTCAGACTTTGAGAAAAAAAACTGCAATTTTACTGTGATGAATGATCAGGACTGTCTTTATGGACTGTGAGAAAATTTTAGCTTTTCACCAACATTGTATCAATAAGTGTGTGCATTTGATTTCTTTGTTATTGTAATTATGATTATGAAAAAATTATTCAAATCTGTATTGGCCACTGCCCAAAACAATTGAATTCATCTAACCAAATCGACATAATCTGCCTCTCTGAACATCAAGTGACCACTGATATAGATATGTTAGACATTTCAGGATTTAAGCTAGGTTCCTACTTCTGCAGAGTAAATATGGATGGAGGAGGAGTTGCCACATTTATCAAAAACTGCCATAAATTCAAGAACATTGACATTAATGAATTCTGTTTAGAGCAGCATCTAGAAGCATGTGTAACAGAAGTAGAGTTCCATAACAGATCCTATATAATAATAACTATTTACCGAGCACCTGCAGGAAATTATAATCTATTCTTAGATCATCTAGAAGCTCTTTTGGGTTATTTAACAGGAAGAAACAAAGAAATTTTGATTGCTGGTGACTTTAATACAGATTTTCTAATGCAATCTTCCAGTAAACATTCACTGCAGTTAGTAATGTTGTCTTTCAATCTAACTCACACTGTAAACTTTCCAACTAGGATCACTAAATCCTCAAGGACAGCCATTGATAACATTTTTATAGACAAATCAAAGGAACAAAATCATATCATAAAACCTGTTATAAATGGACTATCAGATCATGACATGCAGCTCCTTGTTTTAGATGTAAATTCTAAGCAGATTATCAAGACTGCTAAATCTGAGTACAGGAGAGTAGTCAATCAACCAAAAATTGAGTGTTTTAGAAAACTGCTCAAAGATATGAACTGGAAAGATGTTTATAGTGCTCATGACATGAATGAAAAATATAACACATTCATGAACAATGTCAGTACCATGTTTGAGAACTGTTTTCCTCTAAAAGTTACTCAAATTAAACAGAAGTCTATAAATAAAACCATGGATTACACAAGGAATAAAGATTTCCTGTAAGACAAAAAGGAAAATGTATCTGTCGACCAAGAATAGCTCCAATGCTGATGATTTAGCTAAATACAAGGAATACTGTAAAACATTAAAAAAAGTAATTCAGACATCTAAACAAACGCACTATGAGAAGAAGATAGCCATGTCAGGGAACAAAATAAAAACAATATGGGATATAGTGAAAGAGCAGACTGGTAGAACCAGAAAGGAACAGGAGCAAATAGCACTAAGGGTAGATGACACATTAGTAACTGATGGGCATAGTGTGGCAAATCTATTTAACAAGTACTTTATATCCATTACTGATAGAATGGGACTTTCAGGATCAGTAAATAATGCCCTTGAATATCTGAAACTAGCCTTCACAAATAGCTTCAAGTACATGAGTATATCACTCACTTCACCAAAAGAAATAACTTCCATAATAAAATCTTTAAAAACAAAGCATTCTAGTGGGTACGATGAAATATCAACAAAGTTAATTAAGGCATGTTCTTGTGAGTTTAGTACAGTTCTAAGTTACTTGTGTAACCAGTCAATTATAACTGGGACATTTCCTGACTGGCTAAAATATGCAGATGTTAAGCCTCTATTCAAGAAAGGGGATAAAGAGATACCATCAAACTACAGACCGATTTCACTTTTGCCAACATTCTCAAAAATTTTAGAAAAAGTAATGTACAGGCGGCTGCTCAACCATCTGACCACAAATAACATATTATGAAGAACACAGTTTGGATTTCTGAAGGGTTCTGATATCGAGAAGGCTATTTAGACCTACAGTGAAAATGTACTTAATTCATTAAATATCAGATTACAAACAGCAGGTATTTTCTGTGATTTGTCAAAGGCATTTGATTGTGTGAACCACAACATCCTTTTAAGTAAATTAGAATTCTATCTTGTCACGGGCAGTGCTGCAAAATGGTTCAAGTCATACCTCACTAACAGGAAACAAAGGGTGTCTGTGCAAGGGACTAGTGAATTAAGTCATCAGTCATCATCAGAATGGGAAGAAATTACATGTGGTGTCCCACAAGGATCCATCTTAGGGCCATTGCTTTTTCTTGTGTTCATTAATGATATCTCATCAGTTACACTGCCAGAAGCAGAGTTCGTTTTGTTTGCAGATGACACAAGTATCGCAATAGATAGTATGTCAAATGTAGTTCTAGAAAGATCTGCTAATAATATTTTCATGGATTTTAATAAATGGTTTAAAGCCAACTCACTGACATTAAACTTCGAAAATACTCACTATATGCAATTCAGAACCTGTAAGAGGTTTCCACCCAGCATATGCATAAAATACGAAGAAGATAGAAGAGGTTGACAGTCTTAAATTTCTGGGATTACAACTTGATAATAAATTCAGTTGGGAAGAGCACACCACAGAACTGCAGAAACGCCTTAACAAATCTGTATTTGCAATTCGAGTGTTAGCAGACATAGGCGACATAAAAATGAAAAAGCTTGCATACTTTGCCTACTTTCATTCCATAATGTCATATGGTATAATATTTTGAGGTAACTCTTCAAGTCAAACAAAAGTTTTGAGTCCAAAAGCGTGTAATACGTATTATTTGTGGAGTAAATTCACAGACGTCCTGTAGAAATCTCTTCAAAGAACTGGGTATACTAACTACTGCCTCTCAGTATATTTACTCATAATGAAATTCGTCCTAAATAATATATCTCTTTTTCCACCAAACAGCTCAGTTCATACATACAATACCAGGAACAAAAATGATCTGCACAAGGACTTAAAAGCACTTACTTTAGTTCAGAAAGGGGTCCACTACTCAGGAACACACATCTTCAATAATTTGCCAGTAAACATAAAAAATTTAGTTACAAATAAAGATCAGTTTAAAAGGAGCCTGAAAGACTTACTAGTGACCAACTCCTTCTACTCCATTGACGAATTTTTTAATAGAAACACATGATGTATTGTATATATTCATACTATTAGTATTGTTATTTCAGCTTAAAAAAAAATAAAATACAGGGTGATTCAAAAAGAATATCACAACTTTAAAAATGTGTATTTAATGAAAGAAACATAATATAACCTTCTGTTATACATCATTACAAAGAGTATTTAAAAAGATTTTTTTCACTCAAAAACAAGTTCAGAGATGTTCAATATGGCCCCCTCCAGACACTCGAGCAAAATCAACCCGATACTCCAACTCGTTCCACACTCTCTGTAGCATATCAGGCGTAACAGTTTGGATAGCTGCTGTTATTTCTCGTTTCAAATCATCAATGGTGGCTGGGAGAGGTGGCCGAAACACCATATCCTTAGCATACCCCCATAAGAAAAAATCGCAGGGGGTAAGATCAGGGCTTCTTGGAGGCCAGTGATGAAGTGCTCTGTCACGGGCTGCCTGGCGGCCGATCCATCGCCTCGGGTAGTTGACGTTCAGGTAGTTACGGACAGATAAGTGCCAATGTGGTGGCGCTCCATCCTGCTGAAATATGAATTGTTGTGCTTCTTGTTCGAGCTGAGGGAACAGCCAATTCTCTAACATCTCCAGATACTGTAGTCCAGTTACAGTAGCACCTTCGAAGAAAAAGGGACCAAAAACTTTATTGGCTGAAATGGCACAGAAAACGTTCACCTTAGGCGAGTCACGTTCATACTGAGTTGTTTCCCGCGGATTCTCAGTGCCCCATATACAGACATTGTGACGGTTGACTTTCCCGTTAGTGTGGAAAGTTGCTTCATCACTAAACACAATCTTTGAAACGAAAGATTCATCTGTTTCCATTTGAGCAAGGATAAAATCACAGAAATCGATTCTTTTAATCTTATCAGCTGCAGACAGTGCTTGAACCAGTTTCAGACGATATGGTTTCATAACTAACCTTTTTCGTAGGACTCTCCATACAGTTGATTGTGGAATTTGCAGCTCTCTGCTAGCTCTGCGAGTCGATTTTCCTGGGCTGCGAACAAATGCTTGCTGTATGCGTGCTACATTTTCATCACTCGTTCTCGGCCGTCCAGAACTTTTCCCTTTGCACAAACACCCATTCTCTGTAAACTGTTTATACCAACGTTTAATACAGCACCTATCAGGAGGTTTAACACCATACTTTGTTCGAAATGCGCGCTGAACAACTGTCGTCGATTCACTTCTGCCGTACTCAATAACACAAAAAGCTTTCTGTTGAGCGGTCACCATCTTAGCATCAACTGACGCTGACGCCTAGTCAACAGCGCCTCAAGCGAACAAATGTACAACTAAATGAAACTTTATAGCTCCCTTAATTCGCCGACAGATAGTGCTTAGCTCTGCCTTTTGTCGTTGCAGAGTTTTAAATTCCTAAAGTTGTGGTATTCTTTTTGAATCACCCTGTAAATTGACGTGTTCCACATCCACGAGGATCTCCTCAGCACAGATCTATGGAACGAAACACTAATCTAATCTAATCAAATCTGTGCAGTCTGTGGCTGGTTTGCATTGTTGTTGGCTATTGTAGTGTTGGGCAGTTGGCTGTTAACAGCGCGTAGTGTTGCGCAGTTGGAGGTGAGCCGCCAGCAGTGGTGGATGTGGGGAGTGAGATGGCGGAGTTTTGATAGCGGATGATCTGGACAGAGACAGTAAATTTGTAATACTGGATATCACGAACTGTTATATATATTATGACTTTTGAACACTATTAAGGTAAATACATTGTTTGTTCTCTACCAAAATCTTTCATTTGCTAACTATGCCTATCAGTAGTTAGTGCCTTCAGAAGTTTGAATATTTTATTTAGCTGGCAGTAGTGGCGCTCGCTGTATTGCAGTAGTTCGAGTAACGAAGATTTTTGTGAGGTAAGTGATTTGTGAAATTTATAGGTTAATGTTAGTCAGGGCCATTCTTTTGTAGGGATTTTTGAAAGTCAGATTGCGTTGCGCTAAAAATATTGTGTGTCAGTTTAAGCACAGTCATGTAAAATTGTTCAAAGCGGACGTTTCACAGCAAAGCTCATGCATGGTCGACTGGCCCGGTGGATTTTGTTGTTACAAGAATTTAACTTTACAACGGTTTATGTACCGGGGTCATCAAACGTCACCGCTGACATGTGGTCACGGTCGCCAATTGGTGGAAATGACACCCAGCTACGGGAGAGAGATGACGAACCGTTTTCTCTCTGCTACATGAAGAAGGTGGCGTTTGAGAACTACGTGGCTGTTTCGATGAAAGATATTAAGAAAGAACAGGATAAGGAGTCGCAGTGGCCTCTCCTTGTCCTGTTTAGGGGGCCAATTAAGTCCGACGCCGCAGTCTCTCGTAGCTTTGTAGGGACAATTGGATACATTGGTGCCTGCATGGTGACCGTGATGCGCAGGGGTGTGCTTTTCTATCGGAGGAAAGTCTACAGCTCCCTATGGGTAGTATGTGTGCCGGAAGACCTGATCAACAAGGTCATCTGTTACACGCATTTTAGCGATGCCCAATTCGGCGCTCGTAAGTGTTTCTTGAAGTTTCGGAGCGTATGCCACTTCCGTAACATAGAGAGGACAATACGGGCGGTGTTGCGTTACTGTAAGGTTTGCCAGAAAGGGAAAACTAGCACAGTCACCATGCAGGCACCAATGTATCCAATTGTCCCTACAAAGCTACGAGAGACTGCGGCGTCGGACTTAATGGGCCCCCTAAACAGGACAAGGAGAGGCTACTGCTACGTACTGGTAGTAATTGAGCTGACGTCGAAGTACGTAACGCTGACACCTTTGAAAAGGGCTACAGGTCTTGTAAGGTGTCAGGCAAATCCATCACCTTCCATGAAAACACTGAAATGATAAGCAAATCCAGTAGTATGTCACATAGCTCCGAATAAATCGTGACCTTACATTAACCAAAGTAATACGAGTGACGAGTGAGCAAATGGAATACCACAGACTAACACAAGAATGCCGCCCGCAGCTCGTGGTTGTGCGGTAGCGTTCTCGCTTCCCACGCTCGGGTTCCCGGGTTCGATTCCCGGCGGGGTCAGGGATTTTCTCTGCCTCGTGATGGCTGGGTGTTGTGTGATGTCCTTAGGTTAATTAGGTTTAAGTAGTTCTAAGTTCTAGGGGACTGATGACCATAGATGTTAAGTCCCATAGTCCTCAGAGCCATTTTTTGAACAAGAATGCCTAAATGCATCTCATACCTTCCCACCGTGAGACAGACGCAGTTGCGAGGGGAGAAACGAGAACAGAAGCCGAGAGCAGAACCGTGTTAAGCTAGAAGGCCCTACGATAAGGGACGGACACCCACGTCCCCAGCTAACCGACAGGACCACCCCCCAACCCTTGTTAAAAGCTAGAGCCCTCCAGAAGAACAGTATAGATCTTACGATAACACTAAAAGGGCCACACCAGCCGCAAGTTTTAGCGTGAGACTTTTTCGCGTCTCTGTTACGTTGCAAACGTTAAAAACATTGCCCCACCACGAAAAGTATAACGTTTCTCATTGGATAGACAGAATTTTTGTAGGCGGAGCTTAATGTTAACATTGAGACCCTGATTGGTCAGAAGAAAACACAGTCAGATAGTTTTTTTTTAAAACCAACTTCGGTAAATTGTAGTAAGGAGAAGTTAGAAGGGAGTTGCTTCTGAGACGGCGAGCTGGATGGAGCTGCGTCGCCCGACGCCCCCTGGCACTGCCTAACCAACGACAAGGTAATGAACGCACGCGATGCCACATAACAGCGCATAAAGCTTCACTCAGAACTGCAGAAGTCTCATCTGTTACATCCCCTTTTTACGTAATACTAGTGTCGATCGTCAATTGAAGCTCATGGTATTCACATTTGCTACGTAAGTTAAAATCTGAAACGCGATGATTTTTCTGATATATAATTATTGAGAAGCCACATCAGCCACTGTAATTTACGACAAGTTAGATAAGTAATTAAAGATAATTGAGGGTCACTGTAGACCATTCTGATAGTTTTCTCTTTTGTGAAACTTAATTTAAACCTAGATTATAGATGTGATATGGCATAGGTCATACTTCGATCCTTTGTAGAACTTGGAAACCCTTTCAGGGAATATTCGTTCACATTTTTGTTGAACGCATTTGGTTTTTATCATCCTGTATTAAAACATTTCCTTTTATCAATAGTGCAATTTATAAACAACGTTCTGTGAGTAGAATAAAATTTCCAATGGTAAACTGCTTTTTCGACGTTATTTTACCAGCTAATTAAAACTAGGGAAGCCTTGAACCCCTTCCAGTAAATTTAGTTAGCATTAAGATTCTTTTACAGGGAGTGCAGTGGAGCTGACGCTGAAATCATTAAGTATTTGGTTATATCATCGCTAGTCTCACTGAACTCTTCTGAACTGTACATGTCATGTGTGGACTGGCGTCTCCTTAGCAGCAACAGGTCGCAGTTTCAAACTACTCAATTCCCTAAAAAACAAGCTCAGAGCGTCGTTGCGCGAAAGTGGTAGGCAGACACGACTTAGAACAACAGACACCACGCAGAATGTTAGAGTCTCATTGTCAGTCAAGCTTTGCGGCGAGATTTTTAAAGCAAGTTGGGCGCGTCGACCGAATTATATCTGACAACGGTCCTCAATACAGGTCAGAACAGTGGCAGGCAACCCTTCGGGAATACAATATCAAGCCTATTTACATCTGTAGGTACAAACCAAGTTGTAACCCCGACGAACGAACGATGAAGGATTTGGGAGCGATGTGCCGCATTGAAACACGAACAGCTGCTAGCATGAGTTTCTTAGAAGTAGATGCTTTAGGGGTTGCGAAGCAACTCAAATCGCTTGATACGGGCAAGTCTTCAGGTCCAGATTGTATACCGATTAGGTTCCTTTCAGATTACGCTGATACAATAGCTCCCTACTTAGCACTCATATACAACCGCTCGCTCACCGATAGATCTGTACCTACAGATTGGAAAATTGCGCAGGTCGCAACAGTGTTTAAGAAGGGTAGTAGGAGTAATCCATCTAGCTACAGACCTATATCATTGACGTCGGTTTGCAGTAGAGTTTTGGAGCATATACTGTATTAAAACATTATGAATCACCTCGAAGGGAACGATCTATTGATACGTAATCAGCATGGTTTCAGAAAACATCGTTCTTGTGCAACGCAGCTAGCTCTTTATTCGCACGAAGTAATGGCCGCTATCGACAGGGGATCTCAAGTTGATTCCGCATTTCTAGATTCCCGGAAAACTTTGGACACCGTTCCTCACAAGCGACTTCTAATCAAGCTGCGGGCCTATGGGGTATCGTCTCAGTTGTGCGACTGGATTCGTAATTTCCTGTCAGGAAGGTCGCAGTTCGTAGTAATAGACGGCAAATCATCGAGTAAAACTGAAGTGATATCAGGTGTTCCCCAGGGAAGCGTCCTGGGACCTCTGCTGTTCGTGATCTATATAAATGACCTAGGTGACAATCTGAGCAGTTCTCTTAGGTTGTTCGCAGATGATGCTGTAATTTACCGTCTAGTAAGGTCATCCGAAGACCAGTATCAGTTGCAAAGCGATTTAGAAAAGTTTGCTGTATGGTGTGGCAGGTGGCAGTTGACGCTAAATAACGAAGAGTGTGAGGTGATCCACATGAGTTCCAAAAGAAACCGTTGGAATTCGATTACTCGATAAATAGTACAATTCTCAAGGCTGTCAATGCAACTAAGTACCTGGGTGTTAAAATTACGATCAACTTCAGTTGGAAAGACCACATAGATAATATTGTGGGGAAGGCGAGCCAAAGGTTGCGTTTCATTGGCAGGACCCTTAGAAGATGCAACAAGTCCACTAAAGAGACAGCTTACACTACACTCATTCGTCCTCTGTTAGAATATTGCTGTGCGGTGTGGGATCCTTACCAGGTGGAATTGGCGGAGGACATCGAAAGGGTGCAAAAAAGGGCAGCTCGTTTTGTATTATCACGTAGTAGGGGAGAGAGTGTGGCAGATATGATACGCGAATTGGGATGGAAGTCATTACAGCAAAGACGGTTTTCGTCGCGACGAGATCTATTTACGAAATTTCAGTCACCAACTTTCTCTTCCGAATGCGAAAATATTTTGTTGAGCCCAACCTACATAGGTAGGAATGATCATCAAAATAAAATAAGAGAAATCAGAGCTCGAACAGAAAGGTTTAGGTGTTCGTTTTTCCCGCGCGCTGTTCGGGAGTGGAATGGTAGTATGATTGTGGTTCGACGAACCCTCTGCCAAGCACTTAAATGTGAATTGCACAGTAATCATGTAGATGTAGATGTAGATGTACTGTTCGAGACGACATGAAACATGGGTCGTCTATCTTAAAGACTTTGAGGAGGCCATCAATGAAATGCCCCATAGCACCACACTTCTTCCCCCGGTGATAGTGCTTAAGAACACCTATCCGTCGGACAGAATTCGGGAGCTTGTAGATTTTCCCCCACGCCCAAGATAAAGACACAGGGAGATTGAACGCCAGGCGTTGCAAAACATTCAGGTGGCTGCACACTCGCGTAAGGTGAGATTGGACAAGTCGGTAGCAGTGAGGACATTTTCAGTCAATGACAAAGTGTTGGTGAAATCTCGCCGCTTGTCGGATAGAAAGAAGGAAGTGTGCAAAAAGTTCTTCGCTCTGTATCATGGCCCTGTGCGGGTGCGGCGAATTCCCCATCCCAATGACGTGGAGCTAGAGAGCCTAAAAACCAGAAAGTCCTTGGGAGCGCACCATATCACACATGTGAAGCCCTATGTGGGATAGGATGAGGCCATGTTGTTCTGTTTTTGTAAACAATGTTAATGTTAGTTTGATGTTAGAAATATAATTGTTACGGTATGTTCTTGTGTGTATGTTGTTGTTTAGTAAATAAGGGGTACATTTGGGCAAACACGGCCTACAGTTCTGTCCATAAGAAGTCAGTAATTTGTGGTTCAAGCGACGTTATAGTCGTTAGTAAATGTGCAGAATGTTGGGCAAACAATTGAGAAATTAGCGATTACAGTAAAGTATAAAAATGACTAGATATCTTAGTCTGTGGCGAGAAAAACGCAACGAGCGTTGGTTCAAGGGGTTACCGAACAGATTTTTCATGAAGCTATAGCGAGGTTTTTTATGTACTTGGTACCTACCAGCAGAGTCAGGGTGACCTGCAAAGTTATGCGAAGAAGTTCGTCGTCAGGGTGACGTGAAGGGGGGAAGTATGTGTTGAAAGGGCTCTGCGCAGTTGCGAGAGTGTTGTTTTATTAGTGGTTGATGGGATAAGGCTCTGCGCGGTTGCGAGAGTGGAGATCAACCCTAAAGAAGGGTACAGGATGCTAAGCAAGGTAGAATAGTCTTATGAAAAATCACAAGGGACGCATGACATGACGTGGTGTTGGATACGAAGAAAGTTCCGAACATCTGGGCTTTAGAAAATAAACAATGTATGTCAGCAGAGAAAAGTAGTCTAAATAAAGTAAATATTGTACGGTTAATCGCTCTTTATGTTCGTCAGGTCCAACCAGGCACAATTACACAAACAAATTTATGTGAAACCACATTGGCTTCCAGTTGGAAGGAGAATTAAATCACAAAAAAAAGGTTTTTGAAGTAAGAGCAAGGAAAAATGGGTAACAATCACGACCGGAAAGAAATCAGAATAGCTAAAATATTAATCCAGGAATCAGGCACAAGCGACAGCTGGTGTCTATGCTTGATTCTTTTGTTCACAGGAGGACCTTGGCGCCATATCTTCATGTGCACGAAGATCCTATATATCCTCATTCCTCTTCCTGCATGTTTTTAAAAAAATATATGTATATATGAAATATATACAACATACTGAGAACATACTACAGACATGAGACACCTGACAAAAAATTGCTTTTTTATTTACAACTTTGTAAAAAAATGCATGTTTATTCAATTACATCTGTAAATTGATTAATTATGATCTCTGTTAAGTTAGAAGAATCACTTAAGTATAGCTTTAGGCCGTTCCTGTAGATTTAATTCACCTATATTGTGAAGTCAAAAGGGTGCCATTTAGGTTAAGACAAGGTAAAATAAATCTATGTTGTATGTAACGATTGCAGATGAGGTGTGACTACCAATGGAGGCACGGTATGCAGAGAAGCACTAGTGGTGAGACAGCTGTGAGCGCATACGGCCTTTGACCTAATGGAAAGCTGAACGGCAAATAGAGCAAGGGCAGTGCCAGACCACGCTCAGCAGCTGTGTGGCACCGAGACCGGTTCTGCGCAACGACACTGCCCATACAGCGCTGGGCACTCCATGGAGATGGGGCCGACAGGTTCCTATTGTTCGGCTGTGGCAGCGGCGTCCAATATCGGCTAACAAGCAGTCAACAACTTGTAATCTGGTTAGAAGGAGACGCGCGGATCACCCGAGGTGGGGCCAACTGCAGGGCAAGTTACAAGGTGACACTTGGTGGGAACAGTTGCATAGATCACCCTCCCGTCCCCAACTATAATCGGATCAGGCTGACTCCGTAATTATAGCGGTACCGGGTAGACGGGACTCCAGAAGAGGAGGTCTCTGCAGGAGCGGAAGCTTCCAGAAGAGTTAGAGATAGGGAATAGAGTAATTAATCGTTACCGTAAGACGAGGATGCAAGATGTACGAGGGCGCCAACAGAGAAACGATAACCGTGCCTTTCCGCCTATTAGCCCTGCCGTGTGTCCCAGCTAAGCCAGAGCGCTCAAGTTAGCCGATAAACGCCACTGACGCCACGACCGACAAATACACTACGCTGCGCCGACGACCGCGACACGCCGCCGACCGTCGGCGGCGGAGGTGCATGCACTTACGTGCATTACAGCGGGCGTAGACGACACGGATGACGCCCCAGAACCTCGCCAACGCCTGTAAAGGCAGTGGCTCTCTGCTAGATAGAGCAACTCCCACATCAGCAAACTGCAGCGTCCATAAACAAATCATTGACACTCACTTTCCATAAATGAACTAGCGCCATTGCTTCTCGTGTGCAAACCCCCAAGAACAGTCAGTGTCACACCACTGAAGAACTCTCTCAACAGAGACAATCGTTTTTTTTTTTTTTTGTGTGTTGAAAAAAATTGTGAGCCGAAGTTCAGAACAATCATAAAGGGGTTTGCGTTGAATTTTAATTGCTCTTAAATTTGCTTAATCATTCACTATTGAATCTTGGCGGTTGAAGAAACGTCATGTCTGTTCATTTAGATTTTTTTTTCATGAATCCATGTTCTATTATACAGTTCTGGAGCAAATTAATATATTTGATTTGGTTTTGTGTATTAATATTCATGAGTTCATATTTAATGTTTTGTGTTGATGATATATGTTCGTGATTTTTGTACAACTGGGTTAAGGCACACCCTTATACATTGTTGCCATACTATTGCTTGCAAATTAACAAGAAGTAGAGTAAATGCAGTGACCATAATAACGGTAAGTTGTCTTTTTTAAGCCAACTGTGTAGGGACAGTGACCATTGATAAAGTTTTTCATAACTAAATAATTACACTAATGAAGAATAAGGTCACATATGTTTAGTTTCTTTTTGATATTAATATCAAACAACAAAATAGTTTGTCAAGACAGGGAATTTACTTCCAGATTGAGTGGTACTGCCAATTTGCTTAAAATATTAACTTGATAACAGTTTCACATTATTTATTTTATTTTATTTTGTATTTGCAACTTCAATAATGGGCCTAGAGCCGTATTTTTACAAGTAAAATCGTTAATAAAAAGTATGGCAACTTGCTAACACCAATTTTAGAATTAATATGATTTTGTAATGTTTTACGGAATGTGAATGTAGTCGAATTAAGTCGGGTGATGCTGAGGGAATTAGATTAGGAAATGAGACACTTAAAGTAGTAAAGAAGTTTTGCTATTTGGGGAGCAAAATAACTGATGATGGTCGAAGTAGAAAGGGTATAAAATGAAGACTGGCAATGGCAAGGAAAGCGTTACTGAAGAAGAGAAATTTGTTAACATCGAGTATAGATTTAAGTATCAGGAAGTCATTTCTGAATGTATTTGTATGGAGTGTAGCCATGTATGGAAGTGAAACATGGACGATAAATAGTTTGGACAAGAAGAGAATAGAAGCTTTCGAAATGTGGTGCTACAGAAGAATGCTGAAGATTAGATGGGTAGACCACATAACTAATGAGGAAGCATTGAATAGGATTGGGGAGAAGAGAAGTTTGTGGCACAACTTGACCAGAAGAAGGGATCGGTTGGTAGGACATGTTCTGAGGCATCAAGGGATCACCAATTTAGTATTGGAGGGCAGCGCGGAGGGTAAAAATCGTAGAGGGAGACCAAGAGATGAATACACTAAGCAGATTCAGAAGGATCTAGGTTGCAGTAGGTACTGGGAGATGAAGAGGCTTGCACAGGATAGAGTAGCATGGAGAGCTGCATCAAATCTGTCTCAGGACTGAAGACCACAACAACAACATCTGTTGATTGTGGTAATTAGGGATTCTCTCAGGGGATACATCAGCGTATCCCAAGGGTATGTGAGACATGTTGCTAGCGTACAGATCGAAGTATTGCCACGCTGAGTCTGTATTGCTGTAGTTCCATACAGGCTAAGCATTAGTGAATTTGTAAGACGGCACGGGAACAAGCTCCCTCCAAGCAGTGTCGGTAAAACTAATGACATTCAGTCCTGCTTCTCAGAGATTTCCAAGTAATTTATGTCTCACAAAGATTGTATGAGTGTGTGAATAAGGAGGATGGCAGGTGGGTAATATCTAGTCTCGAGTCACCTGAAACAAAATTTCTGATACTGATACTAACAAAACTTTTATTACGAAGGTGGGGGCTGTGGAAGGTGACAGGACATGGACACTTACACGATAGCTCACCAACATTAGTATTAATAATAAAGGGACTGCCAAGGGCAACAGATCAAGACTCTATTGAATTATGATAAATATGAGGCACTCTCGAGCAGTATTCCCTGCATGTCTGCGTGATTAAGTCACTAACTTAAAGCTTTGGTGAAAAATGTCGGAAGTTGAGAATTGTGGAATATAAAGTCTGCAGCTGGCCATAGCTCGCCGGGCCGCCGTGGGCGGCAGGTAGCGGTCACCGGAAACGCGGGACAATACGGCGGTTTTGGGGATAGCCCGGCATTCGGAGCCACCTGTGCTGGGCAACACGTTGAGAAGATGGGAATTTCGTTTGTCAAGGGACGTTATGACCTACTCGATCGTTGGGTAGATCTCAGAAATGCCGGTGGAGGGATTTCGGCGATGATAGAGCGTTCGACTTTGGCCGAAACTGAGTATTCTTCCGCCACGTATTCGTACGCGTGGGAGACGGGAGAATTGTGGAGAGAGTGGAGTAAGCCTTCACCCACCGAGCGGTACGGACTTGGAGACGGCGTCTTGGCCATCATCCTCGAAGGGAGATATATGGTCTGTATCGCAGCCCTGCACCAAGGCGTGTTCCGTGCAGAGTTCTGCGATTAGAGCTCTTTGTGTGCTCAGAAGCGAGATTTTCACCAACGTTTAACCACTTCCAACAACTTACCTAATATTCTTGATTCTTGATCTGGTAGTTATCCTTGCGAGGTGCCGAGTATGTACCAACGTAGCTGCTGGTAATATGGGCGTGTAATTGCAAATTGTTAATGTGCCATTCCCAGGAGTGTGTGGGTGGACAAAGAAATTAACTTTTTTTTTTTTGTAAATTTTGTCAGTTGTGGGGGATGTCAAATTAAAATTCCAGTATTATAATCGAATTATTGACTTCATTGTAGCTAGTATTTATCCTGTCCCAGTAAATTTTACATGTACTCTAGTCACTGCACAGCTTGCCCAGACGGGAAGGAAAGAAGGTTTGCGTTCTTCTATGTCAGCGACGTTCAAATATGTTTACACATGAAATAAAAGGGACAGTATACTGGCCTGGCCTAGACGTAGAACAGAATTTGGTTGCAAGTACCAGGCTCACAACGTCGGCTGCAGTAGGTCTGAAAGAGTGTCACACCGGCAGGACATGCAGCATCTCTGCAGGGCTGCAATCGTGTACGGACTTCGATCTATATTGAGGGAGGAAACGTTTCAGAGCTCTCGCGGCTGTCATCGTTTCATTTACTCAATACTTGACTGTCATGACCAACCTCTCTGTCTCTTCGTTTGATGTAGGATGAATGGGGTGGTGCCCATATACGTTACACCTATCGTTTGGTAAAAATGGAAGTGAGCGTGTGGCGTAGTTGGCCTGGAGGCCCCAACCGGGGACGTTCGGCCGCCAGGTGCAAGGCTTATTTCAGTCGACGCCACATTGGGCGACTTGCGCGCCGGTGATGAGGATGAAATGATGATGAGGGAAACACAACACCAAGTCCACGAGTAGAGAAAGTCTCCAACCCGGCCGGGAATCGAACCCGGGCCCGCTGCGCGGGAGGAAAGCACGTGTGCCTAATATAGTATTTGAGGAGCGGAGGCTGGAGTTTAGGCATCAGAATCCACCATTCTGTCGGAGAAGTAACGCCAGATTGACGTCGTGCCGCATCTAGAAACAGAACCGTGTTGCCGGTTCCATAACATCGGGCATGCGCTGGGACATTGTGTGCCACTTAGCGGAGCGTCAGGTCCTTATCTGTGAGACTAGTCACCAAACAGGTAGTTACAGAAAATTTATGCAGCGTATACGCCATCATCGAATTGAAAGGAAAGTACCTCTTGTTTCTCGAACGCATCGCCCAGACTCATCGGCAGGTGCAACACAACGTCAACGATGGCGAGTTGAAAGGGGACCCGGTAGGGTGTCTCACTAAAGTAGTTGCTCATATCAGCGTCCACTAATGTAATCGCTACAGCATCTTATCTCATAAGAATTCTCGGAAATTAAAGAGCGGAAATAGCTGTTAGAGGACGGTGATCAGATGGAATTTTGTGTGGTATGAGAAAACATGCAATTTTTTCGTAGCCATAACGCGTTCAGTCTCCTTCTCTATTTGCATTTAATTTCCCATCTGTTTATAATCGTTTCTTAGGAGCCGTTGGAGGATTTATGTGACGCTTTCCTAATGTGAACAGATAGGTTGCAGGCTTCAAACACTTTCAGATTCGAAAACATTGCTGACAAGCTGAGGGCAAACGTTTACCGAAGTTGTTTGAAGGGAAATGGTTTCGACCCAGCACCTAAATTTGCAATAACAACTTATCTTGCCCATGAACGACAGGGGTTACTTTTGGCTTACGGACATCGTCAATCGCTTCAACGTGAGCTGATGTGGTCTGAGGATGAATCTCTGCTCAGTACATGGCTGAGATTGCTCCGGTGATAAAAACTATAAATTACATTTAAGGTAAAAGCTCTAAATCTATTAAATGTCTATTGTAAATTGTAGAGGTATTACTCCAAAGTGTCTGTATCTGTAATCTATAACGTCACCAAGGTAATAAGCATTTTGTTCGGGACCCGACAGTTCCACTAAAATGTAATGGATCTCAACGGCCTCTTGCGATTAACACCCGAGAGAAGATATGTTGTTCACTCGGCGGTGCAGAATCATACAGCCAAGTCACCTGCCTTGAGTTGCAAAGCTGTCTTATTTGCAGCAAAGACAAGTATCGACACGAGCAGTCTGGATTACCACGGACTGTCAGGACGGCGACCATTCTTGCGGCTTCCTTTGATAAGATAACAAAGAGAGAGAGGCACGACGACAGTGATGCATCCAGTGACACCAGTCGACCCAGGAATGGTACATCAACTATTTAGAGAGTTCCGGTTCTGCATGTAGCATAACGATGGACGTATCCATGCGTGCGAGCTCCGAGGAGAACAAACCTAGGCAGACTGCATTCGATACAATACAAGCACAGTACCTGGCGTGATAATAAGGAGTGCGTACAGGAACGGTCATCATTGGTTTGCATAGCCGTTAATTGCGATACCAGGTGTTACAATTTCGAAATGTTAAGGCTGGTGATTGTGCCCTATCGCCGAGGTATTTTTGGCGTCGTCTTTCAACAAAATGAAGCAGGATCATTCACTGTGATTTCCTGAACTACTCTTACCTTTACTATTGTCGAGTTCAGCTCTTCCTTTGGACATCTCACTCATGAAAACATCTGGTTATGGGTTACAGAGAGACTGGCATACCACAACTCGTCAACCACTACGATTGATGAACTCTAGTGTAGGCCTGAAGCAGCATGGAATGACGTACAACCTATGTGTCATCTAAGCTCAGTTTGACCCGATACCCAGCTGTGTAACAGGAATGAGTCAATACATATACCAGTATGCGAAACATAAGGGCGAAAGTAACTTTCACATAATGTGACATTGCCAAGTAACACAGGTCGATTGAACATCGACCATACCATGAAAGAACTGCTATATTACGAGGGTTTTCCAGAAAGTAAGTTCCGATCGGTTGTGAAATGGAAACCACTGGGAAAATCCGGTAAAACTTTGCACATATGTGTTGGGCAGTGTCTCTGACATGCCCGTTAATCGTGTCGCGTCGCTATTTTCAGTTTTGAGTGAACAGTGAGCACATAAAGATGCGTAGGGAATAGCGTCTCCCGCCAAGTATGAGGGCCTGGTTAGAGAATTCGCCTGTGTCATGCATCCCACATAATTTAACTGTCGAGCAGTTCCTTCTTCATGATAATTCTCGGCTGCACACTGCAGGGGCAATGAAGACGCTCCTGCAGCGTTTCCGATGAGACGTGTTTGGTCACCCACAATACAGACACTGAGTCTGGTCACAAGAAACGCTGGCTATGGAGACAAAAATTTTTCCACAGACAACGAGCTGCAGACCAGTGCAGATAACTGGCCGAAAGCCCAGGCGGCTGCTTTCAATGGCGAGGATATTGGAAAGTTGATACAACACTACGAGAAAACTGGAAGTTGGAGCGCGGGGAGTATGTAGAGAAGTAAGTAGAAGGTGTACGTAACTGTTGCAAATAAAACGTTTCTGGTTTTCACTGTGGTTTCCATTTCGAGACCGATCGAAACGTACTTTCTGGACAACCCTCGTATATTACAGAAGGCAAATGAAAGAGATACCCAACAAGACGAACAGAAATGACTTCTTCAAAGATAATAATTACACCGAAGTCACCGTGATTTATGAAGGTCCCCTGGACATTTCAAAAGGTGTGACATGGTTCTTAACAGGGTGTGTCACTACCACGGATGGCAATGCATGCTTTTCAACGTGCTTGCAAGCTGACCACAAGGTCAGGGCCGAATGAATCCCTAAAAAGGCTCGCCGAGCAACATTATGCCTCCCCACATCATAATACCTGGACCATCTAAACGATCACTTTCGACAATTCATGACGTACTCTAATATAGCGAGACATGCGAACACGAAATGCACCCAGGAACATTGTCGAACACGATTGATTTGGTGGTCCAAGTGTTACGGTGTGGGGAGGCGTAATGTGGCACCGTCGTGCTGAATTCCAAACCTTAAAATGATACACTGACTGGTTGGTGTTAATGTGGCGCAGTACTGCTTCCTCAGGTGCGTCTTTCATTGGTATATTCGGCCTGATTTAATTTTTGTGGATGACAATGCGCTACCACACCATCTTCTTATCAACTTTGTGACCAGCAATGTAGCACGTTTCAGAGGATGTATAGCAGTGCGTACTGATTACACATCCTATTGAGAACGATGTCCCGCCTGTAGTAACGTCCAGAAGATCGGCACGATAGTGTTAATTACTGTCTTTGAACAAAAGTGTCATTTTTGGTCGTCACATCGCGTATTTCTTCCAAATACCTCCTGTACTGTACTGTAGCTGTTCTTCCTGCTACGGTCCAGGTTTCATCGACGTGTATCACTTGGCAAGTGACACATCATATGAAAGTTACTTTCATCCATAAGATTTTCACACCACTTTAGTTTATACAGTCAGCAGCCTAAGAAATTGGTCCACCTTGTAAGTAGCGTGAAGCGCACTTTGTATTTATCCTGATGGCTAAAAGAGCCACGCTCACTTTGAGTAAGAAAATGCTATCTGACACTGAAATCAACGGAAAAGATTGGGTCGCCACCAACTCTAGCCGCACGACAAATAAGAGGTTGTGCTGAGTTGGAAAATTACTTAATTTATTCATAAGAAAAACTCACAAAAGAATATTCATTTTACAGTCACTCATAAGGAATGGGATGTGATTATTAATATGATCCAGGCATTTTCCCCGTGAATCAAATATTGAATAAAGTAAATGTTTCCAGAACTTTGTCCATAAGTCCAGCTTGCAGCAACATTCCTGAAAACAAGATTTATTCCAGAGCACTTGTTTTAAATAAAAAAGGACACTAATTATGGACCTGTGCGCATGGAAATGCTATGGATGGGCTAACAAGGAAAATTATAAAGTAAATGGCGTAGGTAACGGAAACGTAACATCAGTACAGTGGATAAGATTGGAGGCAAAATTATTTAGTCCTTAAAACACTGATGTAATGCCTCTATAGACTGCTGTTGCCTGGTAACTTAAGTACAATTGCTCGTGAAATGCTATACGTCTCACAATAGACTCGTGTGCCCATGTGGTTCGCGGAGACACAATTTCTACATACCGGGGCGAAATTTTAGTAACGTCACACAACGTAATCGCGAACAATTAACATCTTACAGAGGACACATTTGAATAGACAAAGGATAAAGGCAGGGGGCCAACAGTCTCTAAAATTAACCCATGAGGATGGTTTGCACAAAGTAATGAGACAAAGAAAATTCACAAAGAAGCAAAAATTACCAAGATTTACCAAGATTCGGAAAAGATTAGAATGCGTACACACGCAGTTGCAGACACACAAACATTCACACTGAACCAAGGGCGCTTCAACATATGCAACACCTTTGTGCTACGTTCTTCTTACGGATCAAAGTCAAGTCTGCATTAGGAATCAAACTGAAAGTCTCCCAAAGCCTTGCATTCCTTGCTGCGACCTAGCAAATCAATCTTCATAAGATGGAACGCGAGGCCAAAAGCTAAAAGCTCCCCTCTTGCAATGAGACAACGCGCCACGCGGTTAAGTCAACTCACCCTTCTTCGAAGAGGCTTCGGCTGCAGACCCTCGGCGAACTGGAAGCAGACTGACCGTCTCACACGCTCCAAGGTCTCCCACGCGACCCCGTGGCCAGGAAAACCCAGAGATGAGGCTTCCGCCACCAACCTAACACCGGTAGCTTTTACTTAATGGGAGCAAACTTCTTTGCCTACCTGAGAAACTACAATGGTTGGCCTTTCTGTATGACTACCGCAGATTCTCTGCAGCAGACTAAACCACTGTATAGCAAAATTAAACACACCCACATTCATTCATTCATGCCAGAGAGTTTCGTATAATTGGGAAGCAAATAACATGATAATGAAAGGAGATTACAGGACCCTTTCATCACCCCAAATGTACCGGAGAAGACTGTGCCATGAATTTTCGAGCCATGATAGGAGATTTGCCAACAGTCTTCGAAACGAACATAACTTAAGAAACAATTATCACAACAGGCAAACAGCAGTTCAAAAGAAACGACTAATCTACAATATCCAAATGAATTTTGGGTGACTCTTCAGTAGTTGTGACCTCATGTGGTCCGCAAAGCAAACAAATTAAGATAAATGAAACGTATGGCACTGGAAGTTGATATCATATCACTCAACTTATTGAATAACAAACACAAGATATCATCTTAAAAATTGCTTTAAACATTTATTAAAAGTGATTATTATGAGGCGATCAGTAATTGTGTCCTCATCATCATGCTCAATGCAAGAGCCAAATTACACGCATCTCAAATAAAATTTTAAAGAAAAAAGCATGAAATGTATGTGACAAAACAGACCTCTGTCGGTCATCAAAGAAACATTGGAAATTAAATTGTTTGACGATATTCAATACAAAATCATAATTAACACAGAAACATACATAAAAGGTACACAAAATATACAGGTTAAAAAAAAACACGCAAGATTACACATTAAAGTCGTGTGTGCACGGTTATAACGATATTCAACTGTGGCGAATGCACGTTTAGACAAGAAAATATTACATCGGTGGTTTGTAAGCATTACTTCGCAAGTTCCGTTACACTTTGTTTATCATCATAGCTAGTTTCACGCCGTAGCGCACTAAAGACATATGCGCCTCGATAGATTATCTCAAGACAATCACACATCCATGCGGAAGTACTTCGTCGTGGCCGGTGTCAATTCTTCCGCTAGGACATCTTAGCGCACCGTGGTTGTTCCACGTTCCTGCCCGAGGGAGGCAAAAACTGGCTCTTCTGTTAGCTGACTGCATTTCTTCTGAACGTCAGGGTACGTCACTTCAGTCTTCATACCAACATCATCATCGTTTGCGCACAGTTCAGTTGGTAGAGCCATGCAATGTTCGCCAGGACATTCCCGCGCGAGGAAGGCACTAATAAGCTCTTCTTCGTGCCTTCCTTCAGCAAGCAGGTAACGTCCACTTCAGGCGCTGTTTGGTAGCGGTCAGCTGCACAGCTCTGTACTTGTCACATGGGCACGCCCCCGTGCCGTGAAACTCAGCGAAACCATCTTCCTGAGATGGTAACGTCTCAATAGGCCAGGAGCCATGCCGTCATCAGACCGTAATAATGTTTTTTGGTCGTGCCTCGGGCACTGCCCAAATCTCGCTTGCGTGTGCGGGAGCGCTGCGTGCCGGTGGCTGGCACGGATCAGCGACCAGGGGGATGCCCTGTCGTGCCATGCTGTCTGCGCCGACCGATAGTCTGGCGTTGGGAGAAACCAGCATCCGCCCCCTTTTCGTTTTTGCCTGCTTCATTTACTGCATTTTTATATTTTCTCCTTTCATCAATTAAATTCAATATCTCTTCTGTTACCCAACGATTTCTATTAGCCCTCGTCTTTTTACCTACTTGATCCTCTGCTACCTTTACTATTTCATTTCTCAAAGCTACCCATTCTTCTTCTACTGTATTTCTTTCCCCCATTCTTGTCAATCGTTCCCTAATGCTCTCCCTGAAACTCTCTACAACCTCTGCTTCTGTCAGTTTATCCAGGTCCCATCTTCTCAAATTCCCACCTTTTTGCAGTTTCTTTAGTTTTAATCCACAGTTCATAACAAATAAATTCTGTTCACACATCTGCCCTGTAAATATCTTACAATTTAAAACCTGGTTCCTAAATCTATGTCTGATCATTATATAATCTATATGAAACCTGTCAGTATATCCAGGCTTCTTCCAAGTATACAACCTTCTTTTATGATTCTTGAACCAAGTGTTAGCTATGATTAAGTTATACTCTGTGCAAAATTCTACCAGGCGGCTTCCTGTTTCATTCCTCAGCCCCATTCCATATTTACCTACTACGTTTCCTTCTCTTCCTTTTACTACTATCGAATTCCAGTCACCCATGACTATTAAATTTTCGTCTCCCTTCACTATCTGAATAAATTCTTTTATCTCATCATACATTTCATCAATCTCTTCATCATCTGCGGAGCTAGTAGGCATATAAACTTGTACTACTGTGGGTTTCGTACCTATCTTGGCCACAATAATGCTTTCACTATTCTGTTACTAGTAGCTTACCCGCATTCGTATTTTTTATTCATTATTAAACCTACTCCTGCATTACACCCATTTGATTTTGTATTTTTAATCCTGTATTCACCTGACCAGAAGTCTTGTTCCTCCTGCCACCGAACTTCACTAATTCCCACTATATCTAACTTTAACCTATCCATTTCCTTTTTAAATTTTCTAATCTACCTGCCCGATTAAGGGATCTGGCATTCCACGCTCCGACCCGTAGAACGCCAGTTGTCTTTCTCCTGATAACAACATCCTCCTGAGTAGACCCCGCCCGGAAATCGGAATGGGGGACTATTTTACCTCCGGAATATTTTACTCAAGAGAATGCCATCATCATTTAACCATACAGTAAAGCTGCATGCCCTCGGGCAAAAGTACGGCTGTAGTTTCCCCTTGCCTCAGCCGTTCGCAGTACCAGCCAAGCAAGGCCGTTTTGGTTAGTGTTACAAGGCCAGATCAGTCAATCATCCAGACTGCTGCCCCTGCAATTACTGAAAAGGCTGCTGCCCCTCTTCAGGAACCACACGTCTGTCTGGCCTCTCAACAGATACCTCTCCGTTGTGGTTGCACCTACGGTACGGCTATGTGTATCGTTGAAGCAGGCAAGCCTCCCCATCAACGGAAAAGTCCATGGTTCATGTGGGGCGGTACTAACTACAAACACAAAGCTTTATATACTACTAACTACATTCCCACACACAATCTACAGATTTGGTACCAGTCACCACAAACATAAAGGACGACTACGATTCCCATGCATAAAAATGTATTTTTTCGATACACATATTGCCATTTTTTGACTGCTTCTCTGTGGTTTGCAGTACACGTTTGCTGATCTGCGGAAAATTTCTGTGACATCTTTTCTATGAACATTTCATGGTTAATGAGACACAGAAGGTTCATGCAAGTTATACCTGGAATTATAACGTGTTAATATTTAGGCATCAAATTGATTTAAACTGAATTAGTGGGCATAAAACAGAAGTCAGAATCACTCTATTCTGTACTTAAACACATAAAATACTGTCAAAAGAAAAATCAAATCATTTGCTCATGGCCATAATTTCTCATCTTACTAATTGTCATAAGATATCCACAACCATTGCACCATTACTCACCACGTGTCGCCAGGGATCCTCACATACCTTCACGTTGTTTCACACTTATAGGTTGTTACCTTGATTATTTACCAAATATAAAATTGCATGCTTTTAAAACGTGTTTCAATATTCATCTTCCAGGGCTTCCATATTCTGGTATCCTTAGACGTAACTAGCAGTAGGTGGTGGCAAATTACACTTCTAACCATCTTATAATGTGGCATCACTGAAAATCAAACACTATTAGTCTCACTTCATACACAAATCCATCAACCTACAAGTCGTCAAATCATTTCATAAACATCGCAGTATATTTGCAAGTCTCACAATATCATCCTCACCTAGAGGGAATAAATACACCACAAGTGAAGTTTACTTTACATAATTATCCATCAACCTGCAAGGCGTCAAATCGGCGCATAAACATCGCAGTACAGTTGCAAATCTCACAAAATCATCCTCACCTTGAGGGAATAAATACGCTACTACTACAATTAATCATAAAAAAACACTTTACGATCTTTTACTCGCCACACCACCATACACTATACCTTTTCAGTCATGAAAAATAAATTATCTGGCTGTGAGAGAAAGCGCCTCATCTGATCCTCATTACCATTCATAAAAATGGCTCTGAGCACTATGGGACTTCACATCTATGGTCATCAGTCCACTAGAACTTAGAACTACTTAAACCTAACTAACCTAAAGACATCAAACAATACCCAGTCATCACGAGGCAGAGAAAATCCCTGGCCCCGCCGGGAATCGAACCCGGGAACCCGGGCGAGGGACATTACCATTCATACCCTGTTATTATAACATTACGCAACACGAACCTTTCCTGCTGAGAAGAAGATACAACACTAAACATACTGAGAAACACTTCACAATTCATAGGGGATAATACAGTTTAATTTTACCCACATAAGAAACGAATCAAAAACATAGGGGAAACACGTCGTTCCGATCTCAGAGGTGCATGATCATCTGCTTCTTACCCAATGAAATGTACTCCAATATCGACAGTAGCGTTGGTCCTCAGTAAGTTGACGCCTTCTGCGTCAGTCAACTGTCATTGTTCCATTTGATTAGGGACATTTAGCGGTTTGTTTCGGGGGGTTTGCCGGACGAATTTCTACACCCGCTGGCGGATCACAAGCACTGTTTATAGCACCCCTGCCATTGCTTGGTCGGTAATCATTCCGCGGCCGGTCACGAATACCGTTCCCTAGTCTGCCGCAGTTACGCCTAATCGCAGCTCATTTCCATATCTCTCTACCTCTCCGGGGTGTCTCCGATTCCCTCTTGGCGATCGTTGACCATTGGCCTCATTCGCTCTACCCGAGTTCCGCGAAGAGTCGCGACCCTGCCAACGACCGCTCGCTCTGTGACGCCCGGCTGACCCGTTGCGTCGTGAGTGCCATCTGCCCCGAGAGTTGCTGTCCCGCTCGCGCGGCCGCTGCTCGTAGACGCTCGGGCTGTAATCATGGGCGCTGCCGTTCGCATCGCACCAAAGTTCTAGGAGCAGATTACGGAAGCCCTCAATGTCATCCTTACACCGTCCTGCAAGGATAATATGCCGCAGCTGCGTGGGAAATTTTCCCAGACAAATGCGAATAATTTCCGCAGGCCCATAGTGATCGTCTAAATACTCATTCGCCTGCAGCATGTGTTCGAACTTATGCACAGGACTGGAGAATTTAGACCAGTTGAGTTCTGGTAGCGTGATACGTCCATGCTTTACTCGACTTTGGGCTGCTACTGACCAATAAATTGCAAGAAAATATTGTCGAAATTCCCTGAGTAGCAATTGCGTGCAACTGACCTCGTATGCACCGCTGGCTCACCTTCGAGGTAACCGCACATGTATTCAATTTTGTGCGCACTTAGCCACGTCGGAGGAAGGGAGAATTCGAATTGTTGCAACCAGGCGTGCAGGTGAATTCCCAATTCCCGTGGCCGAATTACGGAAAACTTCAAACTTCCTCAGCGTCAGAAAATGTCTGAAATGAAATCATGATTTCTACTCCCTTGGGAACGTTCCTGAGGGTATCCGCGCCGTTCGCACGTGGTACGAGAAGCTTATCCCTAACGATAATCAAACTCGCCATCATTCCCGGAATCACTGTCGGTGTAATTGCCTTTGCGCTCATTTACCTTAGCTCCATGGGCCGTTACACTTTTCACGTGTAATTCTAAACGGGCCATGCATACACATAGCCCTACATCTACATCTGCATCCACATCTACATACATACTCCGCAATCCACCATATGGTGCGTGGCGGAGGGTGCCTTGTACCACAATTAGCATCTTCTCTCCCTGTACCACATGCAAACAGAACGAGGGAAATATGACTGCCTATATGCCTCTATACGTGCCCTAATCTCTCTTATCTTATCTTTGTGGTCTTTCCGCGAAATGTTAAGTTCGCGGCAGTAAAATTGTACTGCAGTCAGCCTCAAATGCTGGTTCTCTAAATTTCCTCAGTAGCGATTCACGAAAAGAACGCCTCCTTTCCTCTAGAGACTCCCACCCGAGTTCCTGAAACATTTCCGTAACACTCACGTGATGATCAAACCTACCAGTAACAAATCTAGCAGCCCGCCTCTGAATTGCTTCTGTGTCCTCCCTCAATCAGACCTGATAGGGATCCCAAACGCTCGAGCAGTACTCGAGAATAGGTCGTATTAGTGTTTTATAAGCGGTCTCCTTTACAGGTGAACCACATCTTCCCAAAATTCTACCAATGAACCGAAGACGACTATCCGCCTTCCCCACAACTGCCATTACATGCTTGTCCCACTTCATATCGCTCTGCAATGTTACGCCCAAATATTTAATCGACGTGACTGTATCAAGCGCTACACTACTAATGGAGTATTCAGACATCACAGGATTCTCTTTCTTATTCATCTGCATTAATTTACATTTATCTATATTTAGAGTTAGCTGCCATTCTTTACACCAATCACAAATCCTGTCCAAGTCATCTTGTATCCTCCTACAGTCACTCAACGACGACACCTTCCCGTACACCACAGCATCATCAACAAACAACCGCACATTGCTATCCACCCTATCCAAAAGATCATTTATGTAGATAGAAAACAACAGCGCACCTACCACACTTCCCTGGGGCATTCCAGATGATACCCTCACTTCCGATGAACACTCACCCCTTGGTAGCCCCTTCTTGTTGCCCATTTATCTCACACTCTCTGTGCTGAAATTTCATTAGCGACCGTATTGCGTCTGTGGCTACTAATGATGATGTGTTTGTCTCCTTATTACCGTCTGAGTTGCCTGCTATTGTGTCTGAGATTTTTGCTACCTCTTCCCGCACCTTTCGGTGGGCCGTGTCGTGTAATTTCATTCGCTCTAGATCTCGCTCGAGGACGATCAGCGCCTGGCCATGTGTTTCTACCTGGGCTCTGAAGTTGACAGGGCATTTAGCAGCAACGTCTTCTACTCTGGACACAAGAGCCCCGTTGTCACTCAGGTATTGTTCCTCTAACGCACAGAGTTTCCCAGCGACCCTTTCTTCGTGCTCCACAATACGCTTGCTAATGACTAGCTACCCCTCCTCTAAAGCGCAAATGAGTTGGTCGATGACGTCAAGTTTATCTCCTACACCCTGTACTATTTCGTTACTTAATTTTGCAGCAGCTTCCTCGAGATACCTCTTATTCTCTTCTGCTTGCCTCTTAATAACTTCCTCGAGATGATTCTTATTCTCTTCTGCTTGCCGCTTATTACCCTCAGCTAACTGTTGTAGGATAGCCCGTAACGAATTTACATTAATCGACTTGTTCCAATTTATTACAACGGGCTCAGGACAGACAACGCTTGGACTTGGCGTTTTCAGTGTTTTCGTCCTGGGCGGACTGTACATTTTGAAATCGTCCTTGTTCAGCATTATTGTCTGATCGGTTCTCTCGAGTGTGGCTTCCCGAAGGGCTATGCATCTCCATTGTATAGTTAGTTGCTCCATGCTCAAAACAAAAAGAATAATACCAAAAGGCTCCTAATCAACTCACATTCTCCACAAAGCACTCAAAAAAATTACTTAAGTATACGGACACACGTCACTGATCAAGAATCACTAATTACCACACTTGCAATGCAATTAAATAATAAATTACCATGTCCATAAAGCAATACATAAAAAGATAAAACACAGAAACAATGTCATCTACACCTATAGTTTAAATCAATGTAAAAGTTATTCTGCATTGTAGAAGGGCAATATACAAGTTAGCACACCCAAAAGAAATTAAATTAAACCTAACTGTGCATAAGAAGCTCTATGGTTTACTGAAATCCTGGAAGGGTCGCCATGTGTAGATAGTGTGATGTGCGGTTTGTATGTATCCTGATGGCTAAAAGAGCCATGCACACTTTGAGTAAGAAAATGCTATCTGACATTGAAATCAACAGAAAAGATTGGGTAGCCACCAACTCAAGCCACTCGACAAATAAGAGGGGTTGCACTGAGTAGGAAAATTACTTAATTTATTCATAAGAAAAGGCATTACCACGGGCAGATGCAGACTCTGACCACAATCTATTGGTTATGACCTGTAGATTAAAACTGAAGAAACTGCAAAAAGGTGGGAATTTAAGGAGATGGGACCTGGACAAACTGAAAGAACCAGAGGTTTAGAGGGTTTCACGGAGAGCATAAGGGAACAATTGACAGGAATGGGGGAAAGAACTACAGTAGAAGAATGGGTAGCTCTGAGGGATGAAGTAGTACAGCCAGCAGAGGATCAAGTAGGTAAAAAGACGAGGGCTAGTAGAAATCCTTGGATAACAGAAGAAATATTGAATTTAATTGATGAAAGGAGAAAATATAAAAACGCAGTAAATGAAGCAGACAAAAAGGAATACAAACGTCTCAAAAATGAGATCGACAGGAAGTGCAAAATGGCTAAGCAGGGACGGCTGGAGGACAAATGTAAGGATGTAGGTGCTTATCTCACTAAGGGTAAGATAGATACTGCCTACAGGAAAAATAAAGACCTTTGGAGAAAAGAGAGCCACTTGTATGAATATCGAGAGCTCAGATGGAAAACCAGTTCTAAGCACAGAAGGGAAAGCAGAAACATGAAAGGAGTATATAGTGGGTCTGTACAAGGGCAATGTATTTGAGGACAATATTATGGAAATGGAAAAGGATGTAGATGAAGATGAAATGGGAGACACGATACTGCGTGAAGAGTTTGACAGAGCACTGAAAGACGTGAGTCGAAACAAGGCTACAGGAGTACAACATTCCATTAGAACTACTGACGGCCTTGGAAGAGCCAGTCCATTACAAAACTCTACCATCTGGCGAGCAAGATGTATGAGACAGGCGAAATACCCTCAGACTTCAAGAAGAATATAATAATTCCAATCCCAAAGAAAGCAGGTGTTGACAGATGTGAAAATTACCGAACTATCAGTTTAATAAGTCACAGCTGCAAAATACTAACGCGAATTCTTTGCAGACGAATGGAAAAACTGGTAGAAGCGGACCTCGGGGAAGATCAGTTTGGATTCCGTAGAAATGTTGGAACACAGTGAGGCAATACTAACCTTACGACTTATCTTAGGAGAAAGATTAAGAAAAGGCAAACCTACGTTTCTAGCATTTGTAGACTTAGAGAAAGCTTTTGACAATGTTGACTGGAATACTCTCTTTCAAATTCTGAAGGAGGCAGGGTAAAATACAGGGAGCGAAAGGCTATTTACAATTTGTACAGAAACCAGTTGCCAATTATAACGGTCGAGGCGCATGAAAGGGAAGCAGCGGTTGAGAAGGGAGTGAGACAGTGTTGTAGCCTGTCCCCGATGTTATTCAATATGTATATTGCGCAGGCAGTAAAGGAAACAAAAGAAAAATTCGGAGTAGGTATTAAAATCCATGGAGAACAAATAAAAACGTTGAGGTTCGCCGATGACATTGTAATTCTGTCAGAGATAGCAAAGGACTTGGAAGAGCTATTGAACGGAATGGACAGTGTCTTGAAAAGAGGATATAAGATGAACATCAACAAAAGCAAAAGGAGGATAATGGAATGTAGTCGAATTAAGTCGGGTAATGCTGAGGGAATTAGATTAGGAAATGAGACACTTAAAGTAGTAAATGAGTTTTGCTATTTGGGGAGCAAAATAACTGACGATTGTCGAAGTAGAGAGGGTATGAAATGTAGACTGGCAATGGCAAGGAAAGGGTTTCTGAAGAAGAGAAATTTGTTAACATCGAGTATAGATTTATGTGTCAGGAAGTCGTCTCTGAAAGTATTTGTATGGAGTGTAGCCATGTATGGAAGTGAAACATGGACGATAAGAACAAGAAGAGAATAGAAGCTTTAGAAATGTGGTGCTACAGAAGAATGCTGAAGATTAGATGGGTAGATCACATAACTAATGAGGAGGTATTGAAAAGTATTGGGGAGAAGAGGAGTTTGTGGCACAACTTGACAAGAAGAAGGGACCGGTTGGTAGGACATGTTCTGAGGCATCAAGGGATCACAAATTTAGCATTGGAGAGCAGCATGGAGGGTAAAAATCGTAGAGGGAGACCAAGAGATGAATACACTAAGCAGTTTCAGAAGGATGTAGGTTGCAGTAAGTACGGGGAGATGAAGAATCTTGCACAGGATAGAGTAGCATGGAGAGCAGCATCAAACCAGTCTCAGGACTGAAGACAACAACAACAACAACAAGAAAAACTCACAAAAGAATGTTCATTGTATGGTCACTGATAAGGAATGGGATGTGGTTATGAAAATGATCCGGGCATTGTTCCCATGAATCAAATATTGAATAAAGTAAAGAGTGTGCGAAAACTGTGGATAAGTGCAGCTTGCAGCAACATTCCTGAAAACAAGATTTATTCCAGTTCATTTGTTTTAAATAAACAAGGACACTAATTATGTACCTTTGCACATGGAAATGCTATGGATGGGCTAACAAGGAAAACTACAAGGTAAATGGCGTACGTAATGGAGACGTAACATCAGTACACTGGATAAGTTTGGAGGCAAAATTATATAGTCCATAAAACATTGATGTAATGCCTCTATAAACTGCTGTAGCCTGGTAACTAAGTCAAATTGCTCATGAAATGCTATACGTCTCACAATAGACACGTGTGCCCACGTGGTTCGCGGAGACACAATTTCTACGTACCATGGCCAAAATTTAGTAACATCACACCACACAATCGCGAACAATTAACATCTTACAGGGGACACATTTGAATAGACAAAGGATAAAGGCAGAGGGCCAACAGTTCCTAAAATTAACCTATGTGGATGGTTTCCACAAAGTAATGAGACAAAGAAGACTAAAAAAGAAGCAAAAATTACCAAGATTCGGAAAAGATTAGAATGCATACACATGCAGTTGCAGACACACAAACATTAACACTGAACCAAGGGCGCTTCAACATATGCAGCACCGTTGTGCTACATTCCACTTACGGATCAAAGTCAAGTATGCATTAGGAATCAAACTGAAAGTCTTCAAAAGCCTTGCATTCCTTGCTGCGACCCAGCAAATCAATCTTCATAAGATGAAACGCGAGAACAAAAGCTAAAAGCTCCCCCCTTGCAATGAGACAACGCATCAAGCGGTTCATTCAACTCACCGTCTTCGACGAGGCTTCGGCTGCAACCCTCGTCGAACTGGAAGCAGACTGACCCTCACACACTCCAACGTCTCCCATGCGACCCCGCGGCCAGCGAAACCCAGAGATGATCCTTCCGCCACCAACCTAACACCGGTAACTTTTATACAACGGGAGAAAACCTCTTTGCCTACCTCAAAACTACAAGGGTTGGCCATTCTGTACGACTACCGTTGATTCTCTGCAATAGGCTGAACCACTGTATAGCAAAATGAAACACACCCACATTCATTCATTCACTCACGCATGCCAGAGGGTTCTGTATCATTGGGAAGCAAATAAAATGATATTCAAAAGGGACTACAGTACCCTTTCAACCTGGCTAGAATATCGGGTAGGACCCCTACGAGCACGCGGAAGTGCTGCTACACGAAGTGGCATGGACTGTACTAATATCTGAAGTAGTGCTGGAGAGAATTGACACCATTAATCCTGCAAGACTGTCCATAAATCCGCAAGAGTGCAAGGGGTGGAGGTCTCTTCAGAACAGCACGTTGCAAGACATTTCAGATATGCTCAAATGTGTTCATGTCTGGGAATTTGGTGGCCAGCGGAAGTGTTTAAACTCAGAAGAGTATTCCTGGAGCCATTCTGTAGCAATTCTGGACGTGTGGGGTGTCGCATTGTCCTGGTGGAATTGCCCAAGTCCGTCGGAATCTACAATGGACATGAGTAGATGCAGGTTATCAGGCAGGATGCTTACGTACATGTCACCTATCAGAGTCGTATCTAGACGTATCCAACTGCATACGCCCCACACCATTATAGAACCTCCATCAGCTTGAACAGTCCTCTGATAACATGCAATGTCGAGGTATTCATGAGGTTGTCTCCACACCCGATACCCGTACAGGTCTATCCGCTCGATACAGTTTGAAACGAGACTCTTCCGACCACGCAACATGTTTCCAGTCATCAACAGTCCGGTCATCAAGGGTACACGAGTGGGGCTTCGGCTCCGAAAGCCTATATCGATGATGTTTCGTTGAATGCTTCGTACGCTGACGCTTATTGATGGCCCAGCATTGAAATCTACAGCAATTTGAGGAAGGGCTGCATTTCTGTCACACTGATCAATTCAGTCGTCGTTAGTTCCATTCTTGCAGGATCTTCTTCCGACCGCAGCGATGTCAGAGATTTGATGCTTTACTGGATTCCTGATATTCACGATACACTCGTGAAATAGCCGTATGGGAAGATCCCCACTTCATCGCTATTTTGGAGACGCTGTGTACCGTTGCTCGTGCGCCGAATATAACACCTAGTTCAAACTCACTTAAATCTTGATAACCTGCCATTGTAGCAGTAGTAACCGATCTAATAACTACGCGAGACACATATTGTCTTATATAGGCGTTTCCGACCGCTTCACTGTATTCTGCCTGTTTACATATCTCTGTATCTGAATACGAATGCCTGTAGCAGTTTCTTTGACGCTTCAGTGTATAACACTGATTAGAAAAGTGAGAAGCAAAAAAGCTAAAGAATGATTTAAAGATGAAATGAAGTTATGAGAGCGTATACAAATAAATAACATATTGTAGAAAAAAGTTCTGTGTACTAAATTTTTCACCCTGCATATCCTCAAATCCCATACATACCCGTTTGTCCACAACGTGTCGAGACTAGATTAATTGTAAAAAAGTTTAGATGGTGGTTTTAACGCTTCAGGCTTGAGGTGTTCTAAAAGGTCGTTCCCCCCCCCCCCCCCCCCCCCTCCTGCATTCCTCCCATCACACTTGAGACGAAGCACAGTGTGTCTCTACTCTTATCACCTAGACCTAGAGTGCTCTTCTATAAGCTTATTCAGTTGCCCTCTATTTTTACACATTGTCCTTACCTTACAACTATTTTACTACATAAGCAGCAGGTAATAAAATTTAAATACAATACGTCCTTCTACAATTTTACAAGAATTGTAATTTTAAAAAGTTTTTGAAAATTTTTTAAAACTTTTAATTGATTTTGTAATTTCAATATACTCTGGTTTGCATTACTTGCGTTGTGTAATTGCATACTGAAATGTATACATTGCTTTCCATTGTCGACTTCTCAGATGTAACCTCTTACTTATACTTCATATTTCTGTATGTTTACTACTGCAGCGCCACCTGCAGGTAGTTGAAACATCTTTGCTTTGTATTGTGACCCTCAGTCTCCTTTCATCTGTTGTATCAACATGAGCTCTTGCAGTCGGCGCAGTATGCATGATGTTTTATGTAAACCTTGTTTTACTATTGAGAGGCAGATTTACCACTTTCTGCCTGTTCCTGGAATGACGTGTCACTACTTCCCATGGTATATTGTACATATGATGGAGATGTACTGAGATGTATTTGCATAAGATATATTGTATATATCAATTTCGAGAAAATATGTGCCCCACGTTATTGTAAATGACCTGATTATAATTGTAGATATCGATCTATATGCTTTACAGACCAAATGATAACAGCTTAGATTTGTCGAAAAAAATGGTTCAAATGGCTCTGAGCACTATGGGACTCAACTGCTGTGGTCATAAGTCCCCTATAACTTAGAACTACTTAAACCTAACTAACCTAAGGACAGCACACAACACCCAGCCATCACGAGGCAGAGAAAATCCCTGACCCCGCCGGGAATCGAACCCGGGAACCCGGGCGTGGGAAGCGAGAACGCTACCGCACGACCACGAGATGCGGGCGTTTGTCGAAACCGGTCGTCAAAAATAACACTATAGTTAGCTACCTTGGCTGTTGCTTTTACTTCTATATTTCAATCACTTGCTTATTTAAGTTGTTACTGGGCAGATGCAGTAGGCAGTTCTCTTGTTCCTGAGTAGTCACACTATTCACACTGTGATGATCTAGGTTATTTATTTCTCTGAAACACAATTGTCAGTAGAAAGCAAGGAACTGTACTTCGAATCATGCAGGTAAAAATCGTTAACGATCAGGATCGTCTACATTTTAGGTAAATTTGACTCATCAATAGAGAACTTCCTACTCGCGAAAGACCATAAGTGTGAAAATAGTGCCGGCCGGTGTAGCAAGGCGGTTCTAGGCGCTTCAGTCTGGAACCGCGTGACCGCTACGGTCGCAGGTTCGAATCCTGCCTCGGGCATGGATGTGTGTGATGTCCTTAAGTTATTTAGGTTTAAGTAGTTCTAAGTTCTAGGGGACTGATGACCTAAGACGTTTAAGTCCCATAGTGCTCAGAGCAAGTTTAGGTTCGTGCTACGTGCTGTTCATGGCGTTGAAATCATTTTGCCGCGTACTAATTTTGTTGCCGGCTTATTGCCTCGTCTGGGCTCACTGAACTGCTCTGGAGCTGCTCTGATTGTTATTTGAACGTTGTGCTAGTATAGTATAGTAAATGTTTCTGTGCAAGCAATGATTTCTCTTATTTTATTGTGATGATCATTTCTCCCGATGTAGGTGGGTGCCAACAGAATGTTTCCGCAATCGGAGGAGAAAATTGGCGATTGAAATTTCATGAGAAGATCCCGTCGCAACGAAAAACGCATTTGTTTTAATGACTGCCGTTCCAATTCACGTATCGTGTCTATGGCACTATCTCCCCTATTTGGCTTTAATACAAAATGAGCCGCCCTTCTTTGTACTTTAAAAATGCGTTGCACTGTGAGTTAACATTAACTCCCCTCCAGGATATACTCTCTCAATGACAACGAAGGATTGCTTCGTTCAACGAGATTAAACAACTAATGAAAATTGTCGGTTTACTCAACTACGCATCAATTATTCGGTAGTTTAGTTGTTAGAGAGGTAGACCGTCGAGTTTTATCAGACGACTTTTATAGATCGACGATTCGAATCTAACCGAAAGAATATTTTTAACTTTTCTTTTATAAAACGACTCGACAGTCCTCTCATATGAATACCAAATCACAATTACAAAACTTCACCACTCCGATCAGGAACAGAGTATTATTGTGTTTTCCTTGCTGTTTACATGCGCTTACATTCGCATTCGCTGTTCACACACGTCACGTTCAAAAAGATATTTTCTTCTTAATCTGACCACACACTTCTTACTTTATTAGAACCACTGTTTTTATCTTCATACTCTCCAGCTATGATCCTTATTGTTTAATCGTCTTACATAAGGATGAAGTAAGTCTGCTTCATACGCTAACGTTAGTTTACACTCACATCAAAGCCCTTACCTTTGTGTCGCCTTCATCTTGTATGCACTTTATATCCCTCCGTATAATCTCATCGTCCTACATCTCGTTGTGCTCTGGGCGTATGGTGATAACTTCACTACTAGCAACGATTTCCAAAAAAGTGAATTGATTGTTCCCAAAGTAAATGCATTTATGCTCTGTTATCAATTTTTCAGACTAAGACTAATGTGAAGCTGTTTATAATAAATCCCACAATCGAAACAACTGCTACATCAGTTCTTGTAACGCTGTTTTCTTATTTCGTGTAAAACTTTTAAAAATATATAACCCTTCCATGATTCGAACATGTGACTTCTGCAGTCAGATGCGCTATTCGTTGTGCCCCCGAATCCTGTTACCAGAGTCCCCTGCTGAGTGTCTTCTAGAGAGGAACTCAGCAGTAAGTTTTGCCAAGAATAATTTTGTTGTGCTTTGGGTCGTAGCTCATGAGTGATAGTCGACAATCTAGTTACAATATACGGACTCATTTGCGAAATTTACAGTTCCTTTCTTTTGAACGAGTTTAATGATGGAAAAGAATGTCTGTCGTCACACACATCGCCGCTCTAAACGGGTGGAACATAAAAGCATCAACTTTCACAAGGCTTCCAGTATAAGGGTTCACAAAATTACTTTGTCTTGTCATTTAAAAGTTGTAATTACGTTTTCCATCACTAAATATCTGAACTGTTTGCAGAAAACGTGCTTAATAACCTCGTAACTCCGGATAACGCTCCTTAACATAGCACCGTCTTACTCCTAGCCCGTGGCGTCACCAGAGCGTCAGCCAAGAACAGAGCGTCTTCGATCACGTGACCAGATCATGATATTTAATGGTTTTTAAGTTTTACTTGCATGAAAATAATAGATATTTTGTGAGAATATTGACTGTAAATACTATTTATATGTTGTAATCAACCAGAATAACAACAATCCGAAGCATATTTTTAACGTAGTAAAATAACCTTTTGCGAAGTCCCAAACTTATGGAAGTTATCCATGTTAAGAAAGAAACCACAGTGGTGGGTTGTTATAATAAAATTGAGGACAACCAGGAAGATATTTCTCAAAATGTACAAAGCATGATTGTTGTTAAAATGTACAAAGTATGACTGCTGAATGAGCCAGACCAGATAACACCTCGTAGGATGTATTATGAGATTCGGCAGACACCAGCTGCATAAAATCACGGGTTGCTTACACCCATATAGACCTGTTAGCAGAAATGCGCAAGTTACACGTGATTTTAAGTTTTAGTTCATTGGTTTTATAACCTGGAGTCTACTGGATCTTGTAATATATCCTACGGGGTATTATCCGGCCTGGCTAATTCAGCAGCCATGCTTTATTGATTTTGAGAAACATCTTTCGTGTGTACTCAGTTTGATCATGACAACCCACAGTGTGGTTTGATACTTGGAATAATCCCGAAGCTTGGGACTCCGTAATTGCCCATCTTTATTATGGACATACAACCACTATAGACATGAAGATGCATCTGTACTGACGTGAAACCGGTAGCTGCGACTAAAGCACCTTCATACAGGTATGAAGCCGGCCGCGGTGGTCTAGCGGTTCTGGCGCTGCAGTCCGGAACCGCGGGACTGCTACGGTCGCAGGTTCGAATCCTGCCTCGGGCATGGGTGTGTGTGATGTCCTTAGGTTAGTTAGGTTTAAGTAGTTCTAAGTTCTAGGGGACTTATGACCTCAGATGTTGAGTCCCATAGTGCTCAGAGCCATTTGAACCATTTTGAGCCATACAGGTATGAAGCTTTTGGAAACACATCAATCTTCAATTTTTAATTGTTATAATTTTTATAATTTGAACGGTTGCTGAGTGTTGAGTGTCGTTATTGTTATTCACTATCAGCTATTCCTGCAACAAAATTCTGAAAGTTATGAGTACTTTTCTGACTCATGTTTTCACAACCTTAATAAAAAAAAAATGTCACTCTAAGCAAATGATGATAGTTACATTAAGACAGAGCATCAAATGAGTGATATATGCCGCAGATATAAGCAGTGCACGCCATTTGAAACGTGGCAATGGAAAACTTTCTAAGAGTCCGTTTTCCAAGAGACGCATTTTCAGTGCTGTTTTTTTCTCAGTACTCTGTTGCATGTCCGGAGACTTAATTCAGATGCCAAGGCGTAGAGAAAGTGCAACATGCGTCAGCAGACGGTCTTTGTGCCAAGCTGTGCTTCGCTCGGGAGTTCCAAAATGTACAACATATGAAAAGAGTTTTTCTTTTTTACTCAGATTCTAGTAGATAAAAACCTCCTGCGATATTTCTCTATTTGTAATAACACAAGACGTAGTGTCTCAGTACTAGTCGCACTTGAAACAAAAACTCTCTTTTGCTATTTTGTTGTTAACTGACGTTTTCGAGGCAGTACCTGTGTACAGAAAGTTGATTCTGGCCAAGAAGAAAACGGCAACCAGCTACTGGTAATAAAGCTATGTATATATACGAATAGTGCCATTAGCGGTTTCGAGTCTATAGGTTCGTCTTCAGACGGCTGTTCACGTTTATATTAAATTTTTTGTTATTTACATTAGCTGTTGGAAAGAAAACAGCCAACAACTAATGTAAAAACCAACAACTGTAATATAAAATTGAACAGCCATCTGAAAATGAACCTGTCACTTCGAAACCGCTATTTGTATACATAAACAGCGTGGTTGACAATGGCTAGTTGCTTTCTTCTTTGCGAGAGTCGACTTGTAAAAAGTTTGGCACCTAGAACCAGTCAGTTTCCTGGTATCGCACTAGAACTTTCATACGAAATATTTCTTCTAGGATTATCTCATTATATTTTCCCTGTGATGCGGTCAGCGGCATAATTCTGCGGTATCAAAATACCTTCTCAACTTTTTGGGTACCAAAGAGATACATTCTTTTTTTATTCTCGTGACAAACCTGAGGTTTGGCACTTAGAACCTCGTCACCTCCTGCTCTTATTTCGTATGTAAGTCAGTTTTGATGTGACGACTAACTCTGAAATCACTTAGTTATGATATGTAAACTAGAACTCAAGAACAAACGCCGGAACTCTTAAACTCGCAGTAAATTCTGAAATATGGAACAGGTGATACACACTGGTAAGCCAAAACATTATGTCCACTACTATACAATGTAGGCTTTCCCGGCAGGTGTTGTCTTCAGTTAAAATTTGCGGGCTGAGCGGCCGTGGTCGATGTATAAAATTTCCACCTGACGTTTCGTCTCCATCTGCGGGGGACATCTTCTGAGTTCGTCCGGTTACTGCCACTGAGGCTCCAGGTAGTCTTGCATTTATAGAGCGCATAGAGGGCACCACCATTCGTCACGTGATGCCAACGGACCGTATCGGGAAAGTTCTGGACAAGAATGGGATCGAAACAATCTTCAGACCCACCGAGAAGATTAAGGAATATTTAGGAATTGCAAAAGACGCCCGACAGCCCCTAGCAACACCTGGGGTATACAGAATTCCATGCAGTTGTGGACAAGTATATATTGGAACAACGAAAAGAAGTATAAACAGCCGCTTAGCCGAACATAAAAGAAACTGTCGCTTAGGACACATTGAAAAATCGGCCGTAGCCGAGCATGTTTTTCGAGATGGGAACCACGAAATTAAATTTAATGAGACAAGCGTTCTAGCACGAACATCCCATTATCATGCGCGCATGTATCGAGAAGCAATAGATATTCACAACACCATAAAAATTTTAAATACAACAGAGAAAGTTTTAAAGTTAGACAAAATATGGATGTCGACGTTAAGCCAGCAGAATGACAATCGATTACTCTTAATCGAGAATGATGACGCCTTCCAAAGATAGGCATACCGTCGGCATCACGTGACGAATGGTGGTGCCCTCTATGCGCTCTATAAATGCAAGAGTACCTGGAGCCTCAGTGGCAGTAGCCGGACGACCTCAGAAGATGTCTCCCGCAGATGGAGACGAAACGTCAGGTGGACATTTTATACATCGACCACGGCCTCTCAGCCTGCAAGTTTTAACTGAAGATTATGTCCACTGCTCAGCGCGAAGTTGAGCGCCCCTGGTGGTGTTGCCGGCACGTGACGCAATAAAGAAAGAAGTAAACGGAACTGAGACAAATGGGCAATCACTATAGCGAAAATACGGGCCCAAAATGCGGAAATCCACTGGTATAAGCGGTTCTGACAAATGGAAAATTGTTCTGATGCTACGGCTGGAAACGAGAATCTCTAAAACTGTGAAGCTGGTAACCCGTTGGCATTCTACTGTCGTGAGCACCTATGGAAAGTGGTTGAAATAACGAGTAGGCCTATAATACTGGACGACCACGTATCATCACAAAACAACAGGTCGGAGGATCCCCCGCTGTGTAATACTGGATACACAGCGATCTGTGGCAGATCTGATGACAGAGTACATTGCTGGTGCAGGCACAAGTGTTCCGGGGTACACAGTTCAAAAGGCCATTGTTGAACGTGGAGCTCCACATAACGCGACCGCTACCTGTTCCTGTGTTGACTCAACGACATCGTCAGTTATGACTGCAGTAGGCACAGCATCATTCAATTTTCACCGTGGATCAATACAAACTTGTCGCTTGTCGAATGAATCGCATTTCTTGTTACACCAGGTCGATGGTTAAGTCCTTACACGCCATCATCCAGGCGATTGGCTGCACGAAACATGCACCGTGCCGAATGCAGGCCAGTGAGGGTAGAGTTATGCTATGGGGTACATTGAGTTGGGCTTCCGTGGGCTCTGTGGTGTTAATCGAAGGCATCATGGCAGCACAGAACTACGTGAACTTTATTGCGGACCAGCCGTATCATGTCATGTTTGAAGTCACCCACTGTGGCGTTGACATCTTCCAGTAGGATAACTGTCCGTGTTGCAAGGTCAGAATCGCGTTGCGGTGTTTTGAGGGGCATTATGGTGAACTCACATTGATGTCAGGGTCTACAAACGCGCATGATCTCTACTCAGTGGAACACATATCGCACGCCAGCTGCGTGCCCGTAAACCATCATTCCATAATTTGCGGGTATTGCTTGACCTGTGGATAGAGATCTGGTGCTACATACTCCTGGAATCCTTTCAAGGAATTGTAGAATCCATAACAAGCAGCATCGCTGATGTATTGAGTTTTCATAGTGGACCAACATGCTATTAAACAGATGGTCATAATGTTTTGGATCGTCGGTGTGGAGAACACCACGCCAAATACCTATGAATCCCAGATAAAGAGTGGTACACATATGTCTCAAGAAATCAACTTTGAATAGAAGCACATGAACATACTACAGTGTTAACAATAAACTACTTAGCGCTTCAGTTAGACTTGATATTGTGGATTTTTCGTAAGGCATCTTCATAACTATCGTTTCAATTGACACTATAAAATGTCCCAGGAGTAATGGTCAATTTTCAGAGACCTGACAGGAACGATCATTAGAACCAAAAAAGTCTAGTAAACTTGTGATCTAAAATGCATGTTTAAGAGCTATGAGGACTTCATCTTCGTTGCTGTGAAACAAAAATCTTCTGCAAGCTTTATCCTGTCCATATTTTGGGAAGCGCTAGTATGGACCAAAATAATAGTATCTAGTACACATGGGCTCCAAACGAGCATAGCTTAAGAGTTAGTAGCAGTCGCTCACTTTCGCTGCTGTGAAACATATCTATTCTACTGAATAAGTGCTCATAGCTACTAAGGTATGCATTTTAGTGCCTACTTGCGCTAGACAGTTTTTTTCTTATTTTGGTCTGTACTACATCCTCTCAAAATCCGGAAATCAAAGGGCGTGCGGTAGAAGAAATTTGTTTCATAATACTACAGATGAAGAAGCGCTCATAGCTCTTTAAGTATTCATTTTAGACTCCAAGTTTACTAGACATCTTTCTTCGAGTGATGGTTCCTGTCACATCCTTGAATATTGACCGTCCGTCCTCGGATCGCCTCTATAGAGGTAAAAGACCAGAGGACGTGCTTCGTGCTTTCACGGCAAGGTTTGACCGTAGCTTTTTAGTGAACTGATGTTTTGTTGTTTGAGGATGTGTAAAAATACAGTAAGTATAAAGTTAATAAAACCTTCTTTAGGTGACTATCTATGGCTGTTAAGCATTTTGAAAGTATTTTAAGCCATCAGTTGTACACTTGTGTATTTATTCTTTACCGGTTTAAATTATAACACCCATCTTCACAACAAAGAAACAGTATACAGCAATGGATAAAAATTCATTTTCGTCAATTACAACACAACCAAAAGTAGGACATACACAACCGTCATAAGAGTCTGTCTGAACACAATCCACGTAAATGTGCTGTGCATCAGCACAATTACAGTAATATATACTGTGAAATTCTCCCCAGATGTACATTGCTGTAATTGTGCTAACGCACAGCATTTTTACGTGGATTGTTTTCAGACAGACACATTACAGTTATGTATGTTATACTTTTGGTTATGTTGTAATTGACGAAAAAATGTCTGATCCACTGATGTGTACTGTTTTTCTCCTGTGCAGATAGTCATTATAACTGAAATCGGTAGAGAAGAAATATAAAAGTGTACAGCTGATGGTGCAAATATACTTTTTTGAAAAAAAGTATAAAGTTGTCTTATATGTAGTTCTTAATATATACTTTTATCCTCAAGCTATCTACATCGGATTGTATTAACATTTATCTGACAGCAAAATTGTTTGTTTTTCTCTGAGTTCTTATGTGTTTGACAGCAAGCATTCACTCTTAACGCGAGCATGTTGGTGCAAAATAATTTCATAATTATGTTATTCTTTATTGGACTTTTGTTACTTTATTGACTTCTTTTAGTTTATAGACTACATAGTTTATGAATACTGCCAAGAGAATGGCCGGTGCCGAAAGCCTTTTATCAAAAGTTGTAACATCTACTGACAAAAAAAATTATGGCCCCTTGCTTAATAGAGTATTACTCGACATAGATTTGAGAAGAGGTATGTAGCACCACATCGTGGTCGTGTAGCTGACGCCAAGTAGCATCCTACATTCGTTCGATCGCTTTCAGGTCAAGTGAATTTGGTGCCCAGAAGAATCAGCCTTTATTCACAATCATGATAGTGAAACTACCGTAGCACCATTCTAGCCTTGTTATACGGACTATTGTCATGCTGCAAGATGCCATCGTTGTCGGGGAAGACACCATGCTTTATGGGACGATGGTGGTCCGCACAGGTCATGTAATTCACTTAAATAATGGGCCGCTAACTAGCGCACACGATGATGGTGCCCGACAGGGACCCAAATGGGTTCCATAGGATTTACATCAGGCGCATTTGGTCGCCGAGACGTCAACGTCAGTTCACTAAATTGCTCCTCAAACTAATGTAGCATGGCTCTGGCTCCGAGACATGGACAATTATACTGCTGAACGATGACATTGCCGTCGATGAAGACGTCAAGCACGAAGGGATGGAGGTGGTTAGCAGCTGTCAGCGTGTCTTCGATTACCACCACAGGTCTCACGCAAGCCAAGGCAATGTTTCCCATAGCGTAATACTGCTCCCACCCAGCCTGCGTCCGTGGGATGCTGCATATTCCAAGCTGCCTTTCACCTCGTGCCGGCATTTGTAAAGACGACCATCGACTTAGTGCACCAAAAACGTAATTCATCCGAAGAGTCGACACGTTTCATTGATCGACGGTAGAATACCGATGGTCCCGTGGCTACTGCAATCGTAATTACGATGTCGTTGGGTCAAAATGTGTGCCGGCCACTATGGCAAGGCGGTTCTAGGCCCTTCAGTCCGGAACTGTGCTGCTGCTACGATCGCAGGTTCGAATCCTGCCTCGGGCATGGCTGAGTGTGATGTCCTTACGTTAGTTAGGTTTAAGTAGTTCTACGTCTAGGGGACTGATGACCTCATATGTTAAGTCACATAGTGCTTGGAGCCATTTGAACCATTTTTGAGTCAACATGTGAACACGTAGGTATAGTCCGCTGCGGAGCTTCATGCTCAACAATGTACGATGAACAGCGTGGTCCAAAACACTTATGCGCACAAGCGGTAGTTTCACTGTCCTTCTACCTCCTTTTGTTGATGCTCATAACAGTAGCACGTGAAAATTAGACCAGCTTCGCCGTTTCCGAGATCCTCGTTCACAGGCTATGGCTAATAATAATCTGCCTTTTGTAACATATACCAATGGATTTCGCCATTTGCAGCCCATACCTTCTCTAGTGAATCCTCCGTCCGTTTCTGCACCGCTCGCACACTTTCCTCATAGCGTCACGTGCCCGCACGCAACGCCACCAAGCAGCATCCAACGTCGCTATGGAGAATGGCCATAATGTTTTGGCAGAGCAGTGTATGTTACTGGATTTCCCCATTTGTAGTATCTTCGAAAGAATTCGTATGTGCTCCGCTTATATACTTCCCTCACTGCGTCAGCTATACGAAACGTCAATAGCCATCATTCTATTTTGTGGGAGACTGTAGTCATTATGTTCTGTCTCGTCGGTAACTGTAAATGTAGAAAGGGACTTGTAATGTCTCTAGCAGCGGTCTCTCCGCGATATTTTCAGAAATTTTATAAATTATATAACTCAGTACATATCTCGAAATATCCCTTCTTATCTTACCGATTATCAATGCAAAGTAATTTGAAGCCCAATTATTCCTTGGAGCGTCCATTTACTCCATGGAATAGCTTCTCTGCTATCTATGTTTTCTCTTATGAAAAGAATGAAGGAATTGTTGCCGATTAGTCGTGAAAGAAGGAGGATGTATATGTATGTATTGTTGAGCTAGCCGCCATCTTGATGAGATTCTGTATGAGAAGGAATTTAATACATGAACTAAACTAAATTGTCTGCTTACTACGCTGTGTTGCACGGGATCAGTGGGGAACATCTGATTTACACTGGACGAACCTGCCGTTTTGTATGCTCAAGATATCCAGTTACTTCAAATAAATAGGCTAACACGATCTTACCAGCAGATCTCCGGTCTTCCCCATGTGATCACCGAAAGTTAATAATTGTTACAAATGTTTCCAGGAGATCGACTGACAATTTTCGTCGCACCGAGACTTCGAAATTGCTTCACTGCCTTATGGAATTTAAGTTAAGCTCAATTTAATCAGGATAGAACAGTATTGAACTGTGTGAATGTGATAAGCCTGCTTTGTGAATGAAAATTCGCTTAACATACGCATGTTTTTACTATCCTGATCAGTGAAGCTAAATACGGCCGGTGTGAGAGAGGTTTTTTAAATTTTAGATTCCACAAAAAATATTAAAGACTCAATAGAAGACCGGGCACGTTATGAAAGACAATTGCCCCTTTGATTAAATGTTACAAACAAAGGCATCTGAGAAGTGAAGACAGCCAAGACGGTAGCCTCTGAAAGGAATACAATATATTTCTCCACCAGTTTTGATAGTAATAGACACATCAAAAAAAGTTTTGCATCACTTCGGTGATGTACAGAAAACTGAAATAGAGATCAACGTAAACATCATTTCCGCCCTTTTTATTGCTCATCAAAACCACACATTGCATGTTGTACCACCATACAGCGAGACCTTCATTGGTGGTGGTTCAGATTGCTGTTCACATCGGTACCCCTAATACCCAGTAGCACTTCCTCATTGATGCATGGCTTTATTCGTCGTGACATAAAATCCACAAGTTCACCAGGGCACTGTTCGTCCTGATTGTCCCTCTCCTCAACGGCGATTCGGCTTCGATCCCTGAGAGTGGTTGGTGGGTCACGTCGTCCATAAACAGTCCTTTTCAATCTATCCCAGCCATGTTCGAAAGGGTTCATGTCTGGAGAACATGCTGGCCACTCTAGTCAAGCGATGTCGCTATCCTGAAGGAAGTCATGCCCAAGATGTGCACATTGGGGGCGCGAATTGTCGTCCATGAAGACGAATGCCTTGCGAATATGCTGACGACATGGTTGCACTATCGGTCGTAGGTTGGCATTCACGTATTCTACAGCCGTTACGGCGCCTTCCACGACCACCAGCGGCGTTCGTCGGCCCCACATAATACCACATCAAAACAGCAGGGAACCTCCCTCCACGTTGCTGCACTCGCTGGACAGTGTGTCTGAGGCGTTCAGCCTGACGGGGTTCCCTCCAAACACGTCTCTGACGATTGTCTAGTTGAAGGCATATGTGACACTCATCGGTGCAGGGAACGCAATGCCAATCTTGAGCGGTCCATTCGCAATGTTGCTGGGCCCATCTGTACCGCGCTGCATCGTGTCGTGGTTGCAAAGATGAAACTCGCTATGGACATCGGAGTGAAGTTGCGCATCATGCAGCCTATTGCGCACAGTTTGAGCCATAACACGACGTCCTGTGGCTGCACGAAAAGCATTATTCAAGATGCTGGCGTTGCTGTCAGGTTTCATGGCTCTGAGCACTATGGGACTTAACTGCTGAGGTCATCAGTCCCCTAGAACTTAGAACTAGTTAAACCTAAGGACATCACACACATCCATGCCCGAGGCAGGATTCGAACCTGCGACCGTAGCGGTTTCGTGGTTCCAGACTGTAGCACCTAGAACCGCTCGGCTGTCAGGTTTCATCCGAGCCATAATCCGTACGTAGCGGTCATCCACTGCAGTAATAGCGAGACATGTCATCGACTGTTCCAGTCTCTCTGTATCTCCTCCATGTCCGAACAACATCGCTTTGGTTCACTCCGAGACGCCTGGACACTTCCCTTGTTGAGAGCCATTCCTGGCGCAAAGTTACAATGCAGACGCGATGGAACCGCGGTATTGAATGTATAGGCATGGTTGAACAACAGACAACACGAGCCGTGTACCTCCTTCCTGGTGGAATGACGAACCGATCGGCTGTCGGACCCTCGTCTAATAGGCGCTGCTCATGCATGGTTGTTTACATCTTTGGGCGGGTTTAGTGATATCTCTGAAAAGTCAAATGGAGTGTGTCTGTGATTCAATATCCATAGTCAGAAGTTATGGGAAGCGGGGTAATGCAAAACTTTCTTTGATGTGTGTATAATACAACAGCCGTTTACGAGATTGACTGAAATACATTACAGGCTCTGATTCCGTTAGGAAGCTGTGTAATAAAACACTTGTGAACTGTAGAAAAACTTTATAGCTTGGCGAAACTTTTACCTTATTCCGTTTGCAGAGAACTTTAATTTGAGAACTATGGGAGTTTCTGACAGAGACCACCACTGGCTTTCAGACACGATTTGCTTGAGACACAGAAGTCTGGCTCCCTTTGCTGGGAAATACCAGGCAAGCGCCATCTGTATAACCAACAGCAGAAGGGCGGAGAGAGGGGGTTCCTACAGTTACTAAAAAGAAACGAATATTTCATTTGCACACACACTCGAAAATTCCTATAGAGACGACGTGTTTGGATTTATCCTGCACCTTCAAAAGAATCGCACAGAAGCTAGGAGTGCGGATATGAGAGTGTTGGTCTTATATCTGGTACAGGTAATATAACTCTTCGCTGCGAATACTTTCATATATTAATGTTATAAAACTCCACAGTAGAACAAAATAGTTATATTTAATACATTTTTTCTAAAAAGGGACTTAATACGACATAACACAATGAATAAGTTGTTTCATGGAAACGGTTATTCTTTCCGCAGCTATATAGTTGTGTTTTCTTCAGTACAATTTGTTCGTGGCCACACCAGCAGATCATTTATTGCAATCGAACCCACCACGAATAAGTCTAAACTATTACACCGATCTTCCGAAACAATACAGAGACAAGAAATTCATCATCGTTTACTGTAAAAGAGTAAGTTCAATTCTAAACACTGGTGTTAATGGGAATGTTTACGAGAATCGATATGAGACTTTCGATAAAATACAGTCATCTCTCACTAACAAACAGCACACACGTTTACAATTAAGTGGTGAGGCTCAGTCAGTCCGTTGCAGACATCTACACTAAGTTACTGCACAACACCTTCAACCTGAAACTGTGTCAGAGTGATTAGATGAACACTACATGTTCTACACCGCGAACGTAACCTGATTCTGTCATATTGAGCTCGTGATGAGGATGTGATTGTATTGGTTCCTACCCCAAACAAATTGCCATGTGCTGTGATCGCCTCTGAGTGAGATAATTGATACTACAATTTGATACGTCGCCCGTTGGCGTCATTCGCTTCTCTGTATTCATTTAACATCTCTGCGATCGACTCAGTATCACGTGGTCGTGGATTTCCCCTTTGATCGCTTTTCGGCTATTCAAGCGCACGATGCTGTGGGGAGAGGGCTGGTTTTGTCGGTTGGTTGGCGCTCCGGTGTGCAGTCTGGTTGTCAGTGGTCGCTGTTTGAGCTCCGCCTCTTTCTGTCACGTGGGCAGTGGGGCTGCGGACGGAGACGTGCGTGCGGTCGGCCAGTCTGTACTGTGTCTAGTGAGAGGGCGATGGTCTCGTCTGTGCTGAATGTGAGAAGTTTATTATTGATGTGTTACTGTTACCAGAAGATAATCGTGGATTTGTGTTGTGTTTCAATTAGCGACTCTTTTTTCCTGATTAAGTTCTAGTGAAGAAGTAGTAAATAGAGGAAGGACAGAACCAATAGCATAATTAAAAACTTCACTATTTGCAACGGGATTATATTTTGAACATTTTAATTATTAATTTACAAAAGCAAATAGCGACGTGTTATCGAAAACTTTTGGGGAAGTAATTTGTACACATTACTACTTCATGTTAGTAGGAACTGCTGAATGTGACTGGCTTGTGGGTCCCATGTGGCCGTATTCCTGTTTTGAAATTTTTCCAATGTTTTAAGGACTGTGTTACTCTGGATACTGCCCAATTTCTGTGTGGTTTCATGTTCTTGTTTCAGTGGTGTAATCAGAGGTGCGCGTCGTCTTTGTAGCTGGTCGTTTAACTGGGGGACGACGCCTTGGCGGCGGCCAGTTTGGGTTGCAACCGACAGCACAGTCGCTGTGTTTATCAATAGACTCCAGTTATTCTGCGAATTTAATTCGAATATTTTATTATTTGCCCCTGGTGACAAAGAGGCGTCCATCTTTCCGTCTTCACCGTTCCTTTCAGATTTCATTCAGGCTCGATCTGAGCTGTAGTTTCCGCGCACCGCTGATGTGCCATTACTTGTCTCTGAAATTTTGTAATACCTGAAAGATGCCTTTCATTGTACTGGGTTTTTAATATCTCCTTCAGAAAGAGAAACTGTGAGTTGTTTCTGCTGTTATGTCTTAAAAGGTGTCCTGCTTCTGTGGGACTTTTGCTCAGTAAACCATTTATTGTTCGTATGATTCTTAAGATTTATGTAAAGAGAGTTTTAAAATTATTTATTGTATGGCGTGGGTTTTGACGCCCGTAGACATTTTGTTTGTTTCCTAATGTTTCAAATTCAAAGGAAATTGTGTACATTATTCTGAGGTAACAACAGTTTGCGGTTGTCATGCAATTGATACATAAAATCAGTTGGAAATTACAAGCCAAAGTTTCTGTTGGATTGGTAATTATTGCGTTTTCTTTATTGAGTTGAAAATTCCTTAGGCATGTATTCAGCGTCTCACAATCTGTCGGGAGAACCAGATGTGAACGTACTTTCGGATGACGCGCTTCTTAGAAGCTAAACTTAACGCCTTTAGGCAGACTACCAGAGCGGCAACTCTGCTTACTGGGCAGCATGTAATTGGGGCGTATGCCAGACAGCTCTCATGGCTCTGAGCACTATGGGCTTAACTCCTGAGGTCATCAGTCCCCTAGAACTTAGAACTACTTACACCTAACTAACCTAAGGACAGCACACACATCCATGCCCGAGGCAGGATTCGAACCTGCGACCGTAGCGGTCGCGCGGTTCCAGACTGTAGCGCCTAGAACCGCTTGGCCACTCCGGCCGGCGACAGCTCTCATTCGTACCTTCAACTCTCATGGTGGCACCAGGGAAAATGTATACGAATTTTACCCTTTTTTTCTGGTTATTTTTCTTAATAATGTTCTCAGTATTAGAGTACACGATCATATTACTTTTTACTCTGTTTTATTCGATTATAAATCTATGCGGATACAATTTTTTTCCGGATATTCTGACATTTAACTTTTTCTATGTATTTTATCCACTACTAGTCGTTCCACTGATCGACCAAGACACCATTGTTTATGTTACCGATTTTCTAAAGTTTTTTTCTCACCCGATGAGATACCGTTTTAATCTCACGGTAAAAATTTTTTGCCAGCGTCATACATTTACAATAACATTTCCGTCTCACATTTCTTTAATTCAGTAAAATTTCAGAACCTTCACTAATTCGTGGTCGATACATGCCCACGTAATTTTCTTCTGCCTAAATAATTAATCCTTCTCTGAATTACTCTCCCTTCTGGCGTCGATGATCTTGCGAGGTCTTGTTTTCTGTTTGTGCTTTCAGGAGCATTTAAACGTTCATTAACTGAGTCTGTTAATAAATCTGGATCTTACCAAGTTCACGTCATGGACCATTCGGGTAACTCCGTTAATTTTCGTTACCAGTCAACCTTAAATTAATAGTTCCTTACTGACGGTTCTTTTACTTTTTCTAATAACTGCCTGTATTACTGAATGACATGTTTGTAAAATTTTGTGTTATTTATTACATATTTTAAACTATCGTTTTGTATTTATACTGTTGCCTCAAGGTTCACAAATGTTCAAAAGTTATTCTCGTCATTAAGTCTGTATATTTCGCATTTCAGACAAAGGTCATAATATTTCCGACTGTGATCAGTTTCCTATATAACGAAAACCAAAATTTATTTTTGAGTGTTACATCACACAGAAGTGTTGTAATAACGTAATTTCTCAATACACACAAAATGTAACGATCTGTTTCAAGTCTTCGGAATACGTCTTTAAGATGGTTAGTGAATATAGACAGCCGTTTCCTGTATTCATTTTCTATTTTGGATGGAGAGTGGGGCAACGACTGCTGTGTACAAGAGAATTCAAAGTAACACCTTCACCCGTTTGTCTAGATATCTAATACAACCGTTTTCGGTGACACACGGTACCGTCATCAGATTCTTCTATTGGCCAAAAATTTGAAATATAACCGCATTTCTAAACTACCACTACAAGTCAAACTCGTCGCCCGCAACCCTGCTCAAGTGTGACGTGTTCGCAACGCACATCAAACAACTGCCACTCTTCGTAGCCAATTGTAGATCGAGTTTTCATCTCTTTACCTTAAACAAAATCAATTCCAAGGGAAAGTTTTTGGGCGCTTGGCTTGGCCAATAAATTGGATCTCCAAGGCATTTCGATTTGAAATTTATAATGGCAGCGATTGCTGGATCGGCTATTTTATACAAACAAACTCGTAACCTCTGAATTCCACGACGATTACTCATCACCGCAAGACTAAGGTTGTGCTTCTTTTGACTTCCAAACACCAGTCAAATATCCATGGTGTTCCCTAATCACTCACTTCCTTTGCAAAAGACAGTAAACATGGTTGAATGCAGTAAGTTGCGGGTTATCTTGATGAGGTATAATAACGTTCTATAGTCACCCAGCGTTCATCTCATGTAACAATTACCTGTAAGAATCCATTTTAGTCGTCGTAAAATCTACGCATAAGTTTCATACTGATACTCTCGTACACACATTTTGCCGAACTACAGCTATCTAGAACAACTTGATGCAATACGTCGACACAGATGCCGAGATGCATGGCTATTTTCTTTTATAAAGACTTGGACTGCCTTGATGTCGCCCGGGTTCACTACCTGGTGCTCCAGGTCTTTGAACATCTGATGCAGAGGTGTTATCTTTTTCAGACTTGCTACAGTTATCTGTCTGCAGGGACACGTATTAAATCAAACCTTTATTTGTACTGCCCATTTCTTCGGTTTTGACTCTTTCATTATTAAAAAACAGCATAGCAGGTATCTGCTGACAATGAATGATTTTTTCATAGGGTTTGCTATATTCTGTAGCTTATCACCATAAATGTGGCACCTGTCACCCAGTCGTCAGGTCAAGACATCTACGTTTACATCTACATCCATACTCCGCAAGCCAACTGACGGTGTGTGGCGGAGGGTACCTTGAGTACCTCTATCGGTTCTCCCTTCTATTCCAGTCTCGTATTGTTCTTGGAAAGAAAGATTGTCGGTATGTCTCTGTGTGGGCTCTAATCTCTCTGATTTTATCCTCACGGTCTTTTCGCGAGATATACGTAGGAGGGAGCAATATACTGCCTGACTCCTCTGACAAGACTGTCAATCACTTCTGAAGCTTTAGCCTTATCTCTTTAATTTTCTTCTCGACTGAGTAACAATTCGCATCTCGTTATCTCATTTTAGGTTACTCGTTTCTCGAGAAATTTGCGGTGCTTACTCGGACAGTTCCGAGAACAATGACACGATCGACTGCATTTGTCATTCTTCTACGGTTTCGGCACTGTTCATACTACAATTATTGCATTCATTTCAGTTGTAATCGTCGTATCTTTCAGTATCACTTGCGGAGATGCTCATGACCTTAGTGTGATAGGGAGGTTAAACCCAAATAATTCTTACTGTCTGCTGAATTATCTCCAGCACTTTCTCATTTCTCATAGTACAGTGATTTCTTATTTATTCGTTTGGATAGGTTGTAATGAGCGCCAATATAAGTGTTTCTTATGCTCTAAAACACAAATTTACTTTCTATACACATATATGATCTGACGATTAGGGTGAGTAGTAATTGTTGGCTGTTTGCTGCTGACATTATGGTGTACGGGGAGTTGTGGTTGAGTGACTGTAGCAGGATGCAAGATAACTTGGACCGAACTTTTCGTTGGTGTTATGAATGGCAGCTTGCTTTAAATGTACAAAAATTTGAGTTAACGCAGATGAATAGGAAACAACAATCCTCTAACGTTGGAATACAGTATTGGTAGTCACGTCGATTAAATTTGCAGGCGTAATGTTGCAAAGCGATATGAGATGGGATGAGCACGTAAGGAAGCTGGTGGGGAAGGCAAATGATCGACTTCAGTTTATTGGGAGAGTTTTATGGAAGTGTTACTCATCTAACAAAGGAAACCGCACATAGGACACTAGTGCGGTCCAACTACACTGAGTAATGCTCATGTGTATGTCACCCAGATCAGGTCGGGTTAAATAAAGATATCAAAGCAATTCAGACACGTGCTGTTACAGATGATAGCGGTAGGTTTGATTATCACGCAAGTATTACGGAGCTGCTTCGTTAGTTCAAATGGGAATACCTGGAAGGATGACGAAATTCGTTTTTGCGGGACACTATTAAAAACATTTAGAGAAACAGCATTTGAGCCTCACTGCAAAACGATTCTACTGCCAACTATTTACATTTCGAGTAAGAACTAGGAATTCTAGAAAAGAGAAATCAGCGCTTGTACGGAGGCATCTAGACAGTCGTTTTTCCCTCGCTCCATTTGAGAATGGAACAGGAAAGGAAATGATTAGAAGTGGTACAAGGTGCCCTCCGACATTCATCATGTGTTGGTTTGCGAAGTATATATGTAAATGCCAATGTAGAAAGAATTTCTTAAATTTCTAATTTTCGAGAGCTGCTGCAGATGAGGTTGCACATTAATAACGAAGACTTTCTGTTGTAGCCGCTCTGTGTTGGAGTCCATTACGCCTTTTTAATACCGAATCTTTTCGTCGTGGCTTGCTGTCAGTAACGTAACATACACATATCACAAGCGCAATCTTTGATCCAAAACAGAGACAAATACAGCACGTGATGATGGGACGACGATTGCAAGATGCAGTGCAGTTAAATAAATGAATCAGAAAACCTATGTTGATTACGTTTACTTGATTTCGGATTATTAACAGTGTGATGCAGTAGATAACCTGTCACAGCGTATTCTATGTAACGCTCTCATTTTACTATTACTTTTGAAACTACAAGTTTTTGAAATAAAATACATGAGAAAAGTTCACTGCATCGTAATTCATAGTGTGCATAGCACTGTAGTTTCATCTCTGTTTCGCAGTTATTTTCGCTGTGGAGTCAGTGTATAATTAGAGAACGTCACTGAAAACAGACATTACATAAAACGCAACGGAAGTTCTTCCTGTCGAGAAAAAGACTCTTACAAATAAATTTTTTCACTCATTTTTATGTGAGCTGTGCAAACGTAAAAAATATATGTAACAATTTTAATTCATAATCTTTCTTCGCAATGAGTTAAGGTGATCAGTTCATTCTGTAACTGCATAGTTCTGTATTAAGATTTGAAGTTTCCACTTTGTATCTGTACAGTGCCTTCGAAGACAATTTGTTTCCAGGACGATCAGTCGTTGTACACGGGGTGAAGTGGTGCACATGAAGGGAAGCATCATATTCACAGTCTGCTTGCTAATCTAAGGATTTTCGTGTGAATGAGTGAGGGAAATAGTGCAGTGGTTAAGACACTGTCCTCGCATTCGGGTGGAGCACGGTGCCAATCGCTGAATGATGTTAAAAGTGTAGGTATTCCCTTGATTTTCCTGCATTGCTTATCGCATATTCTGAGATTGGTCGTAGACGAAGGACACTCACAGATTTCTTTCCAAGTCATAACTCATCTAATAACCTCGTCGTCAAGGGGACGTCAAACGCACCACTCCTTCCTTCCTTCCCTCATGTAGCTCACTATCAAGTTCTGTGCGTGTCGGGTGAAAGCAATATACTACCACAGAGCAGACTTGAATTTATGCTCCTGAACTTGCATGCGGTTGAGGGCATGTGGGAACATAGATGTCGTAGGCAACTTAATTCTCTGTCAAGTCGTCGGACTCTACGAGTACATGAGTGTCAGCATCGAATAATGTAGTCACGTTCATTTCTAGAAAGAGAATCGTTGTCGTCGTGAAACAACACAGTCACTAAAATACTGCTAAAGAACCTCTTCACAGAGCATGAACTTTGAAACACAGCAAATGGGTGTACTGAAAGACGCATTCTTCATGTCAACACACGAGAAAGATCCTGACCAATTGTATACAGTAAGCTGTTTTCAACGATCGCATATTAGAAAAGGTGAGTAGCTGCTATGTTTTCTACAAGACACCACAAGGTCTATACAAACACACCTTAGTCATGGTAGTTTCCGATTATTGAATGGATGAAGATTAAATATCTATCTAGGCTCAATTTGTTAGTTATTTTTAATTGAGCAGTGTGAATCCATATTTTCAAAAATCTTCGAGAACTTTCCCTTAATTAGAGTTCCAATTACATGTTGAAGGTCGAATGATCTAAATTCGTAAGAAAATTGGAACTTTTCTCCTACATAAGGATCTCAACAAAAATTGACACGTCAAGGGATTGCTTTTCATATATCTGAGGAGCTAGAACAGACAATAAACTAAAGCTGAAAACATTTTGTCGACAATAGCAAATGAGGAAAAATCAAATTGAAGAGCTGTCTGAACATATGAACAGAATTGAGAACAATAGGAAGAGTACACAGCTAATACAACCTGTATACGGTCTGATCAGACTTATTTTTTTTAATTAACAATTTCCAGCAAGACCGTAACAAGAAAGCAGATGAGGTGCTTAGCTTTAGTCCTGCAGTTTCACCACAAACGGAAAGTTGCACTCAACTGTATTGCTAAAATTTAAAGAGTTTTGACTGGTGACTGAGATAATGGACTAAGTGAGTCACATGCAAAAGAGCGGTTGAACGTTGATGCATAACCGTATGGGTTAAAAGCTGCGATTGCATGGCAACTTTATTAGTCAAAAAGCGTTTTCATAGGTTTTCGTTGGCGGAGTCAGTTCCTATAAAATTCTTCCAGATTGGAGACCGTGTCATATTGTAAAATAATGAACAAACGTTTTGGACAGTTGAACTAGTGGATCAAAGACTGGTTTCTCGTTATACAATGGAATGCAGTTTAGGACCGAAATTAATTTTATGGAGACATTTTATAAACATTTTTTTGAAAAAAGAAGATCTGGTTGAACACCATTATCACTTAAGATACTAAACAGTATAATTTTGGGAGAAATTTTACAAATAGTGATTCTCAGAATTTTTAGACATTTTTCTAGTACCGTTCGAAAAGAGCTTATACAAAAGCGGAGAAAAATCATATCTGGTACTGGCTATATTGTTAAGACTCCCTGGGGCTGTACAAGATACACTTATTGGGGAGCCCAAGATTAGGGCAGACAAAGAATTCTAGGAGGACGTGCTGAAAAGTAAAGCTACCGAATTTTTTACGTGAAAACATTTAAAGCTTTTTAAATAAAATAAATTTTATACACATTCCGTACCTTTACTCTTCATATTTACGTATTTAATTGTCAACGGAATCACCTTGGCGTCGAACACGAACTTAAATCACCTAATAAAAGCAAGTATTCTGGTCCAAACTGTTTACAAATTAGGTTCCTTTCAGAATATGATGATACGATAGCTCCATACTTAAAAAACATATAAAACCGTTCCCTCGACGAAAGACCCGTGCGCAAAGACTGGAAAGTTGCACAGGTCACACCAACATACAAGAGAGGTAGTAGGAGTAATCCACAAAATTACAGGCCCATATCATTAACGTCGATATGTAGCAGGTTTTTGAAACATATATTGTGTTCCAACATTACGAATTACCTCGAGGAAAACGGTCTATTGACACACAGTCAACACAGATTTAGAAAACATCGTTCTTGTGAAACACAACTAATTCTTTACTCGCGTGAAGTGTTGAGTGCCATTGACAAGGGATTTCAGATTGGTTCCATATTTCTGGATTTCCGGAAGGCTTTTGACACTGTACCACACAAACGACTTTTAGTGAAATTGCATGTTTATGGAATATCGTCTCAGTTGTTTGACTGTATTCGTGATTTCCTATCTGAGAGTTCACAGTTCGTAGTAAGTGTCGGAAAGTCATGGAATAAACCAGAAGTGATTTCTGGCGTTCCCCAAGGTAGTGTTATAGGCCCTTTGCTGTTGCTTATCTGCCGACCGTGGTGGCCGAGCGGTTCGAGGCGCTTCAGTCTGGAACCGCGCGACCGCTACGGTCGAAGGTTCGAATCCTGCCTCGGGCATGGATGTGTGTGATGTCCTTAGGTTATTTAGGTTTAAGTAGTTCTAAGTTCTAGGGGACTGATGACCTCAGATGTTAAGTCCTATAGTGCTCTGAGCCATTTGAACCATTTGTTCCTTATCTATATAAACTACTTGGGAGACAATCTGAGCAGCCGACTTAGGAAGTTTGCAGATGACACTGTCGTTTATCAACTAATAAAATCATCAGAAGATCAAAACAAATTGCAAAACGATCTGGAAAAGATATCTGTATAGTGCGAAAATTGGCAGTTGACCATAAATAACAAAAAGTGTGAGGTTATCCACATGAGTGCTAAAAGTAATTCGTTAAACTTCGGATACACGATGAATCAGTCAAATCTAAATGCCGTAAATTCAACTAAATAGCTAGGAATTACAATTACGAACAACTTAAATTGGAAGGAACACACAGAATTGTTGTCGGGGAGGCTAACCAAAGACTGAGTTTTATAGGCAGGGCACTTAGGAAATGTAACAGACCTAGTAAGGAGACTGCCTACACTGCGCTTGTCCGTCCTCCTTGGATCCTTACCAGATAGGAATGACGGAATATATCGAAAAAGTTCAAAGAAGGACAACACGTTTTGTATTATCGCGAAGTAGGGGAGAGTGTGTCACTGAAATACTACAGGGTTTGGGATCGACATAACTTCAAAAAATCGTTTTTCGTTGCTACGGGATCTTCTAACAAAATTCCAATCACCAAATTGCTCTTCCAAACACGAAAATATTTTGTTGACACCGACCTACATAGGGAAAAATAATCACCGTGATAAAGTAAGGGAAATCAGAGCTCGTACGGAAAGATAGATGTCAGCTCATTCTGCACGCTACACGAGATTGGAATAATAGAGCATTGTGAATGTGGTTCGATGAACCCTCTGCCAGGCACTTAATTGTGATTTGCAGAGTATCCATGTAGATGTAGATGTAGGTGAACACATTTCTCCCAACCAGAAACCTGTTGGATGATACCGTCACAGTAGAGTGCTTGACTTTGTGGGCGGATCCACAACCTCACCTCTGCTTGTATCGCTTCATCACAGTCAAAGCGATGTACTCGCAGATATTCTTTAAGTTTTGGAAGGTGGATAACCGATGACAGTGGACCTAAAGCGTCGGATTATCGCAGGTGTCGAAGTGCTCGTGTGTGGTCTGGCATTGTCATACTGAAGGAGAGGCCGCTCCAAGCGCGAAAAAGCTCTTCGGCTTGAAAGTCGATTACAGAACGCTGTTTCTCACGTACCAGCATAGTTAAATTTGACACCAGTATATTACACTTTACTATTCGGAGCCCTCTAGCAGCAGTGGGTTGTAACTTGTGTCAGCGAAGTGGAAAGTCGACGGAGTAATATGCATGTCATGTAATAACTGAACCGATATTGAGAGCAGAATAAAAAATTCTGAGGCGTTGCTTTTCAGCAAGTTCTCGTAGATCGCCCTTTATCTTTAATAGTGAGTGACTTCAAAACAGCTAATGCAATCAAAACAAACGAAGTGTCCATTGATAAAGTGATTCCTAATGATATAATATGAATGATTCATCGATAAGTATGCGTGTAATGAACGAGAGACGTTATGCACGATTAACTTGTAAAAAGCAGTCCAGTTTGCATATTTCAACACGTCAAAGGCTCCAGCGTGTAAGCGCTAGTCATTTAAAACGTTTAGGTGTATACTTTTACCAATAATAAGTACCCTTAATGCATGACTGTGAGTTTTACGATGTGAATTGTGAAAATACCGTGGGAAGGTTGCAGTCACAACCCCTGAAAGCAGATGCAGTAGATTTATAGAAAAGAATTGCTTGATCCACCAGCAAACACTAGTTTTGCCAGTTCAGTAAAAACATTAAGACAAAACACGAAAAGCATCAATGTTGCTGGTTACTTGAGTATTTCAATTCCTTTTCCTTTTGCCTTTATTCCGTGCCTACATGGGGTCAGCATAGTAAGTTTCCGACTTGAAATTCATAATGATAGAAGGTGGCCGGATGCTTTTTCTGCCGCCAGATGTTGATTGTTCAACAAAAGTACTAAAATGTTGGGGTTGACGTTTTACCGCCCGTGGTGAGTTATCTTACTAATTCGCCGTTAAAGGAAGCTGTAGTTACTGAGGCAATGAGTAGAGCAGTACTAACAGATATTTATAAACGATGGAGGTAGCCAAATGACCTCTAATTACATGTCCATCTCTCTTCTTCTGTTTATTTTAAAAATGAAAAAGTTCGTTATTAACATATTGAACCACTTTTCCGATAGTAACATTTAACTCTTACTCAGCGCGATTTTCGTTAAGGCTTATATACAGAGAAAGCTTTGGTAGACATAACAATAAAAATTACCCTGCTAAAATGTTTTTGGCGATGAAGCCTAGATCTTCAACTGCCTACACCGTAAAATTCGGCTGTTGTTGTGGTTTTCAGTCCAAAGACTGCAGCGCTTCACGCAAGTTTAGCCGTACAAGCCTCTTCATCTTCTTCAACCTTCATAGCTACTTCGACCTACGTCCATTTGAGCCTGATTGCCGTAGTCAGATCTTCGTCTCCTTCCACAATTTCTATCTTTTGTTACCAAATTAACAATTCCTTGATGCCTCAATGTGTGTTATATCAACGATCATTTCTTTTAGTGAAGTTGCGCCACAAATTTCTTTTTACCCCTATCGACTAGGTACTTATTCATTAGTTATTCGACCTACACGTATAATTTTCAACATTGTTAGCATTTTTCGAAAGCATATACTCTCTTCTTGCCTGAATCGCTTACTTTTCACGTTTCAGTTCCGTATAAGGCTACACTCCAGGAAAATACTGATGACGTTCCTCTTGATTCGCTTAGCAAATTTCGTAAACATTGATAGGCGTGTCAGTTAATATTTTTAGTAATTATTCTAACAGCTCTTTTCTGAAGCTTAAAGACTGTCTCCATGTTTTGTGTATGGGACCCCAAAAAATGATTCCATACGGTAAGTTAGAGTGCATATGGGAGTGGTACCTACGGATTGTCTCTTACGCACTGATGACAAGCCTCTATGGGCATATGGTGCCAATGACATTTTCTTTGCTAGTACACACATAAAACCTAACTAACCTAAGGATATCACACACATCCATGCCCGAGGCAGGATTCGAACCTGCGACCGTAGCGGTCGCGCGGTTCCAGGCTGAAGCGCCTAGAACCGCTCGGCCACACCGGCCGGTGGTAGCGGTCATCCACTGCAGCAGTAGCCCTTGGGCGGCCTGAGCGAGGCATGTCATCGACTGATCCTGTCTCTCTGTATCTCCTCCATGTCTGAACAACATCTCTTTGGTTCACTTCGAGAGGTCTGGGCACTTCCCTTACTGAAAAAAAAACCCTTCCTGGCACAAAGTAACAATGCAGAGGCAATCGAAACGCGGTATTCACCGTCTAGGCATGGCTGAACTGCCGAGCCCTGTACCACCTTCCTGGTGGAATGACTGGAACAGGTCGGCTGTCGGACCCCCTCCGTCTAATAGGCGTTGCTCATGCATGGTTGTTACACCACTGAGTGGGCTGAAGTGACATCTCTGAACAGTCAAATGGACTGTGTCTATGATACAATGTCTACAGTCAATGTCTGTCTTCAGGAGTCTGGGAACCGGGGTGATGCAAAACTTTTTTGATGTGTATACTTCACGTGACAGTCAATATTTACTCCAAAAATTTTCGAGCGCAATTAATTTTACGGAATTATTTTCCTCTTTCAGCAGAAATTAATACTGTTTCTTTTCTTTATGTTCAAGTAGGTTTATTGTATGATGATCAGTGGTAGACAACTTCGGAATTGTGTATTGTTTCTCTACTAGGAGTTTTCGTGTTTTATCTTTGATAGCAGTCTTGTTGTCATTTGCAGGAAGCAGAATATTTTACTTGTATCTAACATTGTTTTGAAAGTCACTGATGTATATCAAGAACAATATAGGTCTTAAGATGTATCCCTGAGAGTCTCCTATGTTAATATGCTTGGTATATGGTAAATGTTCCATTACGAGTGTTGCTTTCCTTGAAGTCTGTACTACCTCTGCTTGTTGTACCCTATTTTTCACATACGACAAAACCAGTCATTGGCAAATCCTCCCATTTCTAACGATTCAACAGTGTCAAATGCTTTTGCTAGATCTAAAAATACACGTGTGACACAGTCAACCTTATCTAATGCATCAAACACCACTTTTGTAAACTCTACTACGACTGATTATGTACTTCTACTGCCATGGAAACCATACTGCGCTTCACTGAGGAAATTATATTTATTCGAATTATTAAGTAGCCCGTATTTCATTTTCGACGTGGATGGTTACAGATAAACAGGCCTGTAGTTTTCTGCATGTTCCGCATCACCTTTCGTTTGTAAAGGCACATTTCTTGCCTGTTTCAGATACTCTGCAAAGATAATAGTCTGAAAGACTCCTTTATTATGTCAGTTAATGCGGCTTGTATATTTAATTTGCATCCCTGAAGTATACGGCTTGGCTCTTCAATTATGCTTTCAGACTATTTTTTTTGTTAAATTTTGGTACTGTTTTCGTGAATTCATACTCTGAGATATTCGTAAACATCGTAGTACTTGCCGGTAATATTTTGTTGTAGCACAGTTTGATTTCCGGAATTTTTGTTCTAATCTCTCTCTGCTATACCTGAAAAATAGTCATTCACATTATTTTCTAGTTTCTGTGGATCATTTGTCGACCCATTTCTGTGTATTGTAAGCTGTCCAAATTCTGTTACTGTTCTGCTGTTCCTTGAAATTATGGAATACGCTTAAATGACGAATATAATGCATGAAGGAATGAATGAACGAATACGTTTTTTGATGCAAAGTTATACATCGCTTACCATAGGACAAGGACAGAAAGAAGACAAACTTTTACCAACGGAGATCCGCTAGCACTGAGTGGATACATCTGCTGAGTTACACATCGCTGTAGGAGAAACTTGGTCGTCTCCATGTCGAAAGTACCATGTCGACTTCCACCAAAAACGATTTAGGGAAACCTGTGTCTCTGAAGCAGGTTGGCCATAAGGGGATTCGAGCCACTCTCCAGAGTACGCGGACATAGCGTTAAACTGTACATCAACTTAGTCGACTGCTGTACAGCAGTTTCTAGTTACGTGCAATCTAATATTTCACATTCTGATAAACATCGTGTTAAAAGATAATATTTTTAAACAATCCGATATTTTACAGCGAAATATTTAGTGAAATAGAAAATTCTACAGCAGCTGTTGGCGAGCTTGTCTGTTTCATGATTCCTGCTCTTGAGGCGGTAAAAAGCACTCAGCTGTCTGCGAGGATTACCAGATGCACCATTCATCCTAATTTCATCCAACTGGTAGCAGCTTTCGATCAACACAATTCATTACTTTGCTGGCTGATAACTCAGCGTTGTCCAGTTACGATTATTTTTATATCTCAAACCCATACCATTCCCAACCCACAGTGATATCTTACTGCCACGGATTTTTATCCAATAAGTAAGAAGTGTTTTATTTAAGATGTTCTATTTAAATTGTTCTAACCATTCCCAAGTTATATTTCACGTCTCACTCCTTCCTATCCACACACCACACGTATCATTATAAATAATCTAACTAGCGACCCCGAAAACAGTGAATCCGTTTTCAGTAATCTCACATTGTGATATAATTCAACTCACCGCGCTTTGAACAAATTCGAGGTCGATTGTGACCATTCGTTAATTCCAAATCGACTGCTTCGATGTAAATAACATTTTCGGCATAACCTTAATTCTGCGCAATAGCAATTGGATCTAATATAACACAATGAACGCTTTTGCCCACTACAGAAAATTTCTAGAAATTGTCCAACACTTTCTATATCAATATTTTTACTTACGTTTACTTTACAAATTTTCTCCGTGTGGTTCAGTTTTTCATATTATTTTGTTTCCAATTTATAAATTATCAGTAGCTTTACTAACATGCATTAGCTGTCAGTACCACCTCTAATGTGCAGTGACATACTATGTTTTTTAGTGGACGGTTTCTATCAACTAATCCTGAAAAGCTTGTTCATCTTATTTTTTACTTATTTAGAAAAGCCATTTGAAGGAATTGACGTACTTCAGTCGAAGCATGAGGATATACTACTTCGATTCTAACACATAATTTCACATAAAAGACGACTATTTACTGTTAATTAATTAAAACATTTATAAAGACATATTAATAAATTCTGAAACACTTCCCTTAGATCAAACCGAATTACAGTTACGTAATCGTCTGTTCAAGCGGAATCGTTTCATACGAGGTTTGGAACTTAAATAGTGGCAACTAATTATTCACAACTGATACAAAAGAGTTACATGTTTGCATCTGTTACTGTCCAAAGTAGTCACCAGCGTTGTGTAGAACCCGTTGCCAGCGATGAGGAAGGCGTAGTATACCGTTAGCAGAGCCTGTTCTGTTGATGGTGCGAATGAATCAGTCTAAAGTTATGGTGATTCTCGTGTACGACTGTGATTGTGTTATCCTAAGGCATTACGTTCCTCCACTGAAGACCGTCAATGCACAATATTACTGTTCGTTTGAGGAGCATCACCTGCGACCAGCTTCGCGAAAGAAGGGACGACACTTACTGCGCAACCTACCCATTATTTTGCACAATGCGCGGGCGCACACGGCGCAAGCTTTGGCTGCTCTGTTCGGTCAATGGGACTGGGGAGTACCGTACCATCCATCATACTCCCCGGACTTAAGTCCTCGTGACTTTGATTTAATTCCGAAGATGAAGAAACCACCTCGTGGCATTCGCTTCAGAACTCTTCCAGCGTTTCGACAGGCATCAACAGAACAGGTTCTGCTAACAGTATGCTACGCCTTCCACATGGCTGGCAACGGGTTCTACACAACGTTGTTGACTACTTTGAAGGACAGTAACAGGTGCAAACGTGTAACTCTTCTGTATCCATTGTGAATAAATAGTGGCCACTATTTAAGTTCCAACCCTCGTAAAAATCACAAATAATTCTGTTTGACCTTTATTTTGGGATTTTTCTAGTGACTTTTTTGTGGAATATATTGTTAGACCTTCCAACTCCTTTTCAACCGGGTTGAGTCAGTATACCATAAAAACAATTTGCATGTGATCAGAACCCGCAATTTTTTAGAGACCCTCCATCATTTGAACGCACTGAACTGTCTGTATAATTAATAACCGTCATTGCTTAAAAATTATGTTAAACTTAATTTGAATCAATAAACACGTCGTAATTCTGACGTGGAGATTGTGTGACGTCATAGAATGATCTTCCCACCACTAGCCCCTAGAATAAAATCGAAGGCGTCAGCTGAAGCGGGAAACACCGTGGCAGCGGCACCTGTGTGGTAGGTTATGGTGAGAGCCTCGACCAAAGAGGTAGAGAATATATAGTGAGGCTGTACCACGTTATCAAGCGCTCCCTGTCATGCCACGCCGTATTAGCCGCCACGTTTCGGGAAGTCACTCCGTGCTGGTTTTGAAACCGAGAGATTTCGTGTATGGTTTTGTAAGTTACACAGTTGTTGAATTTCCTGTCGGAATCACCCCTGCCGTGTGCTCAGAGTATAAATGCATGCACGTAGTCTAAAAACGATTGAAGATTGGTGTACGTATTTTTAAATATATTCTGGAACTGTGCTGTGTTTAGTGTACATTGATGTATTTTTTTCTATGTTTAATAAAGCTTGTTTCATCCAAATTAGCCACGGCATATATCTTAACCAATATAATATTGTGAGAATATTGTGATGATGGAAAAGTGACAAAGACTTGCAACATACTTTGTAACATTTCCGAAACGTCTTTAGCATACGATCGTAAGTTTTTGTTGCGTCTCTAATTTTAGTTGCCGGGTGGAAGATAGTGATTTACGACTTTTTTGTATGACATTTACAAAGCAAGCTATTCAGTTTTTGCATTTACTATAGGCATTTCTCCAATAACTGTTTTTCTGTTTTCTGGAAATTTTCAATGAAGTGTGCTTTCAATTAGAAAATATAGATTACAGACAGTAAGTCCTGTAATCAACTGTGAACAGATAGTTACTTGTGTTAAATTATAACTTAAAATTGTGTAGGAACCATTTGTATGCAAAGTTAAAATGTTCTAATTACTCTATGAAACAATCTTGGGATGTGTTTGCATATTGGTAATCATTTTGCAAAGTTTGGATCTATATAAGGAGCAGATGATAAAGCAGTTCAGGAGGTAACTACGAAGTTTAGTTAGAAAGTGGCTTAAGACTTGATTTCATAAACTTACAATTGCCCAACAACTTCGTTCTGGCTGATCGTAACATACCTAATCCGTGAGTCGGAGCTTATGTACTTAATCCTCATAAACCTTTTCCAGAACGTTTTTCTCCCAACGCTGTTCTCTGGAATTTATGGCTTACACATATCTCCAATTATTTTTTTAATTTTTTTTATTTGTATGTGTCATACATATAGTAAAGTGTGTATTAAGCCGCAAGAAGACTGATCCTAAACTGAATTTTCCAGACTAAGTCTTCTTCTCCTGCAAGCCATGCAATAGATGGTCTGGGACTGAAGTATTTGTATGTATATGTTACAGTACTTGCTGAAAGAAGACGTATATCAAGTGTACGTCCGTCAGAATAAACGGTAATTTCGCTTCTCGTTTTAACTACTAAACATTAACCTTTGGGCATTATTTCCTAATTGGCCTGACACTTTTATGTCTGCCTGGAGTGGAAAACATAAGTTGAAATTGGTAGCAGGACGTGACCGGGGTGTGACGCACGATATGATGACCGAGAAAAGATTAGTCTCAAAGTAAGGCGGCAGCGATCAGGAAGATTACTTATCTTTATTCTCCACACTGAAGCATGCACCGTCTATCGCTCCCATAGCAAGTAGCTATGTACTTAAGTTCACAATACAATTCACAAATCCACAGTGAAATCCAAATCGTAACTAGGTTCGAAGCCCAAGGTTGTCATATAAGATCTATACAATAACACATCGACATTAACACAGCTAGCAACAAGGGCGAATGGCCGTGGAGTCAGGTCTGTGCTCCCGTTATGTCTTGTGGCCATAGAGGGATCTGCAGGCAAGAACTATTGAATGGCGCGACATCTTCAGCCGGAGATAACGCCACGAACCTCCGGCGGCCGCGACGTGAAGCTAAGGCCGACTACCGCGCATGTGCGGCCGGGCTGAGCGACGGCAGGGCGCGCGTGGTTCGGTTAGGTCCGCGGACATAGCAGACACATTATCTGTCTCTATCCTATGTTACACCCCTTTCTTTGTTCAATTTGCTTCACTCTGATGATGGTGCCGCCTCTCTAAGGTGCTCTATCTCTTTGCTCTGGGCAGACAGATTAGCAGAGGACAGATATTTCCAAAATGCGGATGTGTTACCTAGGGCGAAGTTGACAACACTGATCCACTGGATCAACAAGCTACTTCAGTGCATCGATCTCGTCTTATTGTTCATTGTTGCGATTTATAAGGCCAAAAATTAGCCTCAACAATACATGTGAAGCTGTAATCTGCATTCCTGGACAACAAACGACTACAAGATGTGTATTCCCACAGATATTGCGGATGTGGCAGTCTGTGTTATAAGTGGGGGCTCGAATGAATAACATTTAAATTGAGACTAAGATCTCAACATGTCCCCCTTCAGAGCTTCACTGCAGTGCTACGTGTGCTAGGCGTGTCTAAATCCAATAGTATTTTCTACCAGAAAGCAAGTCACGTTTGTACCAAGGTAACCTTAAGTTGCTCTATGCGAGCCACTCCCACTCATAAGTCATTAATGTCATCGGCAGAGTTGTCGTCGGAAAAGTCATGAATCAGTCCAATAACCTCAACATTGTTTGTACTGTTGCCTGATGTCGAGACGGGTGCAGTTGTTTTCGTAAATGCTATTTCGACAGCGTATCTTTCCGTCTTTTAGGCGATACCTGTAGAATGAGTTTCTTTGCTGCATCCAGCCTCCTGAATACTCTCATCGCCCCTCTACCCCTTCCTTCCTTCCTCCACTGCCGGCCGCACCACGGCGGGTGGAGTGGAGTTGGCGAGTGCTGGATCCCAAACCTTGCTGAGAGTGAACCCAGTGTCTCTGTTGAGTAGCCAATCAGCCACTCGCATTTCAATAGCCACCGTCAGAACACAGTCCCAAAAAGACGATTTTTGTTTGGCACTTCCGTTTCTTCATACTTAATGGAGACCCCTGTAGCCATGCAGTGTTCTGCAACCACAGAATTTGTTGGTTGCTTAAGTTCGGCAGAATGATTACAGCCGTAAGAAGAGCAACAACGACGAACCATAATCACCCTCAAGGGGAAAGAGACTGATAATGCGACAAAATCAGTTCTGGAAAAAGGGACTGAAGTTCACACCAACGCCAACTGCTAAACCTGATTTAGATTTCATCAGTCGTATAGAACAAGTAATTTTCATCCTCTCTGACGATGATGAGGTCGCTGGCCCAGTTGAGCCTACCCGTGGAGGACGAACATCACGAAAGCGGAAAGACTTGCCACTCGAGAACTAAGGAACGGTCCTGAAATAGTCATTCTACATGCGGATAAAGGAAATGCCGCTGTACAGCTACCGCTGTCACAGCACAATCGCAACATGTGTGACATACTCGAGGATCCAGCGAACAGGAAATAGAAGGGAGACCCTATTAACAGATTGAAGAAGAATAATGTTGAGCTTCTGCGCCAGTCTCTGCCGAAGGAAATCGTCAAGAAGCTTCGACGACGAGCTGCTGTACCATTAGGCTCTGAAGCATTACACAGAATCATAAACGGGATGTTCCTCTACGTCTTATTGTAAAAAACGTAGGCAAACCAACATACCAGCTGGCTAAACATCTAACGGCAATGTGAATCTTCAGGTTTTGGCGGCGCAAAGACTGTTCCATTAAGTTTGAGGTGGGCAGCCGCTAGAATTCTCCTTCTTCTTGTAATATTTCAGCCGTATAACGTTCAGCCATCCTCAGAGTGAGCCGCAAAACTGCCGCTCCAGTGCTCGCTTCGTCCCTTTATACTCGTGTAACGCGCAACTGCGCATGCGGCCACAGATACAATTGTGTCAGAGAAGGCACTTGAATCGGCTGACTTGAAACCCACGTTATTCTGGAGGTATGTTGATGATACCTTTGCAGTTTCGCCCCATGGTGAAGATAACTTGCAAGACTTCTTAAGACATCTGAACTCCCTCCACGATCAAATAAAGTTCACAATGGAAATTGAAAAGGAGGGATGCCATCCATTCCTGGATGTTCTGGTTCGGCGCAGAGAGGATGGCACTTTGGGACATGAAGGGTATCGGAAGCCGACGGACGCGGATTTGTATTTACGCGCAAATAGCTGCCACCATCCTGCCCAGACGATGAGTGTTCTCCGAACTTTGACCCATAGAGCGCATATTATTTCTGACGAAATCAGTCTGCAAGATGAACTTTTCCTCTTACAAAGAGTATTTGAAGACTATCGGTACTCCCCACAGAAGGCACTGAAAATGAAACCGGAAGAGGCCACAAAGAAAGCAGAAGAAGACGAAGAAACCTTTAAATCGCCTTCCTGCCATATGTGGGTGGCCTCTCATCAAAAATAGGACGGATTCTCAGCAGACACAAAGTGAAAGTGAATTTTTGTCCTCCACCCAAGACAGCTGCACTCGTGGACTCCGTCAAAGATGATTTTCTGCTCCTAAAATCTGGAGTTTACATAATTCCATGTGAATGTGGCCTTTCTTATATTGGACAATCAACTCGTACTGTCCAAGAAAGATGTACAGAACACCGGAGGTACACTGGGCTTGTAAAACCTAACCCGTCGGCAGTGGCAGAGCACTGTATTGACACTGGTCACAGTATGTTGTATGACAACGTCGAAATTTTGGCAACTACATCATCTTTTTGGGACTCAATAGTCAAGGAGGCAATTGAAATTCGCTTGACGTCGAATTTAATTAATAGCGATAGTGGTTTCAACCTTGATAAACCGTGGAATCCGGCACTTGTTGTAATAAACTCACAAAGACGCCGTCACAGTGCAGCTCACAATGATATATCGACATGCCAACACAGATCGACTGCGGAGTCACAGATGTAACTCGCGCACTGTGCACGTCTCTGCCGCCGCATTTGGCGCATTTGCATCTGTGGCCGCATGCGCAGTTGCGCGGTACACGAGTATAAATGGACGAGGCGAGCACTGCAGCGGCAGTCTTGCGGCTCACTCTGAAGATGGCTGAACGTTATACGGCCGAAATATTAGAAGAAGGAGGAGAATTATTTCGGCTGCACACCCGAAACTTAACATCTTACGGCAACATTAAGTCTCTAAGTTGTAAATGTCAGCAGCACATCAGGAGCTCTGTACATTTCATTCAACAGTTGCAAGATGTACGCCTCCGTGACCAGGACCTTACAACAAGCTTTGAAGTGGTATGCCTTTTCACCAGAGTGCGCTTGCTGATACCATCAAGCTGATCTTTGTATTAACACTCTTTCTCTTCAGTGTGAACAAACGGATGGCGTCGCCAAGTGTGCTCTCTGTCACTAGTTGTGGCAAACTTGTTTATGAATAATTTCAAACAGAAAGCTCGGGAAACAGCTTTTTCAGATATGTTGACGTCTCGTTTTTGGTGTGCACACGTGTGAGTGAAAGACTAGGAGTTCCTCCAACATCTGAACCCTCTGCACTTCACTATATAATTCACCACGGAGATGAAAGAGCATGACGAACTGCCCTTCTCGGACGTCTTAGTCAAGTCCAGAACGAACCGCTCTATACGACTCAGTGTGTATAGGAAAGCCACCAACGATGATTAGTGTCTCCATGCTGCAAGCTTCCATCCTCCTTCACAATGTGAGTGTGTGCTGCGTACACAGGTACACAGCATGCTCGCAGTATCGGACGAAGTAAGCTTACCAAAAGAGCTAATCCACAATAAGCACGTTTACAAGGAGATCGGTTTCGACGAGTGGCAGCCCCGACTTCTTTCCAGACAGAAAGTACTTCCCCAGCAGACAGAAAACGACGACGAGGAAAAGACAATGGGTATCTGCCGTGCGCCGGCCAATTATCGAACAAATCTGGCAGCATCCTGACTCGACGCAACATTAAATGCGTTTTCTGTCCAACTCCGAAACCGCGTGCCCTATCAAGCACGGTGAAAGGTGACTTGGGGAGACTGGACGGACAGTCGAAGAAAATCGCAAAAAACACAGAAGAGACTTGGAATTTAAGCAACCAAAAAATCTGCGGTTGCAAAACATAGCATGGCTACAGAGGACTCCATGAAGTATGAAGAAACGGAAGTGTCGAGGCGGACCGGCTGATCAACAGGTACTGGGTTCATTCTCAGAAATGCTTGGGACCCAGCACTCAGCCAACTAAAATCATAGCGTCGACCGAGAGCGACTTTCACGCCCAACGCAGACCGCAGGGGAATTGAGGGACCAAAGGTCGCGCCCAGCTTCCAGAGGCGCCCCCCTCCCGCTCTCCCCCCACCACAACCACCACACCCCCACAAACACCACTACCATAGACATCCCACCATCACTTCACCATCCGTGGCGTGGGGGCGGCAGAGCAGGAAGGGATGGAGGACGATAAAGAGTGTAAAGGAGGCTGGATGTAGGTAGCAAAGACACTCATTCTACAGGTAATCATCTCAAGATAATGGCAAGGTACGCTATCGAAATATTTTGATACCAAAACGACTGCAGACCGCTGGACATCCGACAACGATACAAACAACTGATTCACTGGGAAAGCCTATGATCACAAACCCTGAAAATTAGAGATTTTCCACTAACACACGTGCTAGTCGTCTCTTATCCAACTATATTTTTTCGCTGATTGAGCCGAGTATGTATTCACTTTATCTCGTACAGGTGTTCAAGTGCTACACGTTTACGTCATCTTGTTCAAAATGCAATCCCCTACAAGTACTGGAGCTAGAGGTGTCCTACCCTGAACACAGCTCTCTGTTTGTACCAAGTCACATGTGTACAAAGTTAGGTTGAAGTTCCCCCAGATGAAACTCAGATTCGATTAAATAGACTCTCGATGTGTGTGTGTGTGTGTGTCTATTAGGAAGTAGAAACATTCGATTTATTGTTTATGGCTGACTTGCACACGCAGGCACTACAGTTGTGCAAAGACTGTCACTTGTGCTAGAGCCTAACCGGTATAAAGCTACAGGTGACTCCGTGTAAAAGTTCTGGAGAGTGCGCTTGACACTCACGTATTCCAATTGCATCTCGTGAACAGCAGCAGGTGGGGCTAGTATTTCTTCCTGTGCGTTCAGTTGAAGAGTTTCTCGTTTTTGGGGGCACCTGCATAACTAAACTGCGATCGTATATGTCACAGAAACGTATTTTTTTCATGTAACACAATATATTTAATCTGTAAAACATTGCAATCTTTACACAACAACTATTTACATAATATTTACAAGACAACAGGTAACAAATAATCGTTACAAAAGTTAAATAAATATGAGACTTAATTTAAGCGTAACGTCCAACACAGCTTACAGCTGCATTTCAAATGTGCACTGACTGTTCCTTCTCAAACGCATTGTTGATATGACCCTCGACGAATTTCTTATAGGATTCCGGAGTCTCTGGAATCTGACACACTACAAATGAAATAAATACGAAATTATTATTTTGTCCTATACTATGGAGTACTTCATATATAAAAGCAAAAAAAATTAGCTCCATATAAATTACACATTGGATGATGTTATACATTTATAAATTTTAATTTTATAGTTCCCTCTCAAGCTGTGACTGAAAATTGTATATTAGTAATTTAACAACTTTTGGCAATTTTTTTCTACAATACTACATTAGAAAATACAGCGTATTCTTAATGAGTGAAAATAATACATGAAAGCAGTAAGAATGAACAAAATCATTTTTTACATTGTCGGGCACACATGTTAATAACTAGAATAAATGACTGCTTCAATTATAGAAATTATACTGAAAAATTTATATGATGCATTCTCCAAATTTTTTATAATTTTTTAGCTGATTACATAACATTACATGATTATTTGTTTGTCTCTGAGTGCTTTTAGACAGCAAAAGGAACTAAATCTATTTATAGAGAAAAATCAAAGTAACTTTATTTATATGTGTAACAATACAATAAGGTCAGTATAAAAAAATATTAATTCAAGGAAAAAACTTGGTTTAAACAGCAGTTTTTCTTTCCCTTCCAGAATGAAGATTGTATAATATCTTGACTGAATTATCAATTCATGCCCAACATGAATTTGTCTGTAGTAAAAGCAAGGCGATTTGGAACCAACCCCTAGCCTTTCATTCTGTTCGACTGAACTTGCACTCAAACTTCACTGGGACTGTGAGGAATCATCTTTTTGACTCCGAAACCCATGAATTCGACCCTAGCTTTATTTCTGTATACCCCCTTGAAACGTTTACGTGATCTACTATTGTCTTACTCATACAGTCTCTTCTTTTTCAAGTAGTAAGTCATATTAATTGCTGTCGGCGTTTGAGAGTTAATCTATGTTTTACGTATCATCTCACTTCCACCCCTCTTGACTCCTGGATGTCATATTTCCATAGAAAGCTTTCCCACTTAGTAATACGTTCATCAAATTTCACCCTCTCCGCATCCAGTCATAAGGATGCTAGGGTACAGTGCTCCCACAAAATTTATTTTATCATTTAGTGAATCATATATGTACAAAATTTGGTTGAAATTACTTCAGCAGTTCCTCAGTTCCAACGACATTTCCCTCCTCTACGAGTGATAAGCCCAACATTTAACTGGTGGGATAAAATGATAATGGAGAATTGAATTTTCTAGTAAATAAGGAACATAGGTTGTGCATGTATGTGGTAGGATGCGTTCTACATTTGCTGTCGTAGGAAACGTTGTATATTACTTCTTACATCCATATTTTCTTAGATAGGAGACAACGGTGAAAGGTATCCAGGGTCTAGTTTCACAAAGCGGTAAGTGATCTGCTACAGGTGCTAATCGGAATCTATAAGTCAACTGGGTCAAAACTAAGCTCATTACCTGATCATCTCCATCGATCCGCACCAATCTTGATTGTAAGCAAAGAAACAATGAACAGTATGGCACAGTTAAGACATTTCATTCATAATATCAAAGAGACTACACTCCTAATTCCTAGTTTGTCTAAAAATTCCAGAAATATCTCACTGATTATTTCAGCTACGCTGGCTACTGCAAATGTGAGAGCTTAGAAAAGCTTTGCTAGCGTATCTATTTAGACGTACATCTACAGCATCACAGAACATCCAAAAAGACGCACCTGTTGCAGCACCAATATTGAGCGTGAATGAAAGACAATCAGCAGTAAACTTTTTGTTTCATTCGAAATACAATGAAGCTGAATTTTGTCATAACTGGTTGAATTTTTAAAAGGAAATGAAGAGAATTGCAGTCAATTGAAAAACTCCAGTTTTGTTTCTACAAGGCCTATAAATCTGGAATTGTTTCATTTAGTCCTTCAGTTGTTCCTGTTAAATACGACCCCGTCGTACTTTGAAAGACGTCCTCTTCGGTCTATGGTACATATTTAAATACACTTTATTATGGCAAGGCATCCGGCACCATTGGGATCTCACTATTTCAAAATTTTGTTTTTGTTATCCATGCATAACAACGTATTCCAGAGCCCTCTTGTAATCTACAATTTTCTATCGTCATCGATCATTTGCGCTACACAGAGGTACTCCGAATGTAGCAGCACACTAATGTTTTTTCTCACAATTCAGTATTTGTCACAAATGGAAGGCATGTGCCTCCACGAAGTACAGTCACATCTGTTACACTTCCATCAGACTTCAGGTGATTATTGGAAGGTCAGCGTGCTACATAATACCTTCTGTCATGCTTCTAATTTTCTATTTCCCTTTGCTTATCACCAGAAAATCTGCGTACGGCACATACGATGTCCGTTCTATTTTGTGCCATTGATCTGCTATAACTGAGTTCAGATAGCATTCCACAAGTTGATCAAGTAGAAGTCAGAATAATTTATCATACTACGTGACCCAACATTCCATTTAGAACTCCATAGACACCTCTTCATCACAAAGTAATGCTGATAGCGATTCTTGTGTGCTTATTCTTGTTAGGTTGTTCATCTGCCCAGTTATAGTTAACAACGATGATATTATATAGACAGTCGCGATGGTTGTGATCTTGCGCCTTTTTAAAGTCAATAAACAGAGATAAAAGGATCCGTTTCACAATTTTACGAAAGTACCCACATTAAATGTGTTATGCACAGTTCAGCGCTCTTGACGGAAGTCTTTTGGTGATCAGGCAAGGTGTGTTCCATAGCTTTTACAAATCTTTACAACAAATAAAAAACATTTTGTATTTTTAGGAGTATAGCTCGAGAGTTTCTACAGTCTTTCGATTGGCCATTTTTGTGAACTGGCCAAATCCGAGTTCATTTAGTCATTTTCTTCGTGCAACTGATGATGTTTTGCGTTAGGCACAGTATCACGAGGTGCAGCCAATTTTCCTTCATTTCAGTGTTCCTCCATATGTAGGTCCCTCGTTGATCTTCATATTGTAATTACTCTTCAGTTCTTCCATAGTGTGGTAGGTCATTAATCTCCTCACTTTCACTATCTCTCATGATTCGACTGGATCTTCATTACTTAGGGGAATACTAAAATAATTTTCTAGTATCTAATATTTCGTCTTTTTACTCAATATGCTACTCCTTCTTTCCATTATAGTTCCTTTCATTTAACACTCACTATTTGAATCTTTTGATTGCTCGAAAGAAATCGTTTGCTTGGTAGTACTGGTGATAGTCCTTCGTGATTTCCGGTGTTATTACACAAGTAGCTAAATTCCTTACATTTATTATTTTGTGTTGCTTCGGACTCATTTACCGAAAGTTGTTAAAAGAGAAGCTTTACCGATAGAGAAGACGTTCAGTAAACTTTGTGGCGTATCGGAGCTGAATAGCGGTAAGATTCAGTAACTTCCGCAGCAGTAGCGCCGATTCGTCAGCTGAAGGCATGATGTTGCTTAACAGACCACTAAAACTGGAAACGTATGGATCGGTTCGATGTGGTTCGATGACCTTGCTTTCGACTCCGTGGCTGGATTTGTGTAAGGTGCAGGCCCTGTTCTGTGTACGTGTTGTCTCTTTCTAATGAAGTTAATTAAGTCTTTCAACCTTTATTAGTCGATGACGATCGCTGGAAAGGCCCTGCAGTTATGATGGTCTCATGACGATCGTACATTCGTTAAAAGACGTAGAAAAGTTGTGACTTGGTTTCACAATCTTCTAACAAAACTGTGGCCATGCTTGTCGGATACCAATGAGTCATATGACAGTACACAAACCGTAACATGTGAGCAGCTTCCCTAGCAGTATCACCCATGTGTGTCTTCAGTGTACAAGATCCAGTATGAAGACATCTTATACGGAGTAAAAGGAAGTTCATATAACCTCAAAACGAAGCTATAGTTCGTGATAAATGGCACATGATGATAAGAAATTTAAGGAGAAGAAAATTAAGTCGGAGCAGTGTCTGATATTCAAGTGACAAGAACTATCCTACAATATGACATGCATGAGCTCTTTGTAAATATCCTTCTCATATATAGTGTTCTGTAAGAACTGTATGCTCCTTATTCTTAGCTGCAGGGATAAATATCACTATGCGTCTTTTTGGCGAAGACCAAGCTACGATCATGTCTCAGATTTTGAACGGGACCGAATCTCTTTTATTCTTTCGTGTAAATGCAGCACTTACGGGGCCAAATTGGATAACGTGAGTGGTTGCACTAAAGAGGTCACCTACATCTAATTCTACGTTTACATCTACAGTCACATCTACATCTACATTTATAATCTTCAAACCAGTGTGAAGTACATAGCTGAGGGTACTTCCGACTGCACAACGTATTTTGGGTTTCTTTTCGTTCCATTCATGAATGGAGCGGGAGAAGAATGGGCACTAAAATGATTCTGTGGGTGCTGTGATAGGTGTAATCTTCTTTCTGTGCACTTTACAGCACCGATATGTGACTGTGGTATATTCCTAGGTTCCTCGCTGAACCGTCTGGTGCAGCTGTCCACTGCAGTGGACGGCTGCTAATGTCACTTCTTTGGCGTTCTTAAACAGCCCTGAGGCACGCAAGGCACAGCACAGTAAAGATCCACTGGAATGGACTGTGCGCATTTACAGCCTCAGGAGGATTAAAAACGTCAAAGAAGCAACATTAACAGCTGTTCACTTCAGTGGACAACTGCCCCACAGGATTAATACTAGTTCTTGGAACTTTGCCTCTCTTGCCGTACAGTTGACGTCTACCTTTAAGCATCTGTCAGTTTTGGCTTTTCAGCTTTTCCTTGATGCTGAATGTCAAACAAACCTGTGAGCATTCGTGTCGCTCTTCTTTGTTTACGTCCAATATCCCCTATTTCTCCAATCTGTAATGGGTCCTATGCGAACGGTATTCTAGATTGAGTTGTGTGTTTTGTAAGCAATCTAGCAGGTGAATAATCATAACCAGACATTGCAGCACCAAATATGACAGCACAGGATGACAAACCCGCGCGTGGCAGACTTTCATCGCAGGTACAGTGATGGGGCACTGCCACAAATGTCTTCCATCACATTCTGGACTCATCTACAGGATACACATGATGTCAAAGCAAACACACCATTGAGTTAAAACGATAATTAGTGCTCTACTGACTGGGAACATACCCTCTTTTCTGATGAGATGAGCTACAGAAGCGGTTAAGAGATGTGAAATGCAGTGGAAGTATAGTGCATCTACTACAGCTAGTACTGGACAAACGCATAGTGTCGTTGCGGTTAGTGTGATATATGAAAAGCTGCTCTTTACAACCTCTGTCAGTAAGTTTCTGAAAACAACTCGATCCCTGTTCATGACGACTTGCTATCACTGCCCAGGAAACGCCCCAAATCTAGAAGACCATCATGTGAAATGGGAGTCCAAATGCTATCCACAGGATTCGACCAGGACGCAGAGTGGAAACGTGACTGGCAACCTACAAGAACCCGACAATCCAACAGTTCCAGTTCCAGGCTTCCACCAACCAAGGGAGGTGTGGGTGCAGTTAAACAGATATCGGCCTGAAGTGGGTAGGTGCAAATACAACATGCACAAGTGGGGCTTTTCAAGTGACAGTGTGTATGACTGTGGTGACACCCAAACAATGGGCCACATTGTGAATGAATGTCCAATCAGACGCTTCCCTGGTGGCATTGAGAAGCTCCATCTGGCATCCCACGAGGCACTCCGCTGGATCGAGTCCATCAACATTCGAGTGTAGTCTGCGCCGTTTTAAAACTTGTGTACTGTATATAATTTCACATGTTCATTTATATATATATATATATATATATATATATATATATATATATATATATATATATTTCTTTGTTTTGCTGAATGTGTATTTCTGTAATTGATGCATACGGCAATAATAATAACAATGTGACAGTGATCATAACTGTTCTGAGTTGTAGTGTTGTAGCGTTGAAATGTGGACAGACTGCTGCATTTGAAAGTTTTAGTGCTCGAGATAGTTCCTTTCTTCAAGTACATTATTCTATATGCGTTCTATGAGGAGAATTCCCGTCCAAATGTTGCAATTAACGTGCAAGACTACTTCGCTGCAGTGCATATACCTCCCCCTTTATGCATCCATCTCTTGACACGTTAGCTGACTAACATGCCTGCGATTTCGCCTTTCGGTCACACGTTCATGGCTTTCCTACAGGGAAAACTTTATAGTCATATCCGAAGGCTTGCAGTTACTCGGGCATACGGTGTTTCAACCGATACTGATTTAGTACGTACGGTATTTTTTTTATTTCTCTGAACGTGTCATTATAAGTCATATGCGGAATTAACGTCACAGTGCTGCAGTTTTCACTAGTGTAGTAATGTAGAAAGGATATCCTAAATGGCTACAGATGGAATAAAAAGTATCAAGGGAAAAAAGCATAAAAACTGAAGAAGAAATGAAAATACGCTCTAAGAAGGAAACCGACGCACTACAAAGAAATTATCCTAATGGGACCGAAATTGGTAGATGTGATATACATCTACAGACAATCAAATTATTAAAATTTCGAAAGAAATAGATGATGTACATAAGCGAGCTTCACAAACAGGAAATGGAAATAACTCATTGCTTTACCTCTGGCCCTTATGCAAACAGTTATTCGGCTTTCCATTGATCGATAGAGTTTTGTATGTGCTCCTGAGGGATAGCGTGCCAAATTCTGTCCAGTTGGTGCGTTACATCGTTGGAACTTGTCCATAATGCTACAAACGTTCACAACTGAGGAGAGATCCGGCGGCCTTTCTGGTCGTAGCAGCGTTTGGCAAACACGAAGATGAGCAATAGAAACACTCGCGGTGTGCGCGCGAGCATTATCTTGCTGAAATGTAAGTTCAGGATGGCGCAGAACATCGTCCACGTACCACTGTGCCGCGGATGACAACCAGAAGGGTCCTAATATGAAAAGAAACGGTACAGCAAACCATCGCTCTTGATAGTCGAGCCTTATGGCGGGCGACAATCAGGTTGATATCCCACCGCCGGGGCGTCGTCGGTCTGGAATCTCATTGACTGGAGCAGAATTGTCTTCAGAGATGAGTCCCGCTTCGAACTGACTCCGAAAACCAGCGAAGCAAGATAATGCCCGCCCACAAACGGCGAGAGTTTCTACAGCTTGTCTTCGTCGTTGCAAAACCCTACCTTCTCCAGTAAGGTCGCCAGATCTCTCCCCAGTTGAAAACTATTAGAAAATTGTGGGCAGGACCCTCCAACCAGCTCGAAATTTTGACAGTCCAATGCACCAGTTGGACAGAAATTGGGACGATATCCCTCAGGTGGACACCCAGCTACTCTCTCAATCAATGTCAAGCTGAATAACTGCTTGCATAAGGGGCAGAGGTGGATCACCGCGTTATTGACTTGCTCTTGAATAAATCATCCAATTTTTCTGAAACTGTAATTATTTGTTTGTCTTTACATATATATCGCGTCTACTGATTTCCGTTCCATTCTGGTGCTTCGAATGTTTTGTTGTCTTAGAAATACTACACATAATTGAAAACAGTGTCAACACAGTCTCACAAACTGAAAGGAAATGTAACACAGGGATAGTTAGCTAGAGGTGAAGCTTGTTGATAAATGATCGTATGTACAATTTAGATGAAGACCAAAGAGAAGTTTGATAGATGAGATGAAAATGTGTCACCATCGAAATTGCTCAAATTAGGAGCAAGAGGGGAAATAATAAATATCTGTGCTACGTAACATATTTGGTCCGTAAACCCGAAGAAATTTATTTACTAACTCCACCTTGGCGAAATATAGGGCGGTCTTTCCTTTCACGAATGTTTTTGTTTATTTGCAGCGAACAAGTGCCTCGATTTCTAAACGCTAAAACATATTTCAGAACACTTAAGAATGGTACACAATAAGGCCCATATACAATGAATCAACATAATCATGCACTTAATTAAGCATTATTGTGACAGCACGACCTTACTGCTTAATTGTAATCCAAGAAATTATTAAATATTTCCTAAGAACATCTGAATTCTGAAGTAGACAAGCAAGAGAAAGTAAAAATTTATTGTTTTGAATAGCCTTCGTTCTCCTAGAGTCAAATGAGAGTAAATCACTTTAAGATAATAATTGGGAAAGCTGTTCATCAGACAGAATTCACAGTTTATGTGATGATGAGTAAGCCGCAGGTGTAGTGTTTGGATGTTTGGATGTGAGTTACGAGAGAATCTTGTCTTATGGTAAGTCGTGTCTTGAATTATTATTGAATCAGTGGTATAATAATAGAAAACAAGTGCAATGGCATCTTCCGCGAGATACGTTAAATAACATACTCTTGAAATAATGCTATATGAGCAGTATTCTGTGTGAAACAGGAGCATGGATACGGAGAATAGCACTAATTAATACACTAGCAACGAATTAAACACATGTCAGCAGCACTGGTATCAAAATGGGATATACAGACTTAATGGAGGGGAGTTAATGCTAAAGAGATTAGAGAGCGAACTACACGGTCATGCAGATAGAACAAGCGACGGGAGGAAGCTCATTTGAAAACAAGCTTATCAAAAGAGACAACAGAATTACGAGTCCAGGAAACTGAATTTTTTCCACTATTTTTGTTTTCAGAGCGGAAATCCCATTACAAGTAGCTGCACTGCAATTAAATCTGACAAAGCTGATTCATTATTGAGCGCAGCTCGTATTGAACGCCTGACCTACGTTTCGCTACTGCGCAATATTTTGTAAGGGCCAGAGACTAGTGAAAACAATAGTATCCGAAGGAGGAACGTATATCTTAGACAAACTGCGCATAAATAAGAAGAGATACATGTGGATGACAACAGCCATACAAATAAAAGATGTGAACCAGACAACGCAGACTCGAATTAAAACCGTTAACAAAAAAAACGAAAACAAACCACATTGTCTCTAACAACGCAGGTCCCGAAAGGATAAAGCTCTATAATTCTGTAGGAGATACTACTGGTGCTTACAACATATAAAAGAGAGCCCTTCTAGTAAATTCTTAGCGTAAGTTGTGCCATGAGGAGTTTCTTTTCTATGGGGTGTCGGTAGTGACATAAAAACTACGTTCTCTGCGTTGGATCAGCTGCAGTTTGGATTCTGAAAGTTCTTGTGGACACTGATGATTTAAGTTTTTATCACCACCTTTGGAAGAGTACTGCAGAGCAAGTAGAATGGTGCGTATTTTTGGAAATGAGAAGTACAAATCCGTGCTCGTCGGTACCGACCTTGTTCTTCAGGCCTGTTCCAGGGCTGCTCCTTGTCGGTGGCCAGCACCAAGTACAGCAGGAACGTGACCAGGCCCACGCCGGCAGAGATGAGGAACATGATGTCCCACTGACCCCTCGTTTGCTGAAACAGTCAGGCCGGACGAGGAATGAAGCACTCGCTATCCTCACTACTTTACAAGCATTAGCCCTTAGTAACCGTTTCCAAGAAAAGTCAGTAGGCCTTTGGTACACGTTACATTGTGTTTATCATTCTACCTCAAACTTTCTATAGATATCACCTATACTGCAATGTCAAATACGACAATATTTACTTTATTGTTGAAACCAAATATTCATACACTGGGCTGTCAATTATCACTCGTCGCATCCTCGTTTAAATGAGAATATTGCCGACGAAAGTAATTTTAGCAAACGATTCCATCCCACGATAGGGAGCTAACGGCCGGCCGGTGTGGCCGAGCGGTTCTAGGCGCTACAGTCTGGAACCGCGCGACCGCTACGGCCGCAGATTCGAATCCTGCCTTGGGCATGGATGTGTGTGGTGTCCTTAGGTTAGTTAGGTTTAAGTAGTTCTAAGTTCTAAGGGACTGATGACCTCAGAAGTTAAGTCCCATAGTGCTCAGAGCCATTTGAACCAGGGAGCTAACTGAGTTATTATGACCAATGATCATCTATATGGTGCTGTAAAATGACAATAGGAAGAAATGGGTTACTCTTCATTGAAGCATAATTGATTTTCATGTTTCACTAACGGTAAAACTGCCCACAAAAAGGCTCTTCAAACCAAGAAGTACTTTCTGATGGCACAGTCTTATAAATCCATATCAGAAATATTCACGAGAACAGTTGCGCCGGCGTTAAATTTCGACTGTCAAACTGTGTAAATCAGTATCCATACGTACTATAAAATCAGTGTACATATTTATGTATGTATGTATGTATGTTACATACTTCCTACACTCCTACACCACTGTCCTGATGTCAACCAAATTAGGTAGACATATCACTTACTGACTGGAAAAAATTGCTGTGGGGTAAGACCTACCTATGTATCAGAGGGGTGTGGGTGGAAAATCAGTGTAGCTCACGTGCAACGAACTTTGCAGATAAATTCAAACCCTTGCGAAACTTTTCTCGCTGATAATCCCACAAATTGTTGGAAATAAAAGTTTATCGCTTACTACATTTTCACTGTACATGCAGTAATAATTCCGCATGAAGAATACTGTTTTTAATTTATCATTTCTTTACAACTAACCATATTCGCTACACAGTTTGCAGACAGAATTCACGTACACCACTGAATGTACCAGCAAAATTATATCATTGTACGACAAGCATAATGTAGGGGTAATGTCTCATATCAGTATTCAAAACGTTTTCTGTTCCGGGTTCGAAACCTACCGCTGATTAAATTTTGAGCAATAACCAGCATTGACGGCCGAAGAGTTCCGGTAAGAGAACTCATCCTCATTCTACCAACGGCCTTGTCAAAGAAAACTGAGAAGCGAACAGAGGTGGGGCACTTTCTAGTCGATGGGACAGGAAACTGCCCAAAAAGTCGGAAGAATGATCAACGGCATGAGGAAGGCAATGGAAACCACTGCAATAAAGACACATAAAGTGTGTCCACAGGACATGTTACCTGTAATTGAAAAAAGTGTCTTGATGATCTGTCCATTGGCAATAGATTCCGTAATAGAGCCCCATTTCCTCGGATCTCCTGGATGGGACTGCCAAGTGGGAGGTGACCGTGAGGAAAAGGCTGAATAACCAACGAAAGGATAACATTCTTCCAGTCGGAGCGTGGAATGTCAGAAGCCTGAACGTGGTAGAGAACGTAGAAAATTTGAAAATGGGAATGTAAAGACTCAATCTAGATATAATAGAGGCCAGTGGAGTGAAATGGGAAGAAGAGAAGGCTTTCCGGTCAGATGGGTATAGGGTAATATCAACAGCAGCAGAAAATGGCCTAAGGGGAATAGGGTTCGTTACGAATAGGAGGCTAGGCATAGACTGTTACTGTGAGCAGTTTAGTGATAGAGTTATTATTATCAAAATCAACGGCTAACCTACATCGACAACGATAGTAGTGGTAAACACGCTTACATCGCAAGCTGTAGTTGAAGAGATAAAGCACAAGAGGATACTGAAATGGTGATATAGTACGTAAAGGCAGATGAAAATCTCATAGTTATGGCGGACTCGAACGCACTTCTAGGGCAAGGGACAAGGAATGAAAGAGGAGAAAGACTGATTGATTTCTGTAACAAATTTCATAATAGCGAATACTCTGTTCAAGAATCACAATAGGAGGAGGTATACTTGGAAAAGGCCGGGTGGTACGGGAAGATTTCAGTTAGATTACATCATGGTCAACAGAGATTCCTAAATCGGATACTGGATAGTAAAATGCACCCAGGATCAGATATAGACTGAAATCACAATGTAGTAGTGATGAAGAGTAGCTTGAAGTTCAAGGGATTAATTAGGAAGAATCAGTACGCAAAGAAGAGGGATACGGAAGTACTAAGGAATAACAAGATCCGCTTGAAGTTCTCTAAGGCTATAGATACAGTAACAAGGTATAGCTCAGTTGGCAGTATAATTGTAGGGGAACAGACATTCTCTAAAAAGTGCAATCATAGAAAAACATAGTTACAAAGAAGGTAACTGCGAACAAACCATGGTAATACAAGAATTACTTCAGTTGATCGATGAAAGAAGGAAATATAAAAATGTTCAAGGAAATTCAGGAATACAGAAATACAAGTTACTGACGAACGAAGTAAGTAGTAAGTGCAGGGAAAGTAAGACGAAATGGCTGTATGAACAACGTGAAGAAATCGAAAAATAAATGATTATCGGAAGGACTGATACAGCTTATAGGAAAGACAAAAAAACTTCGGTTAAATTAAAAGCAAGGGTGGTAACATTAGCAGCGCAACGGGCATTTCACTGTTGAATGGAGAGGAGAGGGCAGATAGCTGGAAAGAATACACTGAAATCCTCTATGAGGGGGAAGAACTCTGTGATGTGATAGAAGAAAAAACAGGAGTCGATTTACACGAGACAGGGGATCTAGTACCAGAATTAGAATTTAAGAGAGCTTCGGAGGACTTAAAATAAAATAAGATGGAGATGATAGATGACATTCCAACAGAATTTCTAAACCCATTGAGGGAAGTGGCAACCAAACGATTATTTACGTTGGTGTGCAGAATATATGAGTCTGGCGACATGACTTTCGAAAAAATATTATCCACGTAATTCCGAAGACTGAAGCAGCTGACAAATCCAAGAATTTTTGCACAATCAGCTCTTACACCCAAGGTGTTGACAAGAATAACACACAGATGAATGGAAAAGAAAATTGAGGATGTGTTAGATGAAGACAGCTTCGCTTTAGGAAAGGTAGAGGCACTAGAGAGGCAGTTCTGGCGTTGGGGTTTATAATGGAAAGAAGGCTAAAGGAAAATCAAGACATTTTCATAGAATTTGTCGACCTGGAAAAAGCGTTCGACAATGTAAAATGGTGCAAGATGTCCGAAATTCTGGGAAAAATATGGTTAACCTATAGGGAGAGACGGGTAATGTACAATATGTACAAGAGCCGTGAAGCAATAATGAGAGTGGACGACCAAGAAGGAAGTGCTCAGATTAGGAAAAGTTAGAGACAGGGATGTGGTCTTTCGCCCATACCGTTCAATCTGTAGATCGAAGAAATAATGATGGAAATAAAAGAAAGGTTCAGGAGTTGCACTGAAATTCAAGGTGAAAGGATATCAGTGATACTAACAGCTGAGTAGAAGTGAAGAAGAATTACATGATCTGTCCAATGTAGTGGTCTAATGAGTGTAGAATATGGATTGGGAGTAAATCGAAGAAAGACGAAGGTAATGACAAGTAGCAGAAATGAGAACAGCGAGAAACTTAAGATCAGGATTCATGGTCACGAAGTAGATGAAGTTAAGGAACTCTGCTACCTAGACAGAATATAACCAATGAGGGACGGAGCAAGGAGGACATCAAAAGCGTACTAGCACTGGCAAAACGGGCATTCCTGGCTAAGAGAAGTGCAGTAGTATTAAACATAGGTCTTAATCTGAGGAAGAAATTTCTGAGAATGTACGTTTGGAGCACAGCATGGACTGTAGGAAAAGCAAAGCAGAAGAGAATGGAAGCATTTGAGATGTGGTGCTTTAGACGAATGTCGAAAATTTTGTGGACTGATAACGTAAAGATTGGGGAGGTTCTACGCAGAATTGGACAGGAAATGAATATGTGGAAAACGTTGACAAGGAGAAGGGACAGGATGATAGTACATCTATTCAGACATGAGGGAATGACTTCCATGGTTCTAGATGCAGCTGTAGAGGACAAAAACTGTAGTGGAAGACAGAGACTGGTATACATGCTGCAAATGACAGGACGTATGTTACGAGTGCTACTCTGGGAAGTTGGTACAGGAGAACAATTCACGGCGTGCGGCATCAAACCAGTCAGAAGATAGTCGATTAAAAAAAACGACATTTAGTTCAGGAGGTATGACGTCGAATACCGAGATGTATCCACATATGCCACTGAATATACTAAAAAAGTATACCACTGTAAGACACATAATACAGATGATATGGAGTCATAAACATTGAGATGTACGAACTGCCGCATCATGCAACACGTTTAAACTCTGCTTTCTTACTGTTGACTCTACTCACAGTACATTTCGCTGACAGTAGCCACATAAACCTCTGGATCCATCTTCAGAATCTTATTACTGTACAGAAACTGGTGAAATATGTGAAAATATATTAAACGTACTTGAAATATATTTTATATGTGTGTATGTAGGCATAGCCACGGGTAGAAAGCTCATCCTAAATCCAAAAGCTGGTACAAATATCAGCTACGATTTGTGGTGTTAAGAAAAAAGGAGAAGATGGTCAGAGAGAGGGTGAGGAGGAGATAGTAGAAAGAGGGTGGACGAGGAAATGTACGGAAAAAGGTAAAAGAAATTTGTAGTAAGTTCCTATGGGACAAACTTCTGAGGCGATCGGTACCTAGGCTTACACTCGACTTAATCTGACTTAAACTAATTCACGCTAAAGACAACACAGTGAAAGAAGACTCGAACCTCCGACGGGAGGAGCCGCACGAACCGTGGCAAGGCACCTAAAACCACGCGGTTATCCCGCGGGGCAGGAAGAGACTGATAGAGAGAGTGGGGAGGAGCAGATGGACATAAAGGAGAGAGGATGAAATGAAAGGGCGAGGTGGAGGAGGACGTGGACTGATAGAGGATATGGACAGAGCGTGGGAGGGTGGAGGGTGTGGGCCGAGGCAGTGTATGGAGAATATGGACAAAGAATCGGCGAAGGAGGGGATGTGCAGTCAGAGAGGAATGGAGGAGATGGACTAATAGAAGATTGGAATAAATGCACACCCGGGCAGTGCTGGGTACTCAGCCAGCCTTCTATAAGTCTGTATCTCACAGTTTCGAATAATGAAAAATTTTTTATAAGGACGAAAAATAAACACGACAGTCACACACCAAAAACTACGCCAACACAACGACTCTCAAATTCTTCATCGGAGTATAAGCTGTTGAATGCTTGTTGCTAGACCCTTGTGTTTTGACTAGTTGCACCGTGCTTTGGAGTTCACTTTGAACTGTAGGTACCCATTCAACAGCAGGGTACGTTAGTGCTAACGTCCGAGAAAGGCAGCACCTCTACCACAACGATGTGTAGTAGAGAACTGTGGTGCTCAGACTACACTCCAGATTACGTGCTTTAGTAGGCAGGACACAGGGCGATTCTTATTAACTTTTAGGAACCTCCGAAACGTTGTATATGTCGCTCAGACAAGTAATTTAATGTAAGATACATGGAACGTGAGATACCGGGAAATACCCCAAAAGTGGATGAGATATTGCACATGAGACGTCGCCAGATGATGTACCTCGGCGCACGTGCAGGGTTTGAGCGTATCGCTCTGTCAACCTGATCATCACAACAATAGTCACGTATTTTATTCGGTGTGGCTGCGGGCTCACGAGTGCGACTTCAGTGCATGGGGCTCAGGGTTCGAGTGTTGAATCTGACGAACTATTTTCTTCACTGCTTTAGACAATTATGTGTTCACACTGAGCTAAGATTTGTTATTATATTTATTGGTCTCGCGGTCTCTGCTGGTTTATTGCAAAGTACAGTACAGCAAAAACCTACGTCTTATCAGTAAATAACCTACGTTTCCTTTACTCAATAATGTCCGCATTAAAAAAAACTAGGGGACGAAAGGAAAGGAAACAATATAAAAATACATGTATTGCATCGCCCAATCATCTCTTCACACCCTAGCCCAACAGCTTCCAGTGTGGCGAGGTACGTAATGTGATGGCGTCATATGTGCAATATTTCTCAACCAGTTTTGGAGCATTTCCCGACATTTGCGGTCCCACGTGTCATAATAAATTATTTCTCTCAGCGTTATCTACGTCGCTTTTGGGGATTTTAAACGTTAGTAAGAGTCACCCTGCAGGTAGTCAGCAAAATTTCAGAGACAGATAAGTTTCACGATCTAATGTATTTCATGCTGAAGGGCATAAATACACAGTTAAATTTGCCGTAGAAGTACAGTTTCAGTGCAAATGTGTCATTGCTCATGGTTATGTCATATAATATGGATTTTATAGCCTTACTTACCAGATATGTAGAAAAGTTAGAGGTACCGTTTGTGAAAGCCTGTTGTGAATCTACAACGCATCACACCACGAAGAGCACTCGGCATAAATGGTGCTGTTTTGAGAGACAGCAGCTAGTCATTAATTTTTACATGTTTGCTTTCATACCAGTACTAAAGCGCTTCCTGATGATATCATGGTGAATGATAGAAGACGTCTTAAGAGGGCAGCCTCATCTCAATTGCAGTATCATTTTTGCTTAGTCGTAAATGACGTGCTAAGCATTGCAATGAGCTGGGGTCTCATATATGCCTACCTCATTTTCCTGTAAATTATTTCTTGTAAATCCTTGGATTGGGTGCAGAGGACATGTACCGTGGCCGGCGCCTTAAAAATCGTATGTTAGCGCAAAAAATAAATTTTCCAAGTATTGTTACAATCTATTTATTGGCTCACAATACGAGCGCCTGACTACCAATGCATTCTCACAGCCAGAAGGCTTAGTGTGGTGCAAAGGTATTAAGCAAGCAGGAAACCCTGCCACGTGGACGCACTCGTGCTTCCTACAACTAACTGAGTGAGTTTGAAAGAGGTGAAATTGTGACGTTCCGAGTAGAGGGACGGTCCTTTCGGAGAATTGCCGCATGTTAGATACGCTGCGACAGCTGTGTTGTGCCACGACTGGGATGTCAGTGGTCACGTGATCATTCTAATACCCGTTCGCCGAGGTTCTGAACGTCCACGCAGCACAGACGCCCGCCAAGATCGTCGTATTGTAAGGGGAGTAGTGGCAAATCGTACAGCATCGCAGCACAGGTAAGAGGGCTTGTGAGCCCAGACGTGTAAGACGAACTGTTGCTAACCGGTCAATAGCAGTAGGACTAAGAGCACCCACACCTCTAGCCCGTCTTCCACTCACGCCACATCATCGAAGGGCACGGCTCGACAATTTTAACAGAACTACGCGAGCAGGCCGAAAAGGCGAGGCATAACGTATGCAAGGACGGTATTCGCCACCTGTACGGTCGACTGCATGTCAGATTCTACGCCATCATTACCTCTCGTGGAGGCTACACAACGTACTAAGAAGAGTGTTTCAGCATGGGTCGATACCTGGTGTCTCAGAATCACTTGTGGTATTGATCTGTATATGTAATCATTTCATGTGCTCCATATGCACTGTTGTAACAATGAGTCTTCAGTGTATTGGGAAAAAGAGCGGACACTATTCTGAATTCGAACCCACGTCCCAAATCACACTGTTTTCGTGCTACAGCCGTTTGAAATAATGTTTGCTACGTAGATATGCAACATGGTAGTCATGGTACGGGATGCGTACGTCGGATCGGCTGATGTCATTTGACGTCCATCCTACCTCTCTGACATACTGTAGCTCGAGCCTCATTCACGTACTTGTTAGAGTAACGTGCTTGAGAACATGCTTGCATAATACACCGACATGATCCTTCCGTAAGGGAAAGCTCTCTGTAATGGAAGAGCTGCTCGTCATCTTTATCAAGATCGTTATCCACAATGTCCGACTCCATCGGACGTCCTTTACGCCCCAATTACGCAACGGCTTCGAGGAAGGGATACCTTCACAGTCAGCAGGCGTTTCCTAATTGGAAGAGGCCGCAGTGCACCACGCTGAAGGGGACCCATCGACGAATATACGAGCAACTGCGTATGCAATGGATGCCACATCGAACCTTACTGGTAGTGGATCAGAGTGCTAACTCTCCTTTGGAAAGGACAATAATGGATTAACTGTAAACAACAGTATTTGCGAAAACTGCTTGAATCTCCTTTTCGTTCTGTGGCTATTAATCAGTGGAATTGTAAACAAGTGATTTACTGACGCGCGCCTAATAAATTACTTGTAAAAAGGGTCACGTTAAAAAAGTGTTTTCGAATAGTTGTAGCACGGAAACTGTACGTTTCTGGACGTGGGTTCTAGTTCAAAATATAATCTACTCATTTCCCTCTATAAGTCCTAGATGTTTCTAAGGAGAATGTAGGGCGTCCAAAATTAAACTTCAAGTTTCAAAACGCTGTAGAAAGAGAACCACTGCTAAGAATGTCGTCAAACTTGAACAGAACATTATTTAAACAGGGAGAAATGTCATGGAACAAAAAAGGGAAAAAAATGAAACTTTTACCAATATGTGGTGCTGTTAGCATCTTAACGTAAATTGGGTCGCGTACGAAAGACAGATGAATCGCAGTACGACGGCTATGGTTCGAGATGCACATTACACCATCTGTACTGTTCAACGTGCATCACTGTACAAGTTCGGCAGTCAACAGTCGTTTCACCGCTAGTTACGTAAAGGCATCCACCACAGCAAGATCGAATCACTTTGGATGAGAAAAATCAGTTTTTAATAGTCCTGAGGCCAAAAACCGTATAAAAAGCAAAATAACACTAGTTTTTAATTGTCCTGGGGCCAAAACAGCATAAAAAGGAAAATGACAGCTGTTTTTAAATGTCGTAAGACTGGCTCAAGGTATGTACAGCACGCTGTATCGTTTTCTGCTTCAAGTTGGAATAAAGAAATAGAACGTTCCACAACAGATCGCTGGAGGGGACTACACAGCGAGTTCATCAGTTGGAATAAGGAAGGATACGGAAGGAAGTCTGCCGTACCCCTTCACAGGAACCATCTCGGCATTTCCCTTAAGCGATTTAGGGAAATCACGGAAAACCTAAATCAGGATGGCCGGAGGCGCGTTTGAACATTCGTCCTCCCGAATGCCAGTCCAGTGTGCTAACCACTAGCCGACCGCGGTGGCCACGCGGTTCTAGGCGCTCCAATCCGGAACCGCGCGACTGCTACGGCCGCTGGTTCGAATCCTGCTTCGGGCATGGATGTGTGTGATGTCCTTAGGTTAGTCAGGTTTGAGTAGTTCTAAGTTATAGGGGACTGATGACCTCAGATGTTAAGTCCCATAGTGCTCAGAGCCATTTGAACCATTTTTTGCTAACCACTGCGCCACCTCGCTCGATGCCTACGTTCGCAAGTGGAGCACTGAAAGTAACATCTCTCAGATAAACCTACAGCCACAAATCACAGGTGATCTGGACGGCGAGGCAGTAAGGAGATTGCAGCTGATAATTCTCGCATTTCCGAGATGCCTCTGCAGCAGCCGCTTCACTGGCTGTGCAATGTGCAATGGAGCTCCTTCTTGCATAAAAATGATCCTACCCATACATCCACGCTATTGAAGGGTTGGAATACTGGTGCACTGAAGACTCTGTTAGCGTTCACCAGTGACGGTACAGGTAATAGGAACCGCAAGACTCATCTCTTCGAAATACTACGACCCTCCAATAAATCATGCCGCCAACCAGCAGCACACAGTCACCTCTGAGAAATGAAGTGGTAGCGGTTGATGTACGTGCGGATTTCGCGTTGGCTATATTCTGCAATTGACAGTCCCTTGGAGACTGAAATGGGACTCGTACGTCCACAGAATGTGCAATAGCCATTCACTGTCCACTTCCAAGAAAACCCAGAGCGAGCGCTTGTCTTGCTGGAAGGTCCACTCTAAGAAACTCCTGAACATGAGTGATTGTGTCTGGACAGCAATGCAGGATGATTCGTAGGATTTCATGCACCGTGCTCGCAGGCATGTCCAACGTGCGGCAATTTGCCGTACAATGCACGTTAGCCCACCGCCGCTCGACCCCTCCTCTAACGCTGTGACCACTTCTTCAACGGACGTCGGATCATCTGCTTTCCTCCGTCTGCCACATTGCCTCTCCTCCCTCGGCCTGTTGGAATTTTGTTATAATTTTCTCCAGACATTTAACAGACATGCCTTGTTTCACACCTTTGAGTGTACAGAACTTCTACAGGGCTAGTGCGCCACAGTCAACGTTCTTGTGAGAGAGATTTACCAGCAGCGTGCGATACTTCATGAACACAGTCACGTTGGGAGTCTCGGACGCAATCTAAGGAACAGCCGTGCGCAGCGCTTCTTTCGGTAATCGATCCAGAAACCTTCCGTTTAACATGTGTCCGCACACGATTCGTTTGTGATATAATTGAGGCATTTTGTGAAAGGAAGGCTCTTAGGAGAAAATGGTTATTTGACATAGGGCAGTTTAAATGCTTATTTCCAATAAATTTTAATAAAAGTCTGATTCCAATACACAAGTAAACTTCAGTAGGACGTGTACTACCATTAAGTAAATATTTTCATAATATTAAATATTTTAACCTATGCTTTTAACGTAGAAAATAATATTTCTGATAAACATATATATGACCTTTCCCATAAAACTGTATCAGTAGGTTATAATAAAGAAGCATTTCTTTCATTACATGTTATTATAAGCCTCAGAACACGTTAAAACATAACATTACTACTATTCTTAATAATATCTACGATCAGGGAACCCTATGGAAGGTACGAAAATAAAATAACGGGAAGTAAATTGATAACAAAGTACGACTACACAAATGAAATGCCACCGTGTTGGTCCTGTGATCCATACATTATGATGGATAATTTTTCTGGAATAGTTTCTAGTTACTGTAGGACGTTTTCGTTTCTCTTCTTCTTCTACTTTCTTCTTCTTCTTCTTCTTCTTCTTCTTCTTCTCCTACTTTGTCCTCTCCTGCATGGATGTCTATTTTCTAAATAACTTCTGGTTGCTAGTAACTATCTTGAAGGATCACACACATCCATGCCCGAGGCAGGATTCGAACCTGCGACCGTAGCAGCAGCGCGGTTCCGGACTGAAGTGCCTAGAACCGCTCGGCCACAAAGGCCGGCCGTTCTGTAGCCATGAACTACTGTTGTCATCTGTGTACTTATATAAATTGACATCTTTTTTATTTTCTGGCTTCACTGGATTAAACGCCATAGTAGGTAGTCTCAGGTTTTTCAGTGCTTCGTTATTGTATTTCTGTTTCCAAAACCTGAATAATGCACATGGACCTTTGTATGTCAATGAGACTAGTACTGAAACATCTGCTTTATATTTCAGAACTAAATGCTTCTGAATTTTAAGCACAGTTCCCTTAACGATAGATGCAGCGTGCACACGCTTCACGAAAACGCTGCCTTGTCCTCTAGCATTCAGACAATGAAACAAAACTCTGGTAGAATATTTTCCGTGATCCGCTAACAATTTCCCTAAAAAGGGCACATAGACCTATGGACCCTTCTCCAGAAAGTGCCTCAATTGTATGTGGTTCCGGTACAACGTTGACTTCTGTGTGAACTATTGTCCTAGGCAGTACAAATTTACTTTTAGATTTAGTCCCCATCTAATTAAGCTGAAATTTTATCTACTTTAACAAAAGATAAAACATTACTTCAACATGTTACATGACAAAGTGTAGAGTAGTACATTTCAGAGGAGGTGGTCCTTGTGTATTCCTAGACATGGATGCAATACTGCGCCCTTCGTGCAGCGAACTATGAAATCTTTGAAATAGCCTTCACTTCCCGTAAATCTTGATAATACTTCACAACTGCGGCTGCAGATCCTCAGTTCTATCAAAGGGAGCGTTGTACACCTTACTTTTGAGATGAACGCCAGCAGAAAAATTCTGACCACTGAGGTCAATTGAAATAGGATGTCAACGTATATCATCTTACATCAGCAGCAAAACTTGTCAGTGATGTATCACGTTCCCCAACACTAGCCATGGATGAAATTTCAACCCAATTGGATAGGGACTTATGCGAAAACTTTACACCGTAGGTACTATCGTTGTGCGTAGGACAATATTTCACAGTGAAATCTGTGGCGGCTCATACACACATACAATTATCTCACAAACAACTCATTTGTGAATTCATGATTACTGGAACATTTTTCCTTGTATTGCCGTACATTTTCAGTCTTATCAGTTTTCGCAATTAATGTAACGGATCGTGAATTACTGTAATGATTTTATGCATAATGATGAAGTTCTTACTATGAAGAGTGGTGTATTAATTACCTGTTGTAATGTGCAACAAAAGTAAAATATAATATTGTAAATTTCAAATTAATCCTCTTCCCTATCTTTCTTTATTGAACGTACTTCTTGCAATTACATTTTTGTTTCACAACCAAATGCAACCTTTGAATATCTCAGTTGCCACTATGGACGAACAGCGACTGTTCATTGGACCAGTACCGGCCACGCCACGCCAAACTGCCCAGCCGCCGAGTGCGGGCTGTATGCAGGCCAAGGCTTGGTCTGTGTCGGCAATGCCCGGTCCTTCTCAGAGGTACTCGCTATAGTGCTACATATTTAGTATTGCGGTGTGGCATTTTTAGGTCGGCACAACTCTCTTCAGTTCGATAGAATCGTAATATAAGAGCAAAAAGTTACAATCATCGTTAGATGAGGTTAATTGTTCAGTATATATATAAAAAAAACCTTTGTGCTAAATTTTCAGGCATTGAGGAAATTGATGATAGGAACAGTAAAATTTCTGATGTCGCACACATGATTCCACTGTCAGCTGGAACAGTTTACGATGGGACTGAACAAAGGGTACGGAGACTCTTAATATGTAATATTGTAAAATACACTGTTTAAGTCAAGGGCCTTGCCTGGAAAGATTTTTCGATTTATAACCTACTATTGTTGGAATTATGAACGGAAAACGCAAGCAGAAACGAAAATTAGAACGTGCATTGTAGGCCTCGCAATTTAAGAGGACTTGTCTGCGCGTTACCGACACTAAAGCACTGCAAAATGAGAAACAACTAACTTCTGATTTGTTGGGAATCATTTTAAAAGAAAATAACATCGTAGGAGAGGCAAATTCTAACAAACAGCATAGATGGTTACCCTAAGATCACGGGCGTTAAAGAAAACGCGAGTTTTAAATTATTCATTGTTGGTTCGAAAGAATTGCAAGGATATTTCTCTAAGCGTTTTGAGGACAGTGCCTATCTTACATCTGATTTCGAGCTGTTTTCGCGATCGTTCGCAATTTCAGTTTAAAGTACCCCTGTGCATGTGCAGCTGTAACTGATGGATCTGCAATGTAATTCTCTGTTTAAAGACGAATCCTTTCGTCAGAGTTGTCCAGGACCTATACATTGTTCTCCTCAGGTAGAGTTTCAAATTCTCTGTAATGAAGTTACAGAAGTGCTACACTACTTCGATCAACATATGTGTAAAAGACGCTTTCTCGATTATGAAATTAATTATGTCGTATTTAAGTAGCAACCTGATTGCAAGAATCTGTGAAACGTCAGCGTCTGTCTGTATGCCGACAGTTTGCACCAGAGAAAAATTATATTATCAGAATGAGATTTTCACTCTGCAGCGGAGTGTGCCCTGATATGAAACTTCCTGGCAGATTAAAACTGTGTGCCGGACCTTTGCCTTTCGTGGGCACGTGCTCTACCAACTTTTTTAAATTATTTTTTTAATAGCCAGCTATCCTAGCCCCTTTTTTAACAAAAATGAAAAAAAAGAAAAAAGGATTTTGGGAGGTTTGTTTTTCTGTTTTTTTAATTTTTATTTAATTTTATTTTTATACAAATGGATAAAAGGAAGGCCGTTCCTCTTCGGCTACATAAACAGAATAATAGGAAGTCGTCCCGTTACGACAAAGCATGCTCCATACTATAGCCCGCTGCGAATTTTTCGATGACTGTCGTCTCGTTGCTGTGTTGTTTCCGTTGTTTGTTCAATCTCATAAAAAAAGTAACTGAGAAGAGGTGCTATGGTTATCTTCTCATGTCATCGATAATCCAGCTGCGAGGCGGATTATGGAATGCGCTCAAAGAAAATTAGTAAAATATTGCCTATATTTAGGGTTCTTGACGATCGCACAATGTCGTTCGTTGAGGTAATAACAAAAATCGGGTACTGTCTTTTCGCAATTACCGAATAGGTAGTGAACAGCGTGGCCGCTGATCCACGTCACAGAGTTCGTTTTTGCTCTTGGGAAATAAATCTGATCGGGGAAAAGAAGTGATCGGGTAGTTATCCTGTCGGGAGTCGTGCGTGTGACAAAAGCCAATATCTGACGCACCAAATACCAAACGTCCTTTGCCGACCCGCATTCGAAACGATGTTCATCCGTGTCAATCACTTGGCATGTGGCACACAAGGGTGAATCAGCGAGGTGGATGTGATGTAGGCGGGACTGGCACAACTGTTTCCCATTAACAGTTACGTACCATACAGATTGCACGTCAGTATCAAGGGTGGTAGCATTCACTGCCTGCCACACAGCGCGCAACTTTATAGTGGGGTGTTTGCTTTCAATCACATTCGGCGTCCTGTTCATTTGCATGGCAGCATATATCGCCCTTGTCATCATCAAGCGTGTGGGTAGTAGTGCGGTGCGGATGTAGCTTAATTCAAGGAAGAATTGGCTAATGTAGAACAAAGGTGCTGGAATGTCCGATATCATAACAGGGAGGTGACAGCTGACGAACAGGGCCTTTGCTCTGTTCTGAACATGACAAAGGCCTAAACCCCCTCTGCTCCTCGGGAGGGTTAGGGACCCGTAACGAATCTTAAATAACATGCCCGTATTAACAAAGGATCCCAAAACCGCCAACGTGCGGTGAGCCAGGTTAGGTGGTATCGGGAGTATCTGTGCAAAACGGGGGATACGTGACGCCAAATAGACGTTAGCATATCGTGTCCGTTGCAGGAGGTCTAGATATCTAAGACGGTGGTCACTTATTCCTGCTCTCATCTGATTCAATAAATGCCTTACTTAAGGGCTGTTGAACGCTTAATGTCAGATGTAAATTCGTTAAAGGCGCTACAGTCTGGAACCGCACGACCACTACGGTCGCAGGTTCGAATCCTGCCTCGGGCATGGATGTGTGTGATGTCCTTAGGTTAGTTAGGTTTAACTAGTTCTAAGTTCTAGGGGACTTATGACCACAGCAGTTGAGTCCCATAGTGCTCAGAGCCATTTGAACCATTCAGATGTAAATTCAATGCCAAGACAGCGGATTGTGTCACTGATTCGTAGCGGTGTGACGCTCTCGTCGGGTAGACCTCTGCCTATCGACAGGGCGTGTGATTTGTGGAGATTGAGATGGCTCTCCGATGCCGCGCCGTAGGTCGCCACCCACGCCAATGCTGCACGAACATCGTCATTACTGCGAAGAAGGAGTACCAGATCATCCACATAGGCAGTGCAGCAAAAGGTGTGTACACCAAGGGACATCCCAGTCAGGCGTTGTCGGAGGCCGCAGAGGAGTGGTTCCAAGACGAGGGCGTACAATATCGCCGAAAGAGGGTAGCCTTGTCGCACCGATCGCTGGATCTGTATCGGCGGCGTGAGACGGCCATTATATAACACCTAGGACGTCGCGCCGCGTAGGAGACGCATCAGTACCTTAACTATGACGTCCGGATACCCCATGTGTCGCAGTACCTCCATCAAAAATGTGTGGTCGACTCTGTCAAAGGCCTGGCTAAAGTCGAGTGAGGCCAAAACTCCTGACAGTTGGCGAGTTTTGGCTAGCGCGATCATATCTCTATATCGGCACAGTGCAGTGCGAATATTATGGTCACCACCTAACGATGCCTGGTCCTGCGACACAACACATCGTACTGATCGCTTTAGGCGTGCCGCCAGAAGCCGGGTGAAAATCTTCAAGTCACTGTTGAGTAAGGTCAGGGGCCGATAGTCACTGATCCTGGATCCGCCTGGTGGTTTGTGTATGGGCACAATCAGTCCTTCTAGGAAAGCCCCAGGGATCTGCGTCGTCGGAGACATGAGATCGCGGCAAATATCAGTCCATGCTGGTGCCAGCAATTGTTGATGTGTCCGGTAAAATTCCAGAGGAGGGCCATCAGGTCCCGGGGACTTATGAGCAGCCCCAGCCTGTATTGCTTCAATGATTTCCTCTTCCGTTACATCTGCAGTCAAATCCGCTGCCGCTGTCGGAGACATCGTGCCATAAGTGAGTTGAGAGACTTCGGCGATAACCTCTAGGGGATGTCGATGTTCCGAGTACAGCCTAGTGTAGTGAGCATGAAGGGCGTTTCCTATGTCGCGCTGGGTATCAAGGCGTCGTCCGTCTTCCGTCGTGATAGCTTGGATCAGTGTCCTGCGTCAGCGCCGTATTTCTGCAATGACATGCTACATGGACGGTTCCTCCTGGGTCACTCTGTCTTGAGTGCGCGCTCTGACGATCGCACCCTCAAGGTGGCAACGTGTTAACCTGATGATCTGTACCTCGGCACGGTTCACCGTCACCTGCCGTGTGGTACATTCCCTTAAGATGTCTCTTCCATGCTGCAACATCTCGGCCGTAGCCTATCAAGGTCTTCCGGAGGGCTGGTTTGGCGCAGAGTAACCACCACGACAGTGTAGACCGGTAGGTGCCACGCCGGCGGCTACAAGAGTCCCACGTGTTCTCTATAAGGCAGTGGCATTCCTGAGAAGCTAGGTGGGCGACGTTCAACTTCCAAGGACCACGGCTGTGCCATACCTTCTGGCGGCCGAGGGTAGTATCGCAGATGTAGGCCTCGTGGTCAGAAAAAGCTGTGGGCCAAACTTCGGCAGCTCTTGTCCCCACAGCTACGGAGCGCGAGATGTAAATCCGGTCGATGCGGCTGGAGGAATGGCTGGTGTAGTGAGTAAATCCGGGCCGATCGCCACAAACATGTTCCCACGAGTCCACCAATTGAAGATTATTTATAATTGTCGCAAGTTCTGCGCAGCTAGAATGATGTGGTAACTGATCCTTAGGTGCTTGGCTACAGTTGAAGTCCCCTCCGATTATCAAGGCATCCTGACGGCCCATAAAGAGGGGCGTGATTGTATGAGCGAAAAAGGTGGATCGTTCGCGACGCCGACCAGATCCTGACGGTTCATAGATGTTAATAAGTTTGGCTCCTCGGATAGTAAGGGCCATTCCTCTGGCGTCAGGGAGATATTCGACGCGGATATACCTTCGCGGAGGAGGATCGCCACACCAGTGTCATTGGCAGACGCATGTGAGACCCAAGTCTTGTAGCCACAGGGTTCCTTGAAGTCTGCGACATACACCTCTTGAAGGAGCGCAATGTCGATGTCTGCTGCGTTGAGTAGATCCTGTAGCATCGCTAGTTTATGTCGGGAACGTATGTTGTTGATGTTAATCGTCGCTAGACGGTATGTTTGGTCAGCCAGGTCGGCAACTGGGTTGTGTAGGAGGCCAGGTGTGGGCGGCAGGGGCGGCGCCACAGAGGCTGACGATACAGCCGTAGTCACTGTAGTTGGTCGGTGCTGGGTACAGCCGAGGGAGCATCTGTGCCTTCGGCATCCTCCTGGTGCTGTGGCTCATCCTCGACATCATCCGCCCAAGAATCAGATGCAGCGATTGGTAACTGTTGATGAGTGCTGTCAGTAGGGAGCTTGCGCGCATGTTCAGTAGCAGAAGTGATGTTGTCAGACTGAGGCTCAGAAATTGTCTCCGCCGTAGCATCGTGATGGGAAGGGTGAGTTGTGGTGGTAGAGTCCTGAGTGTCGTCCGACGCCGGATGTTCGTCCGGGTCACACATCCGAAGCAGGCAATCACCGGATGGCGTATGGCGCCGTTTCTTGCGTTTTCGAGGGGACCGTTGTTTCCGGACATGTTGTTCTGTGTCAGAGTGCGGGCGGCAATCATCTGATGCGGTCTCCATTGGTTGGAAGGCACAGGTCGGGACAATTTCCGTTTCTACTTCCATCTTCTCTTTAGGCTCGTCTTGGTGGCACAATTGATCACCGTCTTGAGGCAAGTCTGCCGATGACGTCGTAGAGGGTGATATGCTGTCCGCCACACTGTCATCGACCACTGACAGCAATATGGTGTTACGATCCTGGGCAGGAACAGCTGCTGCGGTTGCAGCCGCTGCATACGTGATGGGGAGTGAAGTAGGCGTCGCCCGGGATGGAACTTCACCAACCGGTGTCTGAGTCAGTCGGGGTCGAATGCAGGCCGATCGGACATGTCCTTCCTGGCCACGGCTGGCGCAAGTACGCGGTTGTCCGTCGTACGTGACAATGGCTCTGCAGCCACCAATTACTAAATAGGATGGCACATGCTTCGTCAGTTCAATCTTAATTTGTCGCAATCCGTGTTTAAGATGGGGTACGTCTCAAACGTGTGCCATTTTTCAGCCAAGTGGCTTAGCACGTTGCCGTACGGTTTCAAAGCTGTCATCACAACATCTGGCGGGACTTCGAATGACAGCTCGAAGACAGAGTGCGAAGGCCTAATCCAGCGTGGTCGGTCGTGACAGTTCCTATGTGACCATCTGGATGCTTAAATTTAAGTTCATGAGTGTGTCGGCACACAACATCAGTGCACACCTTTCCAATGATCAGTTTTATGTAGACGACACTTTATGTTATAGAAAAGTGGCTCCCAATGATGTCCTGAGGTGCAATATGAAGTTCTTCCCGGATGATACGTTCAGTGTCAAGTACTCGAGGTCTTGCATAGTCCGCTTGAAATGTGATCTTAATTGTGGACTTGCGGCACGAGTGCGCCATGGCACTACCGAGACACGGACGTGTGACACTCGCCGCAGCGGAAGGTAAACAGTAAACACTAGCACGCAGGGAACGCTAACAGGGGGACACAGGCACGACGACCTTGCCCCACCGCTGCTAACAGCGGACTGAATCTTATTTTGTCGTTGCATCTTCTCGGGGCTGACGTCGTAAGACATCCTTTTAAGTTCGTTGTTGAGCCATTAACTCAGTTTTTTATTACAGAGGGTAGCTAACCCCCTGACCGAACACGCTGAGCTACCGTGCCGGCGCCAGCTGAGCCACCCAAGCACGACTCACGCCCCGTCCTATCAGCTTTACTTCTGCCAGTACCTCGTCTCCTACCTTGCAAACTTTACAGAAGCTCTCCTGTGAACCTTGCAGAACTAGCACTCCTGAAAGAAAGGATATTGGGGAGACATGGCTTAGCCACGGCCTGGCGGATGTTTCCAGAATGAGATTTTCACTCTGCAGCGGAAACATCGCCCAGGCTGTGGCTAAGCCATGTCTCCGCAATATCCTTTCTTTCAGGAGTGCTAGTTTTGCAAGGTTCACAGGAGAGCTTCTGTAAAGTTTGGATGGTAGGAGGCGAGGTACTGGCAGAAGAAAAGCTGTGAGGACGGAGCGTGAGTCGTGCTTGGGTAGCTCAGTTGGTAGAGCACTTGCCCGCGAAAGGCAAAGGTCCCGAGTTAGAGTCTCGGTCTGGCAAACGTTTTAATCTGCCAGGAAGTTTCAAATTATATTATGTTTCCAGCGCGCAAAAAATTATTAATCATGCTGCAAATTTGTTTTGTTTGTGATTTATATTGTTGTGAAATGTGAAATATGAAACCAGCCCGTACTCAGTGCTACTGCACTTCCATTTAAATGTAGCTCGTTCACAGTTTCGCTCTTCCCACGGTCAAAGTGCCGTGCCGATGGGGGAAGTGCGCAGCTAGGCCGAGCCCTATGGCACTCGCGCCAGGGCATGACTCACGAGTGGAATTCTTGGTTACTCCTGCAGTAAATCTTATAAAGTAGCTGTGAACCCAAGGGCAAACTCCGCGCTATTCTCTTAATGGTTCAGTATCCGTTATAAAGTTTCTCCCATTACCAGTACCTGAATTACCATTACTGCATTCTGTTTGCCCCCCTTTTTTACGTTTTTTAAGTGTAATAAAGAATTAATAATCATTAATTCCATACACGTTTAGTTCTTCAGCACAGCTACTCTGTGCGACATGTGGGTTACTTACGTTTCCATTGGTGAGGTAGCCGACCGCGTACGGGGCGAGGATGCCAGCGATGTTGGCGAACGTGTTGGAGAAGCCGTACAGCGAACCGGAGAAGCTGGGTGCCAGCGCCAGCAGGTTGGAGCCGTTTCCGGCGTACTGAGCTCCCAGGCACAGTCCGTTGAGCGACAGCAGCGCCACGGCCATCGTGCGGTCGCAGCCGGCGCGAGGCAGCAGCAGCAGCGTCAAAGCCGCTCCGGCGCCCGCTGCGGACACACGTGGGAAGCGTCAGGCGGTGCGCCGGCCACTAGGGCCAGGGCTGAGGCTTCAGAAGTGGTTCAAATGGCTCTGAGCACTATGGGATTTAACATCTTACGTCATCAGTCCCCTAGAACGTAGAACTACTTAAACCTAACTAACCTAACGACGTTACACACAGCCATGTCCGAGGCAGGATTCGAACCTGCGACCGTAACGGTCACGCGGTTCCACACTGAAGCGCCTAGAACCGCTCGGCCACAGTGGCCGGCGCTCAGGCTTCAACAAGTATTTTCGGGCGTACGTGAAAGACCGAATCCAAATAGTTCGGCCTGCTTTGTCTTTCGGTCTAACCCCTTCACCCTAAAAGCAGCTCTACACCGTAATATTGTGTGCTTAAATGACTAATACAACAATTGATGTGTGTTGGAGATGCTGTCACGAATCATAGTAAGTACCGCTAAGATCGCTGCAGTTATCTCGTCCTGTGTGTCAGCACCGTCCAGGTGGCAACGAGGAAGGCCCCCTGTGAATGCAACACAGAATATTGTGCAGCAGCCCAACAGGACGCAGTGGCACGTTGATGGCGGGAAAAGCGAGTGTACAGCCCCAAGTGTGGAAGTACTACCTTACCATAACATTATTGTACTTGGCCTCACGTGACCGTTATTGGAAACATGCTTAAAGGGTCCTGTAACCACCTTTCATTAGTCCGGTAGCCCATTTTCACTAGTATTTCTCTTTCCTTCCGTGTTTCTCTTTTCTCATAATTATCATAGTGGCGTGATTGAATGAATGTGGTTGTGTGTCACGTTGCTAGACGGTGGCGTAGTCTGCTGCAGAATGTCTGCGATAGTCGTACACATTCAGCAGCAGTTGTACAGAATAGCCAATTCTCGTAGTGGTCAAGTAGGCAAAGAGGTTTCCGCTACGTGTGAGAAATCCACCTGCGTTAGGTTGGTGGCGAAAATGGCATCTTTGGTTTTTCCGGGCCACGCGGGGCGTGGAAGAGGCTGGAGAAGAAGCGGGAGGCAGTGTGCCGCCGGTACGGGAAGCGTCCAGAGCTGTGCTCCAGTCGAAGAAGGGTGAGTTACACTGACCGCGTGGCGCGTTGTTTCTTGGCGAGAGGAGAGCTGTTAGCTTTTGGCCTCGCTTTTTAGCTCTGAAAGATTGCTTTGCCTTGTCGCAGCAAGGAATGCAACACTTTGGCAGATTTTTCTTTTGGTAAATTTCTATAGCAGACTTGGATCCACCGGAAGAGCGCCACACAAAGGCGTCGATAAGAAGTGAGCACTCGCTTCTGTATGAATGTCTGTTTGCCTTCAGCTGTGCCTGTATAAGCTTTCATTTTTCTACATAGTAAGAGCTTTGCCTTCTCGTAAATTTTCCTTGCTTTATGTATCTTTCGTCCGTGGGGAGCCGACCACGTGGTTGAACATTAGAGTTTGTTGGGTTACCGTCATCACTAACTGTCCGGTCTCATGTTTGTTTTAAAGAACGTTAACTGTTCATGATTGTGTGATGTGATATTGTTGCAACTTGGCCACCATACCTAGAAACTGCGTCTCCTCAAACCACGTTGGCATGCGGGCGTACTGCAAAACGTGTACCGTTTCACGAGTTATTGCGATCAGTTATCAGGCATCAGCAGTTGTATGAATGATTCACACCAATGATTTTAGGTGTAGATTATAACGGTGAATGTATCGATGCTTTTCGTTAATGTTTTAGGAATTAATGTTATCAGAAATTGTGTACATGCCTCCTTATTCATGTCTTAGGAATAAATGATTTTATCTACAATTTTCTCTTGCATTCCGAGGTTACGTTTTTACACCTAAGCCACTCACCTCGTAGCTTTCCCGTTAGCACATCCAACGCGTTTCCTTACAAACAGGTCCAGTGATTAGTTTCCCTTTTATTTTAAAACAAATGTCTTAGATTAAGTCTTATTTTCAGGTGTGTTGCTGGGAGCTGCACAGTGTTCTTGCATGTGCTATTTTATTTTAAATGGTTGATTCTCGTGAACAGTGCACGGGAAATACTATTAATTACATCGCATCCCCTATGAGCGATATCACGATGTATGCATTTTTATGAGTTTCTTGTCTGTGATCAAATTAATTTATTTTCCGACTCTACCAAACCGTTGATTAGTTGTATGGTTAGAGTCGGTGGCGACCCTAATCTTCTCACGTTAATTTCACAATGAATAAGCATTCCCATTCCCATTATTAACGTAATAACCCGTAGTAACAGGTTAGTTACAATGCGATGATGTTACAGTACACAAACACACTGGTGATTAAGGATAACGCATTAGATTGTGAATGTTTTCAGGACGCCTGTGCGTATACTACCAAACGGTTCAGCATGTCCTCACGAAATATCATGCAAAAAACTCATAAGGTGACCGATGTGCCCTCTCCGTCACCTGCACTACTTTGCCGTCCAACAATCTGTTCCTTGCTGTCCCAAGAGAGCATGAATTGGGCTTGCTTCTTCAGTTGGATGTGTGTGTTTTACACGTAGCGCTTCAGTGGTGAAGAGTAAGTTGTTGTTCAGTCTCCCCGCTGTATGACCCATATTGTACTTATAGGAAAGGGCAGACATTAGTACTGTATGGCACATATGGGCCATTACAATGTGTGATGTTCTACTATATGATCATTGCACTGCTGTTAACTGATTTGTGAGTGATAGATCATATCTGCCACTGGGTAAACAAGCTAAGCTTATTTCAGTCTCTTCACACAGGCAGTATTCAGGGACCGAATTGTTTGAGAAATGATGATCGTGTATATGGGTTACAAAATTGTTTGTAGATAAATTACTCTCATTCATAACTCTGGCTGTTTTGTCATTCTGTAAATAGGTAGGAAGCGTATGCACTATTAACGTGGTCAATTTTTACATGTTCCATTAAGTTTCGGGTGTGCAGCTGCAAGAATTCTCCTTCTTCTTCTAACATTTCGGCTGTATAACGTTCAGCCATCTTCAGAGTGAGCCGCAAGACTGCAGCTCCAGTTTTTTTTTTTCTTTTCTTTATTGTGGTATCATTCCCCTGCCCCATATGGGCAGGGGAGGGCTGTCAGCGCTTCAGCTCTTCAGCCGATTGACATGGCAATTAAAAGAAGAATAAAATGTTACATACATAAGGCGATATAAAAGGGGAGTAAAGGGAGAAAATTGAGGTAAAAATAGAGTGATATGGAGACGTTCATCGGGGACAGTTAAAAAAGTCACCAGAAAGTTAAAAAACACAGTTGGCGATTCTTAAATCAAAGAGAAGACACTGAATGGACATGCACAGGTTAAAAGTCGGCCACAGCATTAAAAACACTCCAGTACAACACACTTAAAACCCACTTATAGCACACACGACGAAGAACAAAACTGCCAGGTGGGACGTGCCGAGGGAAAGGTCAGAGAGGATGGAAAAGGAGGGGAGAGCAAGGGGCAGCAGGGGAAGCGGCGGGATGAAGAGAGTAGGGGCGTCAGCGGGTACACGAAGGCAGCTCTAGTGCTCACTTCGTCCCTTTATACTCGTGTACCGCGCAACTGCTCATGCGGCCACAGATGCAAATGCGCCAGAGACGTTGGTCGGCGGCAGAGACGTGCACAATGCGCGAGTTACATCTATGATTCCGCAGTCGATCTGTGCTGGCATGTCGATATATCACTGTGAGCTGCACTGTGACGACGTCTTTTTATGTTTATTACAGCAAGTGCCGGATTCCATGGTTTATCAAGGTTGAAACCACTATCTCTATTAATTAAATAGGTCGTCAAGCGAATCTCAATTACCTCCTTCACTATCGAGTCCCAAAAAGATGATGTAGTTGCCAAAATTTCGACGTTGTCATACAACATACTGTGACCAGTGTCAATACAGTGCTCTGCCACTGCCGACTTTCTATGTTGTAAAGGTCATGTGTCCTCCGGTGTTCTGTACATCTTTCTAGGTTAGTATGAGTTGTTTGTCCAATGTAAGAAAGGTCACATTCACACGGAATTTTGTAAACTCCAGTTTTTCGGAGCAGCAAATCAACTTTGACGGAGCCCACGAGTGCAGCTGTCTTGGGTGGAGGACGAAAAATGACTTTTACTTTGCGTCTGCTGAGAATCCGTCCTATATTTGATGAGAGGCTACCCACATATGGCAGGAAGGCGATTTAAAGGTTTCTTCGTCTTCTTCTGCTTTCTTTGTGGCCTCTTCCGGTTTCATTTTCAGTGCCTTCTGTATTTTATGTGGGGAGTACCCATTGTCTTCAAACACTCTTTGTAAGTGGGAAAGTTCATCTTGCAGACTGCTTTTTTCAGAAATAATATGCGCTCTATGGGTCAAAGTTCGGAGAACACTCATCGTCTGGGTAGGATGGTGGTAGCTATTTGCACGTAAATACAAATCGGCTTCCGATGCACTTCATGTTGAAAGGGTCCTGTAGCCACCTTTCATTGCCAACTCTCGTAGTGGTCAAGTCGGCAAAGAGGTTTCCGCTACTTGTAAGAAATCCACCTGCGTTAGGTTGGTGGCGGAAATGGCATCCTGGGTTTTTCCGGTCCACGCGGAGCGTGGAAGAGGCTGGAGAAGCGGGAGTCAGTCTGCCGCCGGTACGGGAAGCGTCCAGAGCTGTGCTCCAGTAGAAGAAGGGTGAGTTGGACTGACCGCGTGGCGCGTTGTCACATAGAGAGGGGAGCTTTTAGCTTTTGGTCTCGAATCTCGTCTTATAAAGATTTATTTGCTGGGTTGCAGCAGGGAATGCAAGGCTTTTGTAAACTTTCAGTTTGATTTCCAATGCAGTCTTGACTTTGATCCGTGAGAGGAACGCAGCACAAAGGAGTTGCATATGTTGAATTGCCCTCGGTTCAGTGTGAATGTTTATGTGCCTACAATTGTGTGTGTATGCTTCTAATCTTTTCCGGATCTTGGTAATTTTTGTGTATTTGTGAATTTTCTTTGTCTCATGTGATTAAAATTTGGCCACAGTCCATAGAAATTGTCTCCGCGGACCGAGTGGGCCCGCGAGTCTGTTATGAAACGTGTCGTATTTCACAAGCAATTGTACATAGTTAGCATGCAACAGCAGGCTATAGATGCACTACATCAATGTTTTAAGGAATAAATAATTTTGCCTTCAATCTTATCTTGTGTACCGATGTTACGTCGCCGTTACCTTCGCCATTTCCCTTGTAGTTTGCCTTGTTGGCCCACCGATAGCGTTTCCATGTGCACAGGTGTAGTGATTAGTGTCCCTTTTTTTATCTGAAGCAAATGCTCTGGAAGAGATTGTGTTTTCACGAATCTTGCTGCAGGCTGCACTTACGCATGGTGTTCACGTCCTATTTACTTTACTCAATATTTGATTCACGGGAAGAATGCCTGGATCATATTAATAACTTCATCCCATTCTTTATCAATGACTTTACAATGAATGTTCTTTTGTGAGTTTTTATTATTAATAAATTAAGTAATTTTCCGACTCAGTGCTACCTCTTTTTGTCGTGTGGCTAGAGTTGGTGGCGACCCTATCTTTTATATTGATTTCAGTGTCAAGTAGCATTTTCTTATTCAAAGTGCGCGTGGCTCTTTTAGCTATCAGGATACATTCAAAGGGCGCTTCATGCTTCTTGCACATAGCGTCCCTGTATTCACGCCACTTACACATGGCTTACCCTGCTCACGGATTTCGGTAAACCAGAGATCTTCTGATGCGCAGTGAGGATTAGTTATTTTCGGTTGGAAGTGCTAATTGGTATATTGTCTTTCTGTGATACTGAATTTACGTGAATTTGTGATATAGGTGTGCATTTTCTTACATGTTTTATCTTGTATATGTATTATTGTATAAATATTGTGATTTAGTATTCAATTGTGTTACAAGGTTGGGTTGATTCTTGTCCTGTGGCGTGTACCGGTGTCATATAGTAAATCTTGGGTGCTTTTTGGGGACTGTGAGTCCATTAGGAGACTTTGGCATTATTCTTGTTGTATTTTGGAGCACGGAGTAACTATCCTTATGATGGAGACGCGTAGCCGTTCAGGGAGCCGCGATCGGAAAAACCTGCCAGAAAATAACCCTGAACAAGGACGAGGTCAAAACGTCGAGTCCGACCAGGAACGAAACGCGGAAAACGCAAGTACAAGTGTTGTCCATCCTGAGCCCGCTGTAGTGATTTCGAATCATTCGATAGATGCAAATTCATTACAGGCTATGCTACGACAATTACTAGACAGTAATAGGAGACATATCGAGGAAGTGAATAAAAAACAAGCAGAAGAAAATAGGAGACATATCGAGGAAGTGAATAAAAAACAAGCAGAAGAAAATAGGAGATATAGCGAGGAAGTGAATAAAAAACAAGCAGAAGAAAATAGGAGATATAGCGAGGAAGTGAATAAAAAACAAGCAGAAGAAAATAGGAGGCATATCGAGGAAGCAAATAAAAGATTGACTAGTGAAATAGTACAGGGTGTTGGGGAGAAACTGGCGATCATTGACCAACGCATCTCCGCCTTAGAAGAGGGGCAGCAAGTCATTAGCAAGCAGGTGATGGAGCAAGAAGAAAGGTTCGCTGGGAATATACGTATACTAGCAGAACAATGCCAGAGTGAACGAGCGGCTCTTGAGTCCCGAGTAGGACAAAATTCCGCCAGGGATCTCCGCGCGTTAGCAGAACAATGCCAGAGTGACCACGCGGCTCTTGTGTGCCGAATAGAGGACACTGCGGCTAAGTGCCCGGTCCATATTAGCGCGCAGGTAGAAACCCTCAGCCAGGCGATAATAGCTCTCGAGCGAGAGCAAGGGCTTAAGCAAACACAACAAGACACGGCCCACCGAGAGATGCGAGAAGAAATAGCCAGGATCTCAGACGCAGTGGCGCGTAAGTCTGACAATAACAGGGAAACGATTACCTCGTCATCAGCGGATGCAGACGAAATACGGTCGATAACGAAATGTTCGCGTGGACAGTGTGAAATAAAAATACAACAAAGAGGGGTTACCGAGGGAATATGTGAGCGCATGGCCCGTTTAGAACTTCACCTAAAAGGGTTAAAGGCCCATGAAGTTGAAAGAAATGAACGAAAGGGCCATTATTCCGACGATGATTCCGGGAACGATGGAGAATTTGATCATCGTTATGATCACGGATCTCGTACCAGGTGGGAAGGGCGCGGATCCCCTCAGGAACGTTCGCCAAGGGAAACTCACGAAGTTGACTTTAAACATTTTCTGACCGTGAGGAAGTTTGAAGTCTTCCGTAACTCGGCTACGGGGATTCACCCGCGGGCCTGGTTACAGCAGTTCGAGTTCTCCCTCCCTCCTACGTGGCCCAATGCGCACAAGATAGAGTATATGTGCGGCTACCTCGAAGGTGAGCCAGCGGCGCGGATGAGGTCAATTGCACGCAATTGCTACACTGTCGGGGAGTTTCGTCTACACTTCCTGTCGATCTATTGGTCAGTGGCAGCGCAGAGTCGTGTAAAACACGGACTCATTAAGCTACCAGAGTTAAACAGGTCGAAATTCTCCAGCCCTGTGCAGATGTTCGAGCACATGCTGCAGGCGAATGAACATCTTGACGATCCTTATGGACCTGCGGAAATTATTCGTATTTGCCTGGGAAAGTTTCCAATGCAGTTGCGGCACGTTATCCTTGCAGGACGATGTAAGGATGACGTAGAGAGTTTTCGCAATCTTCTTTTAGAGCTTCAGTGTGATGCGAATGGCACCACGCAGAATTACGGTCAGAGCGCCTACGAGCAGCGGCCGCGCGAGCGAAGCCGCAGCCGTAGAGACAGGTGGCACTCCAGACGTAACGGGTCGCCTCAGAGTTACAGGGCGCGCGAGCGTTGGCAGCGTCGCGATTCCTCACGGAACGCGGGCAGAACGAACGATGCCAATCGTCATCATTCGCCGAGAGTAAATCAAAGACACCCCCGGGAGTTTAGAAGATATGGTAATGAGCAGAGATATTGGAGTAATTATAGCGGACCTAGGAACGGTAGTCGCAACCGACCACAAAATAATTATCGAACAAGCGACAACAGGGGTGCTCTAAACAGTACGGGTGGTCCGCCAGTGGGTGTTGAAATTCGTTCCGCAAACCCGCTGCACAATCAGCCAAATACCTCTAATCAAAGGAATCAATGACTATTGGCTGACTCGGTTGGCGTCAACTTAATGAGGACCGGTGCTGTTGATGATACTGATGTGCATTTGATAAAGGAAGACGTTATTATGGAAGATTTGTTGAGGGAGGGCCACAGTATTGTTGTGCCTGCGGTAAACCCAGTCGTGTCTGTTTAGTACATTTACAGTGTATATTTTCCAATGTTTTCATTCACTCTGGTGTGTTTAAAATTAAAGTGTATATTTTCTGTGAATTGTAAAGGGTCCCCCAATATATGCGTAGTTATTTCTTCTTGTCAGCAGAAAGGAGTAATGTTGTGCAGTTTCAAAACATCTGAATGTAAATGATTATGAGGCTCAGATCAAGTGTTTCCTATTACAGTAAGATGGCTTTTGTTTTTTGATGACTAAAAAGGTATCGGACGTATTGACGTGGCGAGGAATTGGACGTAAGGTAATTCTTGATGATAAATTACAGTTGTAATGTTCTTATTCCCCTTAGGTGAGGATGATTCAGTGAGATTTTTGAAATGTACTGCGATGTTAATGAAGCAACTTGGTGACTTGTAGGTGAAGGACTTGTGTATGAAGGGAGACTAATAGTGTTTGATTTTCAGAGTTGCCATCTTATAAGATATTAGGAAAGTGTAACTTGCCGTCACATACTACTAGGTACGGTTGAGGACACCAGAATGTGAAACCCCAGAAGACGTAAATGGAAACAGCTTATTAACTCAAGCAACTTGATATTTAATAGAGAATCAGTGCGACTACCTCCAAGCTGAAATAACATGACGGTAGGTGAGGATCCCTGGGGACATGTGGTGAGTAAGTGCGTAATCATTATGAGTATCTTATGATAGCAGTAAGTTGGGTACTCATGGCCCTGGACAATGGATTTCTTTTGACAGTATTTTTTTATGTACTTATAGGACGAAGTGTTTATGTGTTTGCTAATAGGATAGGATGATTTTTATTGCCATTTTTATGCCCACTGACCTTTTGCATTAGGCTGTTGAATAGATGTTGAAACATTTACCATTTCAGATGTGACTTGAATGAACCTTCTGTGTCTCATTAATCATAACTTTTATTATGCAATGTCCATAGAAAAGAAGTCTCGGAAATTTTTCACAGATCAGCAAACATGTTCTGCAAACCTTGGAGGAGCAGTCAATGAACAACGATATGGGTATTGGTGTTGAAAGGAATATTTTGTTTGTATGTGGGAATTGTAGTCGGGCTGTATGGTGATGGTGACTAGTACGAGCTGTGTAGATTGTGCGTGAGAGCGTAGTTAGGAGTAGGTAGAGTTTTGTGTCTGTAGCTAGCAGCGGCGCCAAATCCTATCCAAATCCTGACCAAACCTTGTACAAGATCTACCCTGAATGATTGACAGCAGATGTAATGCTGGAACTATATTTTATAAAAAGGATTTTTTGTTTGTTTGAATATTGGTTATTTAATTTTCTTCGTTGTTCTTCTTATTAGTAATGTTAAGAAGGCCCTTTTTGTCAAGTTAATTTTGGGCACTATTCCATGTATTGATCAGGAGTGAGAAACTCCGAAGATTTTGTGGTAATCTGTACACATGATATTTTGTAACGATCCCTGTGAGCGCAGTTCTTAAGTGGGTGCAAGGCCGCCTAGGGAGCCTCCGCCTCAGAAAGCACAGGGCTTGGTCCACCGGCAGGCGTTGCCGAACCCTGGTATCAACGGCGAAGCAGTGATGCGGCGAGCGGTCACAGCAGTTTCCCCGTCAGAGGGGAGGGGATGCTGGTCTTCCCCCAGGCGCAGGCTCACACCGGAGCCCGCAGGCGTGTCAACACGGCAGCGCCAGCTGATGGCCGGCGTTCCACCCCATGCGCTAGTCATCTGACAAGCGAAAGGGAAAGTATGACGCACACCAGGCGAGGCCGCCGATTCCTGAGCGCCGCTAGTCCAGACGGCTGCTGCGGTGAGGTAACGCCCACTGCCCGGAGGGACACGGGTCCCACCACTGACGCATCAGCTGAGACGGTGCAAAGAGGTGAGAAGCGGGTCTCAAGCTCGACACCCGCACGAGTTTACGTCGACCTCGATGCGACGCAGAAGAGCGCGTGTCTCCCCATTGACACGACAATAGACGGGGGCGTGTGTCAGTAAAACACATTCCTCCACAACACACGGACGACAACCGCCAAGCCGCCTTCTCGATGATGAGGCAGGGCCCACAAGTGGCGATGTCCTGCAAATCTGCAACGCCGAACCATCCCACAGTATGGACGCAGAGGGTGGAAACGGGCACGAGGCAACGTCGCGGGGTGCTGTCTAGGATGATCAACCTGGGTTACAATGGACGTTACAATCAACGCCGCTGCGAACTCCCCAGTTCAGTGTTGTGGTCCCCTAGTAGCTTATCCTCCAAGTCGCCTTTAGAAGAGACGCCCACCCCAGCACCTAAAGAGAATACCCAGTGAAACAACCATGTGACGAAAATGAAAAATGACAGCGTGTCAACGAGTTGATTTCTGGATGTGTTTTTGTACTCATGTCTTATTTTCCATAGGTGATTATTTACCAGCTGTCATACCATTGGGTTCATTAATGATTTTGTATCACTGTATTTGTTGTGAATATTGTATTTTGCACTTTCACTTGCATGTTTTTATATATGTCAGCACCAGATGATACTGCTTTGGTTCGTGATAATGATTTTGCATCATTGTATTTGTTTATATATTTATATATATATTATGTACCTGTTCACCTATGTCTCTATGTTAACTTTTGATAGTTGGTTAAGGCAATTTTAAAATAATATCTCATGGTTGTGGTCGTAGTAGGTCAGATGACATGATGTTAGCGTAGGATATCACGCTTAATTTAATTTGTTCTGTTTGCTTTGCGGACCGCATGAGGTCACAATTATTGACTAAGGTCAGATAAAGCTCACTTGGATATAAGAGATTAATCAACTCTTTTGTGCTGCTGTTTACTGTTGCAATTGTTACTCGTTAGGGTATGTTTGTTTCGAAGACTGTTGGCGAATCTCCTAGCATGGCGAGAAAATTCGCGGCACAGTCTTCTCCGGGACGTTTGGGGTGATGAAAGGGTCCTGTAGCCACCTTTCATTGCCAACTCTCGTAGTGGTCAAGTCGGCAAAGAGGTTTCCGCTACTTGTAAGAAATCCACCTGCGTTAGGTTGGTGGCGGAAATGGCATCCTGGGTTTTTCCGGTCCACGCGGAGCGTGGAAGAGGCTGGAGAAGCGGGAGTCAGTCTGCCGCCGGTACGGGAAGCGTACACAGCTGTGCTCCAGTAGAAGAAGGGTGAGTTGGACTGACCGCGTGGCGCGTTGTCACATAGAGAGGGGAGCTTTTAGCTTTTGGTCTCGAATCTCGTCTTATAAAGATTTATTTGCTGGGTTGCAGCAGGGAATGCAAGGCTTTTGTAAACTTTCAGTTTGATTTCCAATGCAGTCTTGACTTTGATCCGTGAGAGGAACGCAGCACAAAGGAGTTGCATATGTTGAATTGCCCTCGGTTCAGTGTGAATGTTTATGTGCCTACAATTGTGTGTGTATGCTTCTAATCTTTTCCGGATCTTGGTAATTTTTGTGTATTTGTGAATTTTCTTTGTCTCATGTGATTAAAATTTGGCCACAGTCCATAGAAATTGTCTCCGCGGACCGAGTGGGCCCGCGAGTCTGTTATGAAACGTGTCGTATTTCACAAGCAATTGTACATAGTTAGCATGCAACAGCAGGCTATAGATGCACTACATCAATGTTTTAAGGAATAAATAATTTTGCCTTCAATCTTATCTTGTGTACCGATGTTACGTCGCCGTTACCTTCGCCATTTCCCTTGTAGTTTGCCTTGTTGGCCCACCGATAGCGTTTCCATGTGCACAGGTGTAGTGATTAGTGTCCCTTTTTTTATCTGAAGCAAATGCTCTGGAAGAGATTGTGTTTTCACGAATCTTGCTGCAGGCTGCACTTACGCATGGTGTTCACGTCCTATTTACTTTACTCAATATTTGATTCACGGGAAGAATGCCTGGATCATATTAATAACTTCATCCCATTCTTTATCAATGACTTTACAATGAATGTTCTTTTGTGAGTTTTTATTATTAATAAATTAAGTAATTTTCCGACTCAGTGCTACCTCTTTTTGTCGTGTGGCTAGAGTTGGTGGCGACCCTATCTTTTATATTGATTTCAGTGTCAAGTAGCATTTTCTTATTCAAAGTGCGCGTGGCTCTTTTAGCTATCAGGATACATTCAAAGGGCGCTTCATGCTTCTTGCACATAGCGTCCCTGTATTCACGCCACTTACAATGTCCCAAAGTGCCATCCTCTCTGCGCCGAACAAGAACATCCAAGAATGGAAGGCATCCCTCCTTTTATTTGATCGTGGAGGGAGTTCAGATGTCTTCAGAAGTCTTGCAAGTTATCTTGTGGCTCACTCTGAAGATGGCTGAACGTTATGCAGCCGAAATATTAGAAGAAGAAGGAGAATTCTTGCGGCTGCACTCCCGAAACTTAATGGAACAGTCTTTGCGTCGCCAGAACCTTAAGATTCACAATTTTCATATGTATTTTATGTCTCTTGTACAGTGTAATTTTATGTAGACCTGTGGTTCCCTTTGTCTTGAGCTTATTGTGAATCTTGTGTAATCATTCTGGATTGTTTTTGTTCCATGGATTTGTCCAATGCAAATTAATTGCCCCATTTTCAATACTATAGTTAATATCCCTTTTAACTTCTGGGGCTTATTGCATCACCTTACTAATTATTCTGTTAACCATTTTTGCATTCTGTCTTCACTGAGCAAGCCTCGATCTGTTACAATTTTTTTTTTATTGCCGCTCTCGTAACTCAACATTTTTATCAAAGTTTTGAATTTATTGTAAAATGAAAATTGATGCATGTTTGTGAATAAAATATTAAAGATTATATTTGCTCACAAGTGAACGTAGCCCTACTACAACCCTGTCTTACTACGCGACGTTGACCTCATGAAACAGTTGCGTGAGTCTGTTCCGCGACGTGGCTGTCTCGCCCTTTCATTTACATAAGCCACCCGCCTCCGTAGCCGGAGCCGCAAACGCACACCTGTGCGGTGGCGCTCGACTTGGAAGCAAGCCAGTTAGAATCCTGGCGCTGGATGAAATTCTCACTACCAGTGTTCGATCGGCAGGAAGAGGAATGGTGGTGGTGTAAATTTTCCTGATCAACAGTCGCTGTACCAAGACCCTGGAATAAATTACAAAACTCTCCGCAGTACCTCATGAAATCAGGACATATGACACTGCTGACGGTGATCCATCTGTCAGATGGGCACTTTAAATTCTTTTGACGCCCTCGGAGTTATTTGAGAAAAATAGACTATTTGCCATGACCCAGTTTCACCCTATCCCATGTCTCACCATCATCATCATCATCATCATCATCATCATACAGCCCTAAAATTACACTATAAAGCATCTGTTACACTCATCTACACTCCGCGAAACAAATGAATACTACACAGTTACACCAAGTTATGGCGGCGAACTCTGTGTCCATGTTTGAAAATTCGTAGAAAGTGCGTTGTCAAACGACCATATGTCACAGGATCAGCGTATTCACCTCGACAACAACTATAAGAAAATACTATATAAAAGCCGCAATTTACACACACAAAAAACGAGATGTAGACTCATTTCCCTTCGTAAATGCATACTAAACAGAAAAATAAAAATTACGTTTCGCTGTTTGCATACGACATGTTCATTGTGTAGCAGACCAGCTACCAACATAAATACCCAATAGCTTCTAGTAAAGTATGTAAACTGATGCATACATCCACACTCTTGTCAATTAAGCCACTACTATAACTTTAGACATATCTCAGCTGTGAACGTGAACAAATGATGTTTAATATTTTACAGCAATAATTCATTCACTGTTATAAATATTTTGTACTAAAAGTTTCGATAAATGTTAATATGTAACAACAATTTTACAATAAAAAAATAAAATGACCCACTGAAGATAGCACAAAAAGTGCTGAAACATGTCTGGGAAAAACGAAACTGAAAAGTGTCTTGCATAAGGCGGAATTCCTCGTCCAAAAATTTACAAAGTTCGACAACAGACTGACACTACCTTGTGTGATTCACGGTGATACAGATTATGTTCCAGAACCAGCTGCTACTTGCAGTCTTTGTAGTGACTCCGGTTAGCTTTCGATCAGGTACGTATGCATACACCTTTCAGCATTGCCTTCTACATACAATGCAGCGATTGCAGGAAATGGTTGAACTACTGTATGCGATCGCTGAGACAGTAAATAGGTTTTTGTTACAAAACTGGAAATGTGCACTAAGGAAAATTAGCGTTTCGCTGGGCTGAGGGGTGGAGCGTTTATAGGAGCTGACGTAAAACCAGAGATTACTGTCATATCCTTGGCACTTACAGGGGTGTTCCTCATATTGTCTGCAATACGAGCTACATGTCTTCCGTACAGTCCCTGTCGTGTTCTACAGTCTTCGCAATGACGACAGACGTTTCTTGATCACGAACCTACGTGAACAAAACGACAGTGCATGAGAGTAAAGAAGAAGTTCAGGAAAACGATGGTCGTATTTCGCTGGTTCCGTATAGCATGGAAAAATATAAATCATTTACACACAGTACTTCAGTAATGTACCAAGAGAGGAGGTGTAGTATAAATTTCAGACTTATGGGTTCACTAAATTTTCTGATGTGTTCCCATGAAAAGTGCGAGTCTCAACCGAAATCCAGTGAACTCAAGATACTGAAGTCATATGCCCTGACGAACATGAGTTTAATTCAGTTAACCAAACAGATATTTTAATACCTATGTGTCACCAATGAATCGTTTCTACTGCATGATCATTTACCTCGAAATTAAAATTTTGAAATTTTGTTAACAGGCACAACAATAGCGAAACTGAGTAGCATAGAACTTGCTGTGTGTGATAAGCATTCAACTATAAGACACGAGAAGAGTATTCAGATTTACATTTGTTCGAGTAGAAACTGACGTTCTGCTGTTTGCCAACGTTTTTAAAAACTTTCATAGTCTATGTCTTAAATCATATGAAATGGATCCAGCCCATTGCATTACCTCGTCTGGCTTGCCTCTGCTAAAAATTACTGGAGAGAAGATATTAAACAAGTCCAGTTTGGTGAAAGAGGTGTTGGAGACGGTACTGTCCATTGTTCTTGCAGTCATGCAGTTGCTAACAATGGATTCACGGTCGTTTATGATGACAAAAGTGAAGGCTCTTACATCATATATCTTGATGTGAATAGCCTGTAGCTGAGTGATGATGCAATTTTTCTCACTGTCCAGTTTCATTGACTTCCTCCAGAGATTGTGAAAATGTTGTCGCGCAATATGTACCAAATGACCTGAACACAGGTTACATATTAGAAATAGACCTGAATACCATGAAGGTATTGACGATTTACATTCGGATTTGTCCCAGTAGCCGCAAAGATATTTCACCACTATCAGGGACTAAGAAACCCAAGAAATTGCCCTCAACCTTGCATGATTCGTAAAACTACATCATTCATTACATAAATCTGAAATAATATTTTCAAAATAAATTGGTTTTAAACAAAGATTCGCCGAATATTTTCTTTTGAGGATCTCCCTCGGTGGAGCAGTATATTAAGTTTATCGCACAAAACTGTATGAATTCAACCAGTAAGTTTGAGAAGAACTTTTTCAAACTGATGAATGATAGTATGCTTGGATAAACTATGTAAAATGTGCCACAGATGCGTCATAAAGACTAGTAACATCCTGCAAAGTCACATTTGAAACAGCTGCCAAACCAAATTTTCAAAGGGCGATACTTTTAGCTATGATTTAGTTGTCATTGAGCAGGCTTAATGTGGTCTTCGATGAACCCATATAGTGTCCCTTTTGAAATATTCAAGCCGATATATTTGAAGTAAATAATAAAAGGACTCTGAATAATATTATATGGACATAAACGACAAATTAATTATGAAAATGTATTAAATTAGCTTCAAAGAAAGACTATATCGATTGGAGTGTAATAAAAAGACATTATTTATGTTAGATGAGATCGTAGTGCATAACGTTCTCGAAACTAACGTTATTCTCTTTGTCATTATATATAAGAGAAAAAAGATATTTAAAATTACTTCGAGTCGGATCTTTTCTTCTGCTGCATGTAAGGTACGCTTGCTATTGTAAAGCGGTAGCTTTTGTTCTATTTGTTCTCGTACGTAGCGAATAACTCAAGTGTGTATTCTGCGCTTAGTGAAAATATATTTACAAAAAGTGTTTGAATTGTGTTACTTAAAGAAACCATGCAAACAATTCTTCCTGGATTAATAATTGTAAGAAGTTATTTAGCATTTTTTCAGTCTCTGCGAAGCGAGCAGAGGTGATCTTTGACTGGCAACAATTGGCCGTCATTACGCGGCGTATTTATTTTATTTATTTATTTATTTATTTATTTTTGTAACATATCAGCACAGCCGGAGCAGAAAGAATCATTTCAAGTTATTCAATTAACTAAAGTGCAAAGCTTTTATTTCGTCAAAAAAATGCATTTCAAAGATACGATTTATTCTATGTCAGTGAACTTAGCCTGCATTACATTTCGCCGAAAGCATTTGAAATAATTTGTAGGGAGCCTGGCGTTCATTTGAAACATAATTTAATATTTATCTTTGGCCACCTACGTATATATTAACACTTTCTTGTGTTTCACTTAATAATAATAATAATAATAATAATAATAATAATAATAATAATAATAATTAATAACCACAGAAAGGAAGGGATAATATACCCATTGCAGCTGGAATGCCATTTTTTATATTTTCAGGACAGTTTCTTTCAAAAATTCCAGCCAAATTATATAGAATTGTGCTACCATATACGGACAGACACACACTGATAAACCAAAACGTTATGGCCACTGCCCTATGTGAGGTTGGATGTCACATGGTGGCTTTGCGAAAACGTGACACGGTAAGGAATGTACCGGGTGATCAAAAAGTCAGTATAAATTTGAAAACTTAATAAACCACGGAATAATGTAGATAAAGAGGTAAAAATTGACACACATGCTTGGAAAGACATGGGGTTTTATTAGAACAACAAAAAATAAAACAAAGTTCACAAAATGTCCGACAGATGGCGCTGGGCAGCAAAACGTCAGTGATTGCGCATGACAATCGTGTATAAAAGGAGCTGTAATGAGAGAGAGAATCAGATGCGCCAGCAGTCGCAGCATGTTGACGTTACCTGAAACGGCGCTTTTAGTGAAGCTGTATTATCAGAATGGGGAATGTGCTAGTTCAGCGTTACGATCCTATTGCCATAGGAAGGGGATTCGAACAGGCAAAGGTCCGTTGACAAATGCAGCTGTGGCGAGAATGATTTCCAAGTTCGAAGCCACGGGTTGTTTAGACGATAGACCCCGTAGTGGCCGACCGTAATGCTGCTGACACAGTTCAGGAAGAAATGGAGACTGTAGCAGGTTCGTCTATGCACGGGGAAGTCAGCGCTCGTGCAGTCGCACGTCGCACCGGCATTCCATACACTACTGTTTGGTTGGCACTTAGGCGTACCCTCCGATGCTATCCGTACAAAATCCATCGGCATCATGAACTGTTACCTGGCGATTTAGTGAAGCGGAGGGCATTTGCGGTGTGGGCGTTTCAAAATATGGCGGAAGATGTCGATTGGTTGAGTAACGTGTTGTGGACCGACGAAGCTCATTTCACGCTGCGAGGGTCTGTCAACGCCCACAACTGCAGAATTTGGGCTACCGAAAATCCTAGAACTGTCGTGGAAACTCCATTGCACGACGAGAAAGTCACGGTATGGATTGGATTTACCACATCTACCGTTATTGGGTCTTTCTTCTTCGAGGAAATGCGTGATTCTAGTTTTGTAATTGCTACCGTGACGGGTGAGAGGTACGCCGATATGTTACAGAATCGCATCATCCCCAGCCTGGCTGATAAACACCTCCTGGAACGTACGATATTTATGCAGGATGGCGCTCCACCCCATATTGCTACACGCGTGAAAGATCTCTTGCGCGCGTCGTTTGGTGATGATCGTGTGCTCAGCCGCCACTTTCGTCATGCTTGGCCTCCCACGTCCCCAGACCTCAGTCCGTGCTATTATTGGCTTTGGGGTTACCTGAAGTCGCAAGTGTATCGTGATCGACCGACATCTCTAGGGATGCTGAAAGACAACATCCGACGCCAATGCCTCCGGACTGCTTTACAGTGATGTTCACAACATTATTCCTCGACTAGGGCAGCTATTGTTGAGGAATGATGGTGGACATATTGAGCATTTCCTGTAATGAACATCATCTTAGCTTTGTCTTACTTTGTTATGCTAATTATTGCTATTCTGATCAGATGAAGCGCCATCTGTCGGACATTTTTTGAACTTTTGTATTTTTTTGGTTCTAATAAAACCCCATGTCATTCCAAGCATGTGTGTCAATTAGTACCTCTCCATCTACATTATTCCGTGATTTATTCAGTTTTCCAATTTATACTGACTCTTTGGTCACCCGATATATAAATGGATAAAAGGGTGACGGGGAATAATTCTAACCACGACACTGGCCGCAAATGGGGAAATCTACTAACATAAGCGACTTTGAAGACATTTTGACTGTTTCACGATAACATTATGCTGATGTTACTTATTCTTTTCATAAATGCTGTAGTTATCCTGTGGAAGAAGAGGAAACTTTGTAAGAGGCCATGTCACTTTGGAAGCTAGATTGATGTTTGCATGAAAATGTTTTGTAATAGACACTCAACTGGTTCTTCTAGCGTGGCAGTCTCGTTGTGATGAGCTGAGGTGCCATTTCCGTGGCTCTCGTGGCTTTCTTGATCACTGTTCACAAATTTTCACTAACGTAACAATAACTTGGAAACACGATCACAAGAACAAATCTGTAATGCAGTGGACAAGATGTTGGTCAAAATCAGTCCAGCTTCCAAAATGACATCACCTCTTACAAAGTTTCCTCTTCTTCCACAGGATAACCACAGCATTTATGAAAAGACTATGTAAAATCAGAATAATATTATCGTGAAATAGTTTTTGTAATGCCATTTAGCCAGAAGATGAGGTACTCCCTCGAAACATGTAGCAAAATAAATAAATAATACAATAGTTAACAAAGTTTGTGATTGGTAGCGGTAATTTAAATAACCTTTACATATAAGCGACTTTGACGAAAATGATATTATTATTACCCAGAGCCTGCGAACGAGTATCTCAAAAACACCGTAGCTGGTCGATTGTTCACGTACTGCTGTAGTGAGCACCTAAGGAAAGTGGTAGAACGGCAGTGAAACTGCCTCTGGGCGATAATTGGTTGGACGTCCAAAACCATTCACCGCACACTATTCAAAATGGGGTTCCGTAGCAGACGATCCCTACATGTGTACATGTTGGCCCTATGACATCGTCAATTACGATTGCAATGGCCACGGGGTCATCGCGATTGGACCATGGACCAATGCAAACGTATCGCCTCGCCTAATGAATAACGGTTTCACTACATCAGGTCAACGGCCGTCTTCACAAATTTCGTCATCCAAGTGAACCGCGGTTCGAAATGTGTACCGCGCCAAAGACGCAGGCCGGTGGGAGCAGTATTATGCTTTAGACATTCTGCCGAACTCGCATGGGACCTGACGTAGTAATCGATGATACGCTGACAACTGTGGGCCACCTACAGCCCTTCATGTTGATACCTTCCCCTCCAGCGATATCGCCTTCCAGCAGTATAATTGTCCGTGTCTCAAAGCCAGAACCGTGGTACAGTGTTTTAGGAGAATTATAGTGTACTGAAGTTGATGTCTTGGCCTCTAAATTCTCTTGGTGTGAATCCAATGGAACCCTTCTTGATTCCCTTAGTCAGGCGCCATCACCGCGTACACAAATCAGCGTTCTGCTGTTTAAGGTTGGTTGGTTGTTTTGGGGAAGGAGACCAGACAGCGTGGTTATCGGTCTCATCGGATTAGGGAAGGATGGGGAAGGAAGTCGGCCGTGCCCTTTCAGAGGAACCATCCCGGCATTTCCCTGGAGTGATTTAGGGAAATCACGGAAAACCTAAATCAGGATAGCCGGACGCGGGATTGAACCGTCGTCCTCCCGAATGCGAGTCCAGTGTCTAACCACTGCGCCACCTCGCTCGGTGCTGTTTAAGGAAATTGTATGACTTGTACTTGGACATCTCGTGCGATGTATCTCCACAAACCTACCAACAAACTGGCGAATCCACGACAGCACAATGAATAACGCACTGCGCTTCAAAGATGGACCAACAAATTACTAAGCAGATGGTCACAAACTTTTGGCTCGTCAGTGTAGATATCACATTACAGCTTAGAATATCTACGAGGATCTCAGGAATTATGTGGTTAGTATCTCCGCCAGTACACATGGAGAAGTGTGGCATTGTCAGAGCCTCTGTCGCTCGTGTATAACTGTCGGAGGACGTAACGCTGATTTCAGTTATCTACAACCAGCCCCTCTCCTTTCGCTATACTCGGTTTTCCACGTGGTTTCGACGATTGCGACGCTCGAGTTTGTGTTTGTGTTTGTACTTCATCCATACAGGGTATTCAGACTCTCTCCTCTCCTGCAGACTGACTCGCAACTCGATTATCATTCTCTGTTCTAGGGTTCCGCTCCTGACTTGTCGAGCCACTGTCGGTTCGTATAGTTTACATTTTTATAGATTGTCACAGTCAGCGACTTTGTTGGGTATTGTAAGGACACCAAACTGGCGACGTTGGACGTTCTTACGTGTGTCACGCTTTCAATTTCTTTTATGTATGTTTGCAGGTGGGGATATTTAGCCCCTGTAACAGTTCTGATACTAAATGTAACTGGGTTTTCTCTTTTGATGCTAGTCAATTGTCAGGATGAGCATTCTAAAGCATTATGCCAGGGTGAAAATACTAAATGAATTAATTTTTCTCTCTTAACAACTTGTGGGCAGGGTGGGTTCTTCCTTGGCTCGGGTATGAGGTCGAATGAAACATCATTTTTACGTAAGATAACTTTTATTGAAGATTTGTACAACTGTTTCTTACTCGATGTTCTGGCTCGGAGAGCGGCAGCTGTGTCGTTTGCCCAAGTCTTCTGCTGCGGCAGCGGCGGCGGCGGCGGCGGCGCCTGATTACGCGTGGCAGTGTGTATTTCGTGTCGCCGTCTCGCCCAGCTGACTGGAGACGCGCAGCGCGAGGTGGCCCGTTTAATTGTTGCGAGCGAAGTCGTGCATCGGATGGTGATACCTTGGATGTGGCGTCCCAGTGTTTCTCTTCTCTAAGCGGCCGCGTGCGTTGTGCGTCGGCCAGCGGAGCGGCGCGGCGGGGGAAGGCCAGTGTCCTGGACTCGAACCACGGACTCCCGCTTGCCAGTCTTCGGCTGTCAGATCTTCATCCCAGTTCACAGGTGACTGCTGATGTGAGGCCGTCTCCTTCCCGTCCTCACGAGTCACCCGGGTATGTAAAAATCAGACTTCAAATACCTTTTAACTTCTGTCTTCTGGCGCCGCGGCTGCTGCTTGCTATTCCATTACAGCGGCGGACTTGGTGCGTCTGGGCATGATTCAGTCTCTTCTTGCATGACGGTCTTCAGCACCGAAACTGACTGAAAACTACTGCTACGCTTCTTCACTTCTTCGTCTTCTTCGTCTCTCCTCTCGTCTCCGTCTCCGTCTTCGACTCCGTCTGGCCCACTGCGTCTCGCGTATTTATTCACTTCAGTTTACTGGAGGTGAAAGACTTCACGGTTATTGCCTCTTCTGTCACGTTAAGCTCCTCGAAGAATCTTCTTAACGTCGGTCATTGGCTCTTGGAATGTAGGCGAGGGCCTTTGATCACACGTGATGACTGAGAAACACTTGAGCCGGTCATTGCCTCTTCTGTCACGTTGAAAAGCTTCTCGAAGAATCTTCTTAACGTCGGTCATTGGCTCTTGGAATGTAGGCGAGGGCCTTTGTTCACATGCGACAACTGAGAAACACGTGAGCCGGTCGGGCGATGCCCTGACGGCTGAATCGACAGTGCCCGCTTATGTGGAACTTGCTGACTTCACGGTCATTGTCTCTTCTGTTCTGCTGTTTTGCCCGCTGTTTGCCAGTATGTAACAGTCTAAACTAAACCAAGTTTTTCATTTACATTCTAATTTCTAGTTCACTTTGATTTCACTAATTTGGCCGGCCGCTGGTGGCCGAGCGGTTCTGGCGCTACAGTCTGGAACCGCGCGACCGCTACGGTCGCAGGTTCGAATCCTGCCTCGGGCATGGATGTGTGTGTTGTCCTTAGGTTAGTTAGGTTTAAGTAGTTCTAAGTTCTAGGGGACTTATGACCTCAGCAGTTGAGTCCCATAGTGCTCAGAGCCATTTGAACCATTTCACTAATTTATTTACTTAAGTACCACTCAACACCCCCAAATAATTGTTAAAATTCGTGGTGAAATCTTCAACTGTCACTTATTTTCACAATTCGCTACTAATCGGAGCTTGATATTGATCATTGACCGAAACTAGTAGCGAACTGTGCAAAATAAATGGCAGTTGAAGGTGTCACCATGAATTTTAACAATTTTCTTTGCATTCTTTTTTTTTTCTTTTTTGTGTCTCGAAGACAGCAAACAACACCTGCCGAAAGAGCAGGTGCAGCAACTGCTGGAACAGAATGCGGAATTTCTCCATATTGAAACCGCGCTGATAGCAGAGCAGGGAAGCTTCCCTCTCCCGCCCCCCTCCCCCCCTAAAGCTGTTTGTCGTTTCTGACAAGTCTAGGGGGGAGTGGGACATCTAAATGTGCTGATCCCTGCTGCACTACCAGGTAAGGCGTGTCATCAGTCCAGTGATAACGCTTACTTGTTACTGGGCAGCAACGCGGGATTAGACATAATCATATAGAATTTTAAAAGCTATACTGACATTGAGAATCTTAAATTTGATAAGCTTTGTCAGTTGCTCTCGATATAGTGTAGTGTGGTCCTCAAACCCATGTGGTGATGGCACCTTTACAGTGCCTTGAACAGTCGTATGCGGCATTTCCTCGACCAGCCGGGACTCTCGTGTAATTGTCCGTTTGAGCGTCAGAATGTGCTACCTCACACGGAGAACTGATTGTCCTACTACCTTTCGACCCAGTGGGCCAAACGAGGGTGTTGGGCGTGTCTGACCCCTTTTTAGCGAAAATTGCTAATATTATTGAATCACATGGAGTTTTTGTGGCAAGGAGCGTGCTTTGCGACAACTGGCAAACGGAAAATTTAGCCATCCATGGTAAACAGCCCTCAGTGCACCGTCGAGCGAGTCAGGCAACCTTGTTTTCCACTGAGTCACCCTGTATTGGTGGTTCGAATGCAGTACCATATTCGTCCTCGTGAGGCTTCCAGGCTACGCGTTAATATAAATGTCATAATCCCCGCTCGCGACGAGCTTTTGTTGCATTGTGTCACTCTCCTTCGCCAATTATTTCCGCTCAATGATCAAGCCGCAGTCCTACCTCTGTTGTTTTTTGTTTCATATGCAGAGCCATGCGAGCGTGTGACACGAAATAGACTATCTACCAACGGTTTGTGACAGTCATGAGCCTTGGGACGGTCGTCGGAGGCAGCAATTCCTGATGGCATGCAAGCACCGTCCTACGGTATTCTGCGTAGTTGGCGGTGGATGAGTGAACTATTTGGTTTCTGGTAGGTACAGGAGCGATAGTTTAGCCTAATTAACTTAGATAAGTACAGGCTATTGCGCTGGCCTCCGTTGAAATGAGCACTATGTCAGGATGTGTCTTACAGTAAACAATGTATTCCTTTGAGGAGCCAATTTTCCATCTCTGCACGCCATAAGAGTGTGCAACTGCAACTTACATTGTTAGTGGTAAATTCACCGTTGTCATAAAATAGGCCGGCCGGAGTGGCCGAGCGGTTCTAGGTGCTTCAGTCTGGAACCGCGCGACCGCTGCGGTCGCAGGTTCGAATCCTGCCTCGGGCATGGCTGTGTGTGATGTCCTTAGGTTAGTTACGTTTAATTAGTTCTAAGTTCTAGGGGACTGATGACCTCAGATGTCAAGTCCCATAGTGCTCGGAGCCATTTGAACCAATAAAATATTTTGGGCTGTTCGTCTTTGCTGTGTTTGGCTTCCTAATAGTTAACCAAGCATGTTTAGTGTCTCAGGTGGTCCTCTATCAAGATTTGAACTTCTTATTACGATCATAAGACTACCTGTTTGAGAATATCTTCAGTTTGGTACGAAATTCTGAGGCACAGGTCTCCCTTAATCTGTCAGCGGTATCTGAATTTTGACGACCCTGTCTCATTCCCTTCTCCATGCGCTGCAACGTTAGGGCCGGGCTGCAGTGTCGTCGGCAGGAACTCATCGTCGTTTCTCCTATTTCGTCGAGTCAATGGGCCACCCCTTTGGTAGTGATTCAGAAACTAGGGGTCGCCGTGCATTTTAAATAAACAGGCAACATGCAATGTATTCTAGATTCATTTGTTATTGGTGAAGTTGTCAGGGAACCGGCATCTATCACGTATCGACTTGCATGATGGCTACCTGCAGCCGTCGGTGGACACAGCTTCTCGGAATTTTGTGGTGTGTGTTTCGCCAGTTAAGCCTCTTGCCTTTAGGAATCTCGTCTGTACCAGGAATTTGACGGTATTTGGAGCAGCTGATTCAGGACAGTCCCTGTTGCATTAACTACTGCGATGACATCTGGTAACGAGCTCTATGTGAGAGGAGCATTTACGAAATCTCCTGGCGTTGTTCCAACGCCTTCTGGAAAAACGCAGACGTGCAGTTTCTGGGACACCTGATTAGCAATGATGGCCTCGTTCCTACGGATGTGCACGTCAAAGTACACAAGAGCCTGAAGGGGTTCCAGTCATTTTCGGTAAGATCTTTTATTGTGCTAAGTTCATTCGACGGGGCATACGCATTTGCCATCCCCTTCGCTGAAACGACGTCAGATTCCTGTGTTCTGCGGATTGTCAAATGCTTATCAGTCTCTGAAGCAATGCTCTGCCTCCTCTTTATCATCCTTTACACGAATTCAGCTGCTAACCCTGGTCACTGATGCCTCTCAGTGCAGTTCTGCCCCACTGGAATGCAAATGGCACCGGCCAGGCCATCGATTATGCATCGAAGATGTTTAATGTAGCGCAACGTAATTACTCGCAGGTGAAAAAGGAGGCACTGGCCATCATTTACGGCATAAAAAGTTCCACGTATTCTTGTACGGAACGCAGTTCCTACTCATCACTCATCAGAAGCCCTTCGCTTCTTTATCCGACCTCACTCTTAGCTACCAGATGCGACAGCCCGTCGGTTGCAAGAGATGCGTCCTTTTTCTCAGCAGTTATGATATTCATTAACCGTCTCCTGAATGGCTTTCCAATATAGATGAACTAGCGCAGTTGTCGAATTTTCCCTATCCGCTGTTCAACTGACAAAAGTCTCTAGATTTTTGCTGTGGACGATGCTTTGCAGCAGAGATTGCTGGATTTTCCTTTGATGGTATAGGAGGTCGTAGCTCCCATGGCCGCTGAACCACGGTCTCGGAAAAAAGGTTCAGTTGTCCTGATGGGTTGGCCTGTGTGTGCACCTTTGGGAGCAGATTCGGAGTGGCGTACGTCTTTTATGAAGCGGAATCAGGTAACATTGTTCAGCAGGTCCTCGTTCTTGCCACAGAGGAGCAAAGTGATCGAATGCTCGTCCCTCCAGCGTTGTGTCCGTGCCTACTCCAGTTACTGCATGCATCGCACTGGGGTATATCTTGCATCAAGGCTTTCGTGTGGCGTCATGTCTACTGCCCTGCGATTGATCACGGTAATGAACTTCTTGTGCAGGCTGTACTCACAACCACGCTGCGCCGCTGCATCAGTTTCCTTCTAGCATTTGCTTGTTGGTGACTAATGCTTACACACTGATTGCTTTGTTCCATGACAAAGCACTGTCTACTTTTCTTGACCTGTACCGGGCCTCGCTGGTTACTGGGTGCAGTCCGGTGGAGAGTTTGTATGGCCGCCCGCTGCATGATTTTTGGGTTCTTCCGACAGCTGCTGATGGGGAACCCATCGAATGTGACTCGGCATCCCAATCTCCACATTCGTCAGTGGATGAGTCCCCATCCATGCCAATGCCAGCAGACCAACCCTCAACTGGCTTCTGCAATCTTCCCACCCCCCTTGACGGTGCTGGTAGTGAATAAAAAGTGGTTGGGTTAGTGAAAGACACCTACATGTACATCTACATATATGTACATACACCGCAAGCCACCGTACGATGCATGGCGAAAGGCGCCATGAACCCTGTACTGAATGGTGAGCCTCTTGCAGAATTTGTTGGCCCTGAAAGCAGAAATACTGCCCACATAATGTGCAGAGCTAAACGCCTAAAGCACTCTTCTGTAAATACGTTAACTATTGACAGATGAACAGTGCGTCTTGAATTCAGAAGTAAAAACCGCTGAGCACTTTTTCATTCCGTCGAAGGAACATGTTTCGGCTAAATCCAAGAGCAGATGCGACAGTGTTTGCCAAACTTAAAATAAACATTTTCTTAATTAGTATTCTGACTATTGTTCTCTGTAGTCTAGTAATTCTCGGTGTTAAAGAATTTGCTTAACAGAAAAGTTTGCGTAACATTCTCAAACGGTGCACTCAGTGCAGAAGGTGAAGGTGAAAAGTTACGTACGTACTTTATTACTTACTCGAACGTACATAGCGTTATCTTTTAGTTACATTATTCCTATAACACGTGTTCATTAGAAGAAGTATTTAACTAATGAAGGACTCGAGTGGCTCGCTAATGAAGATCCAGATTTTATGAAAGATGAAGGCAGTTTACCGGATGACAATATTGATAAGGATGAGGAAGTAATTACTCGTAGTGACCATGGCGCTGAAAGTGAAAAAGAGTGAGAGTCAGACGGAAATGAAGATAGCAATTGTCAATTAGGCTCTTCTGGTGATTGATTTGTGAGAAGTAACAAAGATTCTAAAAAGGAGGAAAACTATTAGCTCAGCCACAAGCAAAGCGAGAAGTAAAATTATTGTAGAAACGTTTTCAGGACCCAAGGCTACAGGAATGTAGCAACTGAAATTTCTGGATTCAGTAAGACAATTAGAATGTTAGAGATTGATAACATTGTACAATACACAAAAAAATACGAGGGCTATTTCGAAAATAATGCCCAACTGGTCGCGAAATGGAAACTCTAGTGAAAATCCGACGATGCCTTGCACAGGTGTTTTGAGAAGTGCCTCTAGAATGCCTATCGGTCGCGCCGCGTCGCTCTTTTCATTTCTGAGCACAAAGTGAGCATGTGAAGATGCCTGGAACAGTATTGTACCCTGACAAGTACGTGTGACTGCTGTGATGTTTCGCCTGATTTCATGCAAACTCTCGTAACACACCCGTCATGCATTTGATTCTTCATGACATTCTCTGGCACACGCTGCAGGGGCAAAGAAGAAGCCCCTGAACCGTTTTCGATGGGAAGCGTTTGATCACCCATCATAAGGCCCGGACTTGGCTCACTATGATTCTCGTCTCTGCTCACATGAACCACTGACTGTGAAGACAATATTTTGGCACAGATATCAAACTGCAGACCAGCATACGGAAACGGCAAAATCACAGGCGGCTGCCTTATATGACGCAAGTATTGGGAAGTTGGTACAACGCTACGACAAATGTCTAAGTTGGAACAGCGACTATGTAGAGAAGTAACTGGAAGATGTTGCAAACGAATCACTTTTGTGTTTCATTGTGGTTTCTGTTTCGCGACCAATTGGGCTTTACCCCCTCGTACATTCAGCTCAAACCCGAATTTGCTGATTATCAGAGAGAAACAGATTAAAAAGAGGTGAAGAGAAATGAGATCCTGGCACTCCTTTGCTTATTTTTTCGGAATGAAGAATGCTAATCACGTGAATGTAATGGAGCTGTGGAATACCGATTTATCAGAAATCGATACTGCAAGAGCTACGATGAGCTGCAAGTGATTCCTTTTCCCATTACATTGTATTCGTTTCGGAGATAACAGAAAGATATCTGGTAAGTTGGTTGCAGTACGTTCAGTTTTAGATGAATTTGTGATCGATCGGAAAATTTCGTACAATATCAGTGGGTTGGAAACCACTGATGAGAAACATCGAGCTCTTCTAGATCGTGGATTTCTACATTCCCCACAAACCTACCAAATGTGTCATTAGGATATTTCCACTTTGTGATGTGAAAATATTTTTTTTACATTCAACCACTCCTATTCAACAAACCTGCCAAATATGGTATTGGGATATTTCCACTTTGTGATCTGAAAATATTTTTTACATTCAACCTCTCCTATTCAACAAACCTGCTAAATAAGGCATTAGGATATTTCCACTTTTTGATATGAAGACATTTTTGTATATTCAACCTTCAAGTCTATTGTAGAAAGCAGCTAGATGGACCTTGTGCAGTCTCAAATTCAGCATCACAGTTTATAGACTAGTGGGCCGTATAAAAGAACGCGATAGGAGTATAACAATGGACAACTGGTGCACAAGTTGCCCCTTGACTTTGTTACAGTTACAGAAAAGTCTTGTGTTTATTGGGACACGCAGAACGAAAAAACGTAAAATATCCTTGGAATTATACGCTCTTTGGGTATAAGAAGGATCTGACATTGGTTTCCACGTGCCGAAGAAGAACAAGACGATTCTGATGCTGCCAACTATCATTATTCCGGTAACACCGATGAAGAGTCGCGGAAGTTAGATATTGTGTTATCTTACAGTGCCATGAAGGGGTCGTTGATACTGTCGACCAAAGGTGCGGCACATATTCTGTGGCTCGTATAACAAGAAGACGGCCTTTCGCAATCTTTTTCGCTCCAATGGACATTGCGGGCATCAATTCACAGATCCTTCTTTTTACTACAATGTAGTGAATACAGCAACTGTGCAAGCTGTTAGAACATGGTTTCCGTAGGCATCCAAAGCGAGTATTTTTTTTTCAACCCTGATTTAGAAACAAATTCTTTTTGCCTTTTTGTACAGTATCATTTACGCACTTGGTTTTTACCTGAATTTATTATTAAAAGTTTCAATAATAGGCTTATTGATTTATGAAACATTTTTTTGCATTGAAAGTGATCACGATGTCCTCATATTTCTTAAGCAGATATTTAATACAATTAGATAGTACTTTGAACTGAGGCGATAATGTATTTTTTGTATTAATTAGACAAAAAATTAATATTTTGATATTATTAATAACTTCAGTGATTGTATATCTCCCATTTAAAAAATAAACTAGTTAAATCAATACTGACAGGAGTTCACATGAAAATTATTTTAGAACCAAGTAACATAAAAGGAAAAACGGACACGTGATCTAGGGGTAGCGTCTTTGATTCATAATCAAAACGTCTTCCGTCCCGGGTTCGATCCCCGACACTGTCTAAATTTTGATAAATAATCAGCATTGGCGGCCGAAGACTTCCGGCATAAGAAGTCAGCCTCATTCTGCCAACGGCCTTGTCAAAGAGGGCGGAGGAGCGGATAGAGGTTCAGGGCACTCTCTTATCCTAGGGGTGGGAAATTGCCCCTAAAGGCGGAAGAATCAACAATGATCAACGACATGAGGATGCAGAAGGCAATGGAAACCACTGCATTAAAGACACGTAATGTGTATCCACAGGACATGTGGCCTGTAATTGAAGAAGTGTCATGATGATCTCTCCATTGGCAAAAGATTCCGGAATAGTCCCCCAGTCGGATCTCCGGGAGGGGACTGCCAAGGGGGAGGTTACCATGAGAAAAAGATTGAATAATCAACGAAAGGATAACGTTCTACGAGTGAGGGCGTGGAATGTCAGAAGCTTGAACGTGGTAGGGAAACTAGAAAATCTGAAAATGGAACTGCAAAGGCTCAATCTAGATATAGTAGGGGTCAGTGAAGTGAAGTGGAAGGAAGACAAGGATTTCTGGTCAGATGAGTATCGGGTAATATCAACAGCAGCAGGTGTAGGATTCGTTATGAATAGGAAGGTAGGGCAGAGGGTGTGTTACTGTGAACAGTTCAGTGACCGGGTTGTTCTAATCAGAATCGACAGCAGACTAACACCGACAACGATAGTTCAGGTATACATGCCGACGTCGCAAGCTGAAGATGAACAGATAGAGAAAGTGTATGAGGATATTGAAAGGGTAATGCAGTATGTAAAGGGGGACGAAAATCTAATAGTCATGGGCGACTGGAATGCAGTTGTAGGGGAAGGAGTAGAATAAAAGGTTACAGGAGAATATGGGCTTGGGACAAGGAATGAAAGAGGAGAAAGACTAATTGAGTTCTGTAACAAGTTTCAGCTAGTAATAGCGAATACCCTGTTCAAGAATCACAAGAGGAGGAGGTATACTTGGAAAAGGCCTGGAGATACGGGAAGATTTCAATTAGATTACATCATGGTCAGACAGAGATTCCGAAATCAGACACTGGACTGTAAGGCGTACCCAGGAGCAGATATAGACTCAGATCACAATATAGTAGTGATGAAGAGTAGGCTGAAGTTCAAGACATTAGTCAGGAAGAATCAATACGCTAAGAAGTGGGATACGGAAGTACTAAGGAATGACGAGATACTTATGAAGTTCTCTAACGCTATAGATACAGCAATAAGGAATAGCGCAGTAGGCAGTACAGTTGAAGAGGAATGCGCATCTCTAAAAAGGGCCATCACAGAAGTTGGGAAGGAAAACATAGGTACAAAGAAGATAACTGCGAAGAAACCATGGGTAACAGAAGAAATACTTCAGTTGATTGATGAAAGGAGGAAGTACAAACATGTTCCGGGAAAATCACGAATACAGAAATACAAGTCGCTGAGGAATGAAATGAATAGGAAGTGCAGGGAAGCTAAGACGAAATGGCTGCAGGAAAAATGTGAAGACATCGAAAAAGATATGATTGTCGGAAGGACAGACTCAGCATACAGGAAAGTCAAAACAACCTTTGGTGACATTAAAAGCAACGGTGGTAACATTAAGACTGCAACGGGAATTCCACTGTTAAATGCAGAGGAGAGAGAAGATAGGTGGAAAGAATACATTGAAAGCCTCTATGAGGGTAAAGATTTGTCTGATGTGATAGAAGAAGAAACAGGAGTCGATTTAGAAGAAATAGGGGATCCAGTATTAGAATCGGAATTTAAAAGAGCTTTGGAGGACATAAGGTCAAATATGGCAGAAGGGATAGATAAAATTCCATCAGTAGTTCTAAAATCATTGGTGGAAGTGGCAACAAAACGACTATTCACGTTGGTGTGTAGAATATATGAGTCTGGCGACATACCATCTGACTTTCGGAAAAGCATCATCCACACAATTCCGAAGACGGCAAGAGCTGACAAGTGCGAGAATTATCGCACAATCAGCTTAACAGCTCATGCATCGAAGCTGCTTACAAGAATAATATACAGAAGAATGGAAAAGAAAATTGAGAATGCGCTAGGTGACGATCAGTTTGGCTTTAGGAAAAGTAAAGGGACGAGAGAGGCAATTCTGACGTTACGGCTAATAATGGAAGCAAGGCTAAAGAAAAATCAAGACACTTTCATAGGATTTGTCGACCTGGAAAAGCGTTCGACAATATAAAATGGTGCAAGCTGTTCGAGATTCTGAAAAAAGTAGGGGTAAGCTATAGGGAGAGACGGGTCATATACAATATGTACAACAATCAAGAGGGAATAATAAGAGTGGACGATCAAGAACGAAGTGCTCGTATTAAGAAGGGTGTAAGACAAGGGTGTAGCCTTTCGCCCCTACTCTTCAATCTGTACATCGAGGAAGCAATGATGGAAATAAAAGAAAGGTTCAGGAGTGGAATTAAAATACAAGGTGAAAGGATATCAATGATACGATTCGCTGATGACATTGCTATCCTGAGTGAAAGTGAAGAAGAATTAAATGATCTGCTGAACGGAAGGAACAGTCTAATGAGTACACAGTATGGTTTGAGAGTAAATCGGAGAAAGACGAAGGTAATGAGAAGTAGTAGAAATGAGAACAGCGAGAAACTTAACATCAGGATTGATGGTCACGAAGTCAATGAAGTTAAGGAATTCTGCTACCTAGGCAGTAAAATAACCAATGACGGACGGAGCAAGGAGGACATCAAAAGCAGACTCGCTATGGCAAAAAAGGCATTTCTGGCCAAGAGAAGTCTACTAATATCAAATACCGGCCTTAATTTGAGGAAGAAATTTCTGAGGATGTACGTCTGGAGTACAGCATTGTATGGTAGTGAAACATGGACTGTGGGAAAACCGGAACAGAAGAGAATCGAAACATTTGAGATGTGCTGCTATAGATGAATGTTGAAAATTAGGTGGACTGATAAGGTAAGGAATGAGGAGGTTCTATGCAGAATCGGATATGAAAGGAATATGTGGAAAACACTGATAAGGAGAAGGGACAGGATGATAGGACATCTGCTAAGACATGAGGGAATGTCTTCCATGGTACTAGAGGGAGCTTTAGAGGGCAAAAACTGTAGAGGAAGACAGAGATTGGAATACGTCAAGCAAATAATTGAGGACGTAGGTTGCAAGTGCTACTATGAGATGAAGAGGTTAGCACAGGAAAGGAATTCGTGGCGGGCCGCATCAAACCAGTCAGTATACCGATGACCAAAAAAAAAAAAACATAAAAGGTGCACTTAGTGTGCCATGCAGCTACTTCTGCACCACGAATATGTGAGCGTGATGGAGGGTCCAGTAAATAAACTTTCTTTGTTTCTAGAGAATGACAAACGTCAGATAGTTTTGGATACCACCGTTGACCAATGCCCGTTGCTGATCTCCCTGGCTCAGACTAATCTGGGAAGGTGTCCGCAGCTCGTGGTCTTGCGGTAGCGTTCTCGCTTCCCGCCACGAGGTCCCGGGTTCGATTCCCGGCGGGGTCAGGGATTTTCTCTGCCTCGTGATGACTGGGTGTTGTGTGTCTTTCATCATCATTTCATCATCATTGACTCGCAAGTCGCCGAAATGGCGTCAACTAAAGAGGACTTGCACTACGGCGGCCGAACCCACTTGGGGACCTCCCGGCCAACAATGCCATACGATCATTTCATTTCATCTGGGAAGGTACCAACAATCAAATCTGGATTCCCCCCAAAGGCAGTAATGTCAAGTGTTTGGCTTTTTATTTATTTCATCTCAAAATTTCTTCAGTTTAGTAGGTAGTTGACCATTAACCTGACATACTATAATGATTTGTTGAAGGAAGTATTGAAGATGATTTAGTATGTACATGATAGCATAAGAAGTGTTTGTGTTTTACTATAACAAACTGATTGTAAGGATACTAATGAAAACAAAACATTGAGCGTAATAAACATTGTAGAATTTAAACTCTAAATATTCCTTGTTATTTGTAAATATGTAGAGTTGTAAGAATTTTGGATGACTCTACATATTTCCAAACAACAAGGAATGTTTAGAGTTTAAATTCTACAATATTAATTACACTCAATGTGTTTTTTTTTTCTGTAGTAGCCTTACAACCAGTTTGTAGTAATAAAACGGAATCACTTTTTATGCTCGCTCTGTCTCTCTCTCACAGTGCGCGAATATATATATATATATATATATATATATATATATATATATATATATATATATATATATATATATATATATATACTCCTGGAAATGGAAAAAAGAACACATTGACACCGGTGTGTCAGACCCACCATACTTGCTCCGGACACTGCGAGAGGGCTGTACAAGCAATGATCACACGCACGGCACAGCGGACACACCAGGAACCGCGGTGTTGGCCGTCGAATGGCGCTAGCTGCGCAGCATTTGTGCACCGCCGCCGTCAGTGTCAGCCAGTTTGCCGTGGTATACGGAGCTCCATCGCAGTCTTTAACACTGGTAGCATGCCGCGACAGCGTGGACGTGAACCGTATGTACAGCTGACGGACTTTGAGCGAGGACGTATAGTGGGCATGCGGGAGGCCGGGTGGACGTACCGCCGAATTGCTCAACACGTGGGGCGTGAGGTCTCCACAGTACATCGATGTTGTCGCCAGTGGTCGGCGGAAGGTGCACGTGCCCGTCGACCTGGGGCCGGACCGCAGCGACGCACGGATGCACGCCAAGACTGTAGGATCCTACGCAGTGCCGTAGGGGACCGCACCGCCACTTCCCAGCAAATTAGGGACACTGTTGCTCCTGGGGTATCGGCGAGGACCATTCGCAACCGTCTCCATGAAGCTGGGCTACGGTCCCGCACACCGTTAGGCCGTCTTCCGCTCACGCCCCAACATCGTGCAGCCCGCCTCCAGTGGTGTCGCGACAGGCGTGAATGGAGGGACGAATGGAGACGTGTCGTCTTCAGCGATGAGAGTCGCTTCTGCCTTGGTGCCAATGATGGTCGTATGCGTGTTTGGCGCCGTGCAGGTGAGCGCCACAATCAGGACTGCATACGACCGAGGCACACAGGGCCAACACCCGGCATCATGGTGTGGGGAGCGATCTCCTACACTGGCCGTACACCACTGGTGATCGTCGAGGGGACACTGAATAGTGCACGGTACATCCAAACCGTCATCGAACCCATCGTTCTACCATTCCTAGACCGGCAAGGGAACTTGCTGTTCCAACAGGACAATGCACGTCCGCATGTATCCCGTGCCACCCAACGTGCTCTAGAAGGTGTAAGTCAACTACCCTGTCCAGCAAGATCTCCGCATCTGTCCCCCATTGAGCATGTTTGGGACTGGATGAAGCGTCGTCTCACGCGGTCTGCACGTCCAGCACGAACGCTGGTCCAACTGAGGCGCCAGGTGGAAATGGCATGGCAAGCCGTTCCACAGGACTACATCCAGCATCTCTACGATCGTCTCCATCGGAGAATAGCAGCCTGCATTGCTGCGAAAGGTGGGTATACACTGTACTAGTGCCGACATTGTGCATGCTCTGTTGCCTGTGTCTATGTGCCTGTGGTTCTGTCAGTGTGATCATGTGATGTATCTGACAGAAACAATAAAGTTTCCCCTTCCTGGGACAATGAATTCACGGTGTTCTTATTTCAATTTCCAGGAGTGTATATTCGCGCACTCGGACTTCGCAGTACGAGTCCTCAAATTTCCGACAATTTTGCATTTTCGAATTTCCTACCAGTGCCATACTGCAATCTTTTCTTAATTCCTCGCCATATTGATGACATCATAGCCCCTGCATCTAGGCAAGGCTCTAGCCCGCTTGTAGGAAATCCAATGAGAAAATGTCGACGTGTGCCATTGTGCCTGTTTCTCCAACTACACTGTACCAGTTTGTTATCCAGTATTCAGTATTTTTAGATCACTGGAGAGCTTTAACAGTACTCGTCAGTGGGTGCAGTCTCATTCCGTTTTGTTTGTCTATCTGCTCAACTTCTTTTCCCCATTTGCTCAACTTCTTTTCCCCACTGAGTACGCTTAAAACATGCTTGCAGGACGACACAGTTTATTAGATGTTTTACTGTTTAATTTAAAACTAAACATTACTTTCTAGAGAAGCAGTTGTATGCTTCAATAAACTGTGGGACTCCCTGCAGTTTTGCTTACTGAAATGGAGTAAGATTTTGAAAAATAGGAAAAGCTTCGAAGCAGTTGTGAAGCAATGTGTTGCATAGTATTACTGCTGAAGAAACGTGAAACTACCATTTAGCATTTGAACTGTGGGGAATCCTCATCTACATATTTTTTAAATCCATGTAGTGTCTATTAATTGCGTGTGGTGAGCAGCTGGTACTCACTAATGCCGTTGAAGATTTTGTAGCCGGAGAGAGGCGTAACCAGGCCTTTCTTGATGATCACGTCCAGGATGATGCTGGATAACACACTCGCCGTTCCGCCGACCACGTAAGGCAGTGCCGACAGTGCTGCGTTCTGCAACAGTGGTGCAGCACATTAGTTACACAGTATGTCTGCGATTTATAGCCGGATCGGAGAAAACTCCTGATCTTAATGGAAGCATTCGTAACCCATGTCCACCATCTCACAATCATATCTAGATTTGTGTTTTAAAAAATGTTGCTACTGCCTAATGTGAATGACAATTCGGAAACAAGTAGGATTCATATGGTACATTTCTTCGTTTAGGTTCCCTGCGATGGAAGTAAAATTATAGAAGATTGTCAACTATTGTTCTATTCGTGCCCTTCCAAAAATGACAAAGCCGGTTGATCAGGAGATTAATGGTGACGTGAAGGTTCACATGGAGGGAAACAGTGATCTCTTTCCTGTCAGTAATAGCAAAAAGTGAGCGATTACATCCACATTCCTATATTACACATTTAGTATTAATTTAAGAAATATGAGGTTATAAGAGTGATATTTCACTCTGCAGTGGAATGTACGTTGTTTTGAAACTTCCTGGAAATGAAAGGTGTGTGGCGGACTGGGACTTGAAACTGGAATCTCTGCCTTTCGTAGACAAGTGATCTGCCAACTGAGCCAGCCCGGCGAGATTCGCGACCTACGCTCACAGCTGCACTTCCCCCAGCACATCTTTTCCTACCTTCAGAGTTCTCCCGCATACCTAGCCATACTAGCATTCCCCGGTTCGAGTCACACGTGTGAAGGTATTGATAGTATACGTGGCCTTAAAAGTTTTAATAAACGTGACGTTACTTCCCGTACTTTTAGTGCTGTTGAAGTATTCAGTAAGGGCATCTGTACTTCTTCTTATTATTATTCAACAAGGCCTTTTTATTGAGGACCCATGGACGTCGTAAGGTGGTTCAAGATGAAGCTACACTCCTGGAAATTGAAATAAGAACACCGTGAATTCATTGTCCCAGGAAGGGGAAACTTTATTGTTTCTGTCAGATACATCACATGATCACACTGACAGAACCACAGGCACATAGACACAGGCAACAGAGCATGCACAATGTCGGCACTAGTACAGTGTATATCCACCTTTCGCAGCAATGCAGGCTGCTATTCTCCGATGGAGACGATCGTAGAGATGCTGGATGTAGTCCTGTGGAACGGCTTGCCATGCCATTTCCACCTGGCGCCTCAGTTGGACCAGCGTTCGTGCTGGACGTGCAGACCGCGTGAGACGACGCTTCATCCAGTCCCAAACATGCTCAATGGGGGACAGATGCGGAGATCTTGCTGGACAGGGTAGTTGACTTACACCTTCTAGAGCACGTTGGGTGGCACGGGATACATGCGGACGTGCATTGTCCTGTTGGAACAGCAAGTTCCCTTGCCGGTCTAGGAATGGTAGAACGATGGGTTCGATGACGGTTTGGATGTACCGTGCACTATTCAGTGTCCCCTCGACGATCACCAGTGGTGTACGGCCAGTGTAGGAGATCGCTCCCCACACCATGATGCCGGGTGTTGGCCCTGTGTGCCTCGGTCGTATGCAGTCCTGATTGTGGCGCTCACCTGCACGGCGCCAAACACGCATACGACCATCATTGGCACCAAGGCAGAAGCGACTCTCATCGCTGAAGACGACACGTCTCCATTCGTCCCTCCATTCACGCCTGTCGCGACACCACTGGAGGCGGGCTGCACGATGTTGGGGTGTGAGCGGAAGACGGCCTAACGGTGTGCGGGACCGTAGCCCAGCTTCATGGAGACGGTTGCGAATGGTCCTCGCCGATACCCCAGGAGCAACAGTGTCCCTAATTTGCTGGGAAGTGGCGGTGTGGTCCCCTACGGCACTGCGTAGGATCCTACGATCTTGGCGTGCATCCGTGCGTCGCTGCGGTCCGGTCCCAGGTCGACGGGCACGTGCACCTTCCGCCGACCACTGGCGACAACATCGATGTACTGTGGAGACCTCACGCCCCACGTGTTGAGCAATTCGGCGGTACGTCCACCCGGCCTCCCGCATGCCCACTATACGCCCTCGCTCAAAGTCCGTCAACTGCACATACGGTTCACGTCCACGTTGTCGCGGCATGCTACCAGTGTTAAAGACTGCGATGGAGCTCCGTATGCCACGGCAAACTGGCTGACACTGACGGCGGCGGTGCACAAATGCTGCGCAGCTAGCGCCATTCGACGGCCAACACCGCGGTTCCTGGTGTGTCCGCTGTGCCGTGCGTGTGATCATTGCTTGTACAGCCCTCTCGCAGTGTCCGGAGCAAGTATGGTGGGTCTGACACACCGGTGTCAATGTGTTCTTTTTTCCATTTCCAGGAGTGTATTTATGTGTGGTGTACACAATCTGCTGTACGTAAAAATGTGCGACTTGTTGGCGATTTTACTGTATATTATCATAATGAAGACTCCTGATTTGCCAAAAGCAGAGAAGCGATTCTTGGTGTCGCAGCTCTCAGGGGCATCCTGCGATGCTCTCTGTGTGAGGCACCCCTGTGCATCTCTGGGAGTCGCAGCTCGATTGCGTAGCCCTCCTCACAGTTGTATGTGTCCTGTGGCCTAGGACCCGTTTCTCCGTCAAACTAGCATGTTCATACTTCTGACATTCAAACCTCCACACAAGCGATAAAAATTTATAAAGTTAAAAAATTACGGTTTCCGAAATATGTATTTGTAATTTAGTAGTACCGGTTCAGTTATCGATCCAAAAGAAGGATGTGAAATACCTATCTTATTTTGTTGCCTCTAGCCTCGTGCCGTGCGTCCATTCGCTGATATATTACTTCCGACTGCAGCAGAGCTAGCGCTATCACCTGATTATACGGTGAGGTTATCGTCTGAGTTCAATGGCCGATTTCCTGAATGAGTTGTACATAACCAAGTGTGGCGAAATCATACTTCAGCGAGGCAGGAGATACCACTCTGTTACATAACAGAAAGGGAACAGACGTACGTAACAGGTCGTTGGTATGAACTTAGGGCAAACATGAGATGATGCTCGTGATTATCCGAGCGTTCTAGGGCGCTGCAGTCATGGACAGTGCGGCTCGTCCCGGCGGAGGTTCGAGTCCTCCCTCGGTCTTGGGTGTGTGTGTTTGTCCTTAGGATAATTTAGGTTAAATAGTGTGTAAGCTTAGGGACCGATGACCTTAGCAGTTAAGTCCCATAAGATTTCACACGTATAACATAACAAAACATGAGATGAGTTTTGTGGATATGCTTACCTTGCGAATAGGAAACCTGAGGATGGTCGCCATGTAGGTGGGTAGGTAGGTGATCTGGCCGAAGAAGTTCCATCCGATGCCAACGTGCATCATGGCGCACGCCCACACGCCAGGGCACTTTATGACGGAGCACCACGGCACCGGCGGCCTCTTCCGCTGGCCCTGCAACACGGGAAATAGACTCACTCGGATGGACTTGCATCCAGATGACTAGCAGACGGAAATCGTATCCGAAGACTCACAGGCTGAAAGAGATGAGCAACAAGAAGACCGAACCAACTATTGTACAGGGAGTTCCAAAGTGATCTTTACAACTTTGATCTCGTATATTTCAGAAATGAGAATAGGTAGAAAGATGCAGTTTGCGGCATAATGTTCACACACACAGATAAGATTTTAGTAACACGCACACACACACACACACAGATAACATTTTAGTAACCGTTTAACAGATTTCAATGTGTCCGCTATCTGTAGCATACAGAATATCTAAGCAATATTTCCTTTCTCCGCATGTCCGACGTAGAATATTCTTATTAACGTGTGTATTGCTACCCCGAATCAAACTCGCATATCCTACAGGTCCCGCAGGTAAACACCATCCTTCACAAAATTCAAAGAAAATGCTCTAATGGGATTATGGCTGGACACTTTGGGGCCAGGAAATTGACCCTCCTCTGCCAATCCAGCGACCAGTAAATGTGTCATCCAAAGCCTTCCTACCGATCGAAGACCAATAAGGATCATTTGATTGTGTGGGTAACTCCGTAATATTGCCTAAATTGGAGCAGTACGGGATAAAGCAATATTTCGTCCACAAAGGACGGCGTCATAAGGACTGCGACTGTCGATAAATATGAATAAAACAGTTTTCTGAGCCAGCCACATATTTATTTTGCCATCAAGTGTTTCGATGGCGCACACCACCATCTTCGGGTGGAGAACTGTTTAGTTATGTAGCTGGTGTTAGGGAAGAGCATTGACGCCTTTCCACAGCACCAGACCAATTTCAACACAGGTTACGTAGCGTCTTTTGCTGGTGGTAAAATTGTGCTTTTAGAAAAGGCACTGTTAAACTAAAAAAAATCTTGAATTTATGAGAGGAAAGTGTATTTACAGTGGCCGAGCGGTTCTAGGTGCTACAGTCAGGAACCGCGCGACCGCTACGGTCGCAGGATCGAATCCTGCTTCGGACGACATGGATGTGTGTGATGTCCTTAGATTAGTTAGATTTAAGTACTTCTAAGTTCTAGGGGACTGATGACCCCAGAAATTAGGTCCCATAGTGCTCAGAGCCATTTGAACCATTTTTTGTATTTATAGGGAAAGTATAGTTGAAGAAAGGCTGCATACTCCTGTTTGTTGTATGTGCTCTCCACTGTAAACTTTGTTTACGAAACGAAGCCTGTGAGGAACAAGAAAGATTACTACATGGTGATGGAATCGCAGATTAATCGGTAAGCATTTTAAATTATGGTTTCGAGAATTTGTTTTTCAAACGCGTTTGTCTCGAAATGACTTTTTTCACATTTGCATGCACTCTAATATAAAAAGTATATAATCGATCCTTATGAAAATTGATAGTATGACTCTTTATAAAATTACAAATTATATGAACCAACCAGTGAGATGATATCATAATTTTAAGGGTTTTTTCATTGCATAATTACAGAAAAATTTCATGAAAATCGAAGTAAATTGTTCCAACGCCTGCACAATTTTCAATTTTGATTATTTTCACCTGCATTGAGGTTCACATTCTTAGAAAATAAGTTTTTAATGTAAAGTCAAAACCTTTTTGATTTCATATGGAACTCGGAATGGCTACAGTGCACGCAATTGGATAACTATATTCACAACCTTCAGCGGACATCACAGCATAACTTCGTTATATTTGGCTGAAATTATTCAAAAAATTCACAAAAACTGTTCGAAATATGAATAAAATGATGTCACAATTTTATTAAATTCTCATTAATTGTACCCACCAAAAAAATATCCCAAAAAATCAATGTCAAACAGCCTCCTAAATTGGTTTCCCCCCTTAAAATGTACATGAATGTAAAATTGTGCGCTTTGAGACATGGCAGTCATATTTCATTCCACTGTCCATGCTCATTATTGACTGTGGTATTACATCATACGTAAGTTAACGTAAAAAGTAATGTACTGTTTATTAGGGGTGAAAAATACACCTACAATATTTTCTGTTCGTTGATGCAATCCGCATAGCAATCAAACTTATGTTTATACTTCGGTTCGTAGTTGAGAATTTCAATATACTTTTAGTGCTTTAAGTCCTGCCCTGCCTAGCAGAGTGTCACGACTTCGTAGACAGTATTTTGGGAAAACAATTATTGTGTACTGATGTCTCCAGAAAAATGTAGACACTTTTTGATAGTCAATATTAGTGGAACAAAATTAAACAAAATGACACACCGCTACAATTCTTGCAGGGGAGGGGGGAGCAGAGGTTATGAGTGAGGTTATTTTATGTGATAAAAAAGTGACCCCCATTATCAGTCGAACGACGTCGCTGCGGATGAACTGGTAACAGAATTACGGCTGCCAGTGTTGCCCGTGTGATAACCGCACGGGACGCCTCGATTGTTTCTTCTAGCTAGTTGCAACCGAGCAGCGCTGGAAGCAGGACTTGTTGACGTTTTTAGTCGGCTAGAACTTTCCTTATGCACATCCTGAACAATATCGTTGGCTTCAAATTTATCAAGAATACAATAGCTTGGCGTTGTACCTCCATCGTGTTTTCTTAGTTTCAATGCCACATCAGTACGTCCTTGCGTTGCTCGAACAACATCTTACTTTATTCATTGCTGCACTGTCGTCTGCTGGAAAACGAGCCGCAAGATCTGTTGAGAGAACAATGGACAACGCAACGCGCAAAACGGCGATGGTGTGTCATGTTGTTCCGAAGATGTTAACTATCAAAGAGTGTCTACATTTTCTGACCGCTCTGTTTTTGCGGATCGTATGAAGACTCCATGAATTCTGGTAATAGGCACACTTGTTTTGATCGAAAACACAGGGCCTCGACAACACAGTCTGTTTATACTGGACGAGTTTAGTATTTATTTGCTAGCCAAACATCTCATGCCTATTATTTGATTCAAAGTATACGAATGTGTCGCCAGAAGGAGCTCAACGACAGCACAGCTCGTGCGGTGAAAGAAAAGCAGTGGAATTTTAGGAAGCTTCGTCAGTGAACTCTCACTCCCGACTAACAAAACAAATTGCTGCCAGTCAGAGAATGACGGTGCTTGCCTTTGGCTTAGCTAACTGCCTCTGCAGCGAGCCGTTTTCTGTACAGATATACTTGTGCTTTACACCTTACTTGTAAATACCGCTGGAAAACTTGTACATAGGTGCAAGAATTATAACTTCGCAAAAAGGAGGACGTCAGTTCCCTACGTTTACAACAACAATGAGTCGCAATTAGACCCAGTTACACTCAGTGAATAACAAATTGAATGATTACACTGGCTCAGTCATAAGTAAATCATGTGGTACACTTTGATTGGTTAAAATATACTGGGAAATGAAGGCAGTCTACAAAGGAGGTAAAACGATCTTGACTGGCTGAGCAGACTGCTCTAGAGACATCTAATCGACTGAGTAGTCAATTACTTCTTTCTAGAACACCCTGCTCAATCAGCCCAGCACCTATCTTCATCGCGGACTAGAGGGTCTGAAGATGATGTAAGTATAATAAATTGAAACGGGTCACCAGTTTAAGTAAAATATTTATGCGATAAAGATTGTTTTTGTAAAATTTCATTGATATACCTGAGATCGCTGTTTTCTGTTCCAGAAAATGTTTACTCACAGATTTAATTGACTTATGGAAAAGCGTCGCCGAAATGCTGAAAGTCGGCACTGGTTGGACGATAAACGCCAGTTATCTCACGAAAGACTACCTAAGAAGTTTCGAGACCCAATATTAGGAGAAGAATCCCCAAATAGAACGGAGCCTCCTACAAGACAAGATTAAACTAACTGCAGCGCAGACGCAGGCATTTTGTAGCCATCGGAAAAATGCTCCTATCCGACCCCAAAAAGGCACATATACCGCTGTTTAAGAGACTCTCACTGGTAAGTGGGGTACCAGGTACCTCATTCCACCTTCCTCAGCCTCTTTAAAAATTTGCCCAAAAATTATGGCATGTCAACGTATTCATGCTCTTTTTAACGTGCAATCCACCTTTCACTCCCACAAACTCCTCAAACTCTAACTCGCTCACGCCCACAAGTCCATCCACTCCCACTTGCCCATTGTCACTCTCTTATTCATCCCATCTTATTGTCATTATCTCTGTTTCTCTCTAACCGTCGTTGTCTCCTGTCTCACAGTCACAGTCCCTTCGTTCTGTCCCAATACTACTGTCTCCTAACATTGTCACTGTCTCCCTCCTTCTCTCTTTTACAGCTACTATCTCATTCATTGCTTCCCACTGCTGCCGTCTCTTCTGTCACTTTCTCTTCCACGTTGTCACTGTCATAGACTCTGTCTCTCATAATCACTGGTTCTCACGCACTTCCACTTTTTCCTTCTCTTTATTCCTCTCTCACTGGCGTTAGCTTCTTCACTCTTTTGCTACCACTGTTCTGTCGCTATTGCTGTGTTTCACTGCCACTGTGTCACTCTCTTTTTCTCACATTAACACTGTCTTCTGCTCTTCTATATCACGACCACAGTCTATTATCTTCCGGTATTATCTACTTTCACGTCTTTTACCCACTGTCAACGTCTCCTCCTCTCTCAGCATAAAAAGAAGCGAATATGTATGCATGCCAAAATTTTTGTGAAAATTTTTGAAGGCACTGATCAAGGTAAATGGAGCAGTTGGTACCCACTTTACCGTCAAGGCCTTTAAAGCAGCAGTATATTCGCCTTTTTGTGTTCTGATAAGAATATTTATTCTTTGGGTGACTTCTTTTCCTTGCTACAGCAAAACATGTCACTCAAATGAAAAGAATTTTATAGATCAGAAAAACTTTGATTGTTTACTTACGTGAAATTGAAATAACACAAAACTAATTTTACGTCTCAGATATGATTTTTTCCATGTACTTCGGAACCCTTCTGATGACGGTAGAGGCTATTTCTCCAAGCTATGTCACTTTATGAACAACATTTTCGCATCTCCACATGATTTTACGTGCATATTTTACTTGTGCAAGTACGATAATTTAGATCCTCTCTGTATCTCTCTGTATCACGGAAACGGATAAAGATATCACGAAAATTTTCAAGTTCTTTCGAGATCATGATCTTAGGACTATATCGTAAAAATTACAGCCATATACTGTGCATAGCCGTCTTGGATCCGGTGTTTAGTTTTGGTACCCAAAAACCAAATTTTTCGGGTTTTCTAAGAAATCGCCAATGAACTAAATGATGCCTCCATAAGCCCCTTAATGCGCACCGTAGACCATGTCTAATGCAAAGTGAACCAACTGATTTACTTCATTTGCGAAATCTGGATGAAACTTCGATCCTGCACTATAAGATATTTACCGTAAGACGATCCTTCTGTTGAGTGTACACCTGGCCCCTAGCCCAAGGGCTATCCAACATTCTTGATCTCTTTTATGTGCAGGGGTTTGCAACACACCATGTAGTAGTGCATGTTATCGCAAACACACCAGTTCTTCTTGTACTCAGTAAGCGAATAGTAAATGAAGAAACCCTAACATCTGGTCCAATGCGTTCTCTATCATGCAGTTCGCAATTGTTTTCCGAGTATGTATGTGGATGTAGATACGAGTTCGGTGCGCGACAAATTTTTCACTTGGCAGCAAGAGGGAGGAAGGGGAGGAGCAGTTGCCCTCTTCAGCCCCCAGCGAAGAGTTTAAGTAGTCCAGGACCAAGCGAAAGTAACGTCAATGGAACGGGAATGTGTGAGACGACGATGTTTATTAATCGAATTTAATAGTGACCGATGCATCAATATAGATTGTAAGAGGAAATAGTACGTGTCGTACACTTTAATGTGGCCTTTTCTGGTTGGTGAAATTTGGCTGACTTCGGGGCACTATGGAATGTTTACGCTCGTTGCAGATCTTAGTTGCGCAGCAATATTGTGCATCGTATCAGTAAGGTATCCATTATGAAAGTAGTGTTCAGTTGTGTGTGTTACTTTGCCAATTTTACTAATTATTATTATTATTATTTCTTTACTTTCTCAGACGTTAAGTCTGGTTAAGTATGGAAAGTGACGCGGACCTTGATCAAGCGTCACTTCCTATTAACTGTACGGAATGTGTTATATTGCATTTAGGAACTTTCGGGTAATTGAACATGTATCAATAATTACGGATTTCTGTAGTTGTATATATATGGATGTAGCTGTATTGCATTGATGTACTGGTGGATATTGTGTGGTATGACTCCTGTAGTTGATAGTATAATTGGTATGATGTCAACTTTATCCTGATGCCACATGTCTTTGACTTCCTCAGCCAGTTGGATGTATTTTTCAATTTTTTCTCCCGTTTTCTTTTGTATATTTGTTGTATTGGGTATGGATATTTCGATTAGTTGTGTTAATTTCTTCTTTTTATTGGTGAGTAAGATGTCAGGTTTGTTATGTGGCGTTGTTTTATCTGTTATAATGGTTCTGTTCCAGTATAATTTGTATTCATCATTCTCCAGTACATTTTGTGGTGCATACTTGTATGTAGGAACTTGTTGTTTTAAAAGTTTATGTTGTAAGGCAAGCTGTTGATGTATTATTTTTGCGACATTGTCATGTCTTCTGGGGTATTCTGTATTTGCTAGTAATGTACATCCGCTTGTGATGTGATCTACTGTTTCTATTTGTTGTTTACAAAGTCTGCATTTATCTGTTGTGGTATTGGGATCTTTAATAATATGCTTGCTGTAATACCTGGTGTTTATTGTTTGATCCTGTATTGCAATCATGAATCCTTCTGTCTCACTGTATATATTGCCTTTTCTTAGCCATGTGTTGGATGCGTCTTGATCGATGTGTGGCTGTGTTAGATGATACGGGTGCTTGCCATGAAGTGTTTTCTTTTTCCAATTTACTTTCTTCGTATCTGTTGATGTTATGTGATCTAAAGGGTTGTAGAAGTGGTTATGAAATTGCAGTGGTGTAGAGCGATTGCCTTGTGTATTTTGCTAGTTTCTGCTCGTTCTAGAAATAATTTTCTTAAATTGTCTACCTGTCCATAATGTAGGTTTTTTATGTCGATAAATCCCCTTCCTCCTTCCTTTCTGCTTAATGTGAATCTTTCTGTTGCTGAATGTATGTGATGTATTCTATATTTGTGGCATTGTGATCGTGTAAGTGTATTGAGTGCTTCTAGGTCTGTGTTACTCCATTTCACTACTCCAAATGAGTAGGTCAATATTGGTATGGCATAAGTATATATAGCTTTTGTCTTGTTTCTTGCTGTCAATTCTGTTTTCAGTATTTTTGTTAGTCTTTGTCTATATTTTTCTTTTAGTTCTTCTTTAATATTTGTATTATCTATTCCTATTTTTTGTCTGTATCCTAGATATTTATAGGCATCCGTTTCTTCCATCGCTTCTATGCAGTCGCTGTGGTTATCCAATATGTAATCTTCTTGTTTAGTGTGTTTTCCCTTGACTATGCTATTTTTCTTACATTTGTCTGTTCCAAAAGCCATACTTATATCATTGCTGAATCCTTCTGTTATCTTTAGTAATTGGTTGAGTTGTTGATTGGTTGCTGCCAGTAGTTTTAGATCATCCATGTATAGCAAATGTGTGATTTTGTGTGGGTATGTTCCAGTAATATTGTATCCATAATTTGTATTGTTTAGCATGTTGGATAGTGGGTTCAGAGCAAGGCAGAACCAGAAAGGACTTAATGAGTCTCCTTGGTATATTCCACGCTTAATCTGTATTGGCTGTGATGTGATATTATTAGAGTTTGTTTGGATATTAAGTGTGGTTTTCCAGTTTTTCATAACTATGTTTAGGAACTGCATCAATTTAGGATCTACTTTGTATATTTCCAATATCTGTAGTAACCATGAGTGGGGTACACTATCAAAAGCTTTTTGGTAATCAATGTATGCGTAGTGTAGTGACCTTTGTTTAGTTTTAGCTTGATATGTCACCTCTGCATCTATTATCAGTTGCTCTTTACATCCTCGTGCTCCTTTGCAACAGCCTTTTTGTTCTTCATTTATAATTTTGTTCTGTGTTGTATGTGTCATTAATTTCTGTGTAATGACTGAAGTTAATATTTTGTAGATTGTTGGTAGGCATGTTATGGGGCGATATTTAGCTGGGTTTGCTGTGTCTGCTTGATCTTTAGGTTTCAGATAGGTTATTCCATGTGTAAGTGTATCAGGGAATGTGTATGGGTCTGCAATGTAACTGTTAAATAATTTAGTTAGATGTGAATGTGTTGAGGTGAACTTTTTTAGCCAGAAATTTGCTATTTTATCATTTCCAGGGGCTTTCCAATTGTGCGTAGAATTAATTGCTCGGGTGACTTCATGTTGCAAAATTATCACTTCAGGCATTTGTGGTATCATCTTGTATGAGTCTGTTTCTGCTTGTATCCACCGTGCATGCCTGTTATGTTGTACCGGGTTTGACCATATGTTGCTCCAGAAGTGTTCCATGTCTGTTATGTTTGGTGGATTGTCTATTTTAATGTGTGTGTTATCTATTGTCTGGTAAAATTTCTTTTGGTTTGTGTTGAATGTTTGGTTTTGTTTCCTTCTATTTTCACTTTTTTTGTATCTTCTAAGTCGTTTGGCCAATGCTTGTAACTTCTGCTTCTTTTCATCTAATTGCTCCATTGCTTCTTGTTGTGAGATTTTACCTAACCTTTTTCGTTTTTTGTCTGATATTTCATTTCTTATAAATTGTGTTAGCTGTCCGATGTCTTTTCTCAGTTTTTCTATTCTGATCTGTAGCCTGTGTTGCCATGCTGGTTTTGTGGGTTTCTTCTGTGTGTTGGTTGGTTCTGATCTCTGCCTAGCGTGTATATTTAGTGTAGTGAGTGCTCCTACATAAACCAGTAGTTGTAACTCTTCCATTGTTGTATTTTCATTTATTTTGTTGTGTATGATTGTGTTGATAGTTGTTATTGTTGTTTCGACTTGTGGGTTATTTGGTGGTCTATGCAAGAATGGTCTAATGTCTGTATTTGTGTCTTTGTATTCTATATATGTCAGCTGAAATTTCTCTTCTATATCTAACATGTGTGTCACTTCGTGTTCTATTTGTGCTTGTTCTGGTGGCTGTCTTAAGATGTCGTTTTCCTCTGGTTGTTTAATTGATGTGTGTTGTTCTTTGTGTGTTTGCTCTGGGATGTTTGAGTCCATTACTGTATTTTCTTCTTCTTCTTCTGATTGCACATTATTTTGTTCTAGTATTTGTTGTACTTGTTGTTTGATGTTTTCTAATTCTGACTGGGGTATCCTGTTATTTTTGATTATTACACGGATCTGATCAGCTAGTCGTTGTTCTGTTAAAAATTTTAATTCTGGGTATCTGGTAATAAATGTTCTGTGTACTTGTGATCTGTATCCAGTTGTGTTGGTTCCTAGGTTTGTTGCTTGGTAATAACAGAACATGAGGTGTCGATTAACTTCATCTGACCATCTCATCCTCTGTCTTTGTTTTCCTTCTAGGGTGGTTGCAGGAAGCATATCCTGCAAAACACCTCTATTTGGATTTAAATCATTTTCCAGTTGGCTAGCAGTGTCGTTACCATTGTGGGCGGGCATAGGGTTCAAGCGTCGTCCCCGACCATGACGGCGCTTGTCCGAGGCTTCTTTAGTTCTGTCCTGAACCAAGTAATCACACTAAAAGGGGGGTTAGCCCTATTAGTGGTTTGTTCTTTTCGTCGCCTTTTACGACTGGCAGAACATACCGGAGGCCTATTCTTCTTCTTATTATTATTATTGTTATTATTATTATTATTCATCAAATGCACTAACTCAATATACGTCCTTCTTTTTTATGAACAGCAAGCTGGCTGCTCTGGGAGTAGGTGGCAGGATTTATTCCAGCAGCCCATGTGCCCCTCACAAGATTTTTCTCCCAGAATCCTTCGCAAAAGAGGCACCTTGCAGTGTACGTAGTGAAAATTAGGTTGACTGATAAGTAAGAAATGACGAGATAAAGGAATATATGGAAAACACTGACAAGAAGAAGGGACAGGATCATAGGGCATCTGTCAAGACATCAGGGAATAACTTCCGTGGTACTAGAGGGAGCTGTTAAGTGTAATAACTGTACAGGAATACAGGAAAATGGAAGATTGGAATGAGATTGGAATACATCCAGAAAATAACTAGGGAAGTAGTTTGCAAGTGCTACTATGAGATAAAAAGCTTGCCATCGGAGTCCGTGGCGTGCCATATCAAACCAGCAGAAGGCTGAAAAAAGTGCAGATGTGGGCGGAGTGGAGCACCGACCTGCATCTTGTCCGTGCCGACTGAGGCCTCGATGTAGCGGCGCTCCTCTTCGGAAATCCATGGATGGTCTGCGGGCGAGTCGTAGACAAGCGCGAGCCACGGCACGTACCACAGCAGGGCGATGGCGCCGAACACGTAGAAGGCCAGCGGCCAGCCGCCGGCCAGGTTAGAGTCGCACAGCAGGCCCGACACGGGCAGGCAAATGCTCAGGCCCAGGTAGCTGCCTGCCGCAGACACACAGAAACACACTACCGCTCATACACCAGTCACAAGCAACGACAAGAGTTGTAAAACTACCGTAAGCTACAGCGGACTAAGATAAGTAAACATAGATTCTGCTAGTTTTCCTAGTAGCCTCGGTCAGTTAAGATCGTAAACACATTACCTCTACGTAAGGTATGTTGCATAAGTGTCAGGCGTTATCTCACCAATACCACCGATAATCGTACCATTTACTGCGTCATTTATGCACTGTACCACAACTACCCGACCGTAATTTTGGTAGATCGCAACTCTAGCATCAACAAAATTACTACAAAATCCGATCAGTAGTAAGGCTCTCCAAAACCACGATAAGTACCCCATACGCAGTGCTTGGCTCACGGAATTCATCAGACCTTCAGAAGCTAAACTTTCTGGTCACAAATAAGTCCTGACATAATCAAAATCCTATATTTTTAATTATCCCCCGTGATATTTCTGCATTGGATCAGTTTTAAATACTCTTTTCATTTCGTGCATTACAGGTGCCTGCAACAAAGAGGTTTTGTGTCAGTTCTCCCTGATATTGTATCTTCCTATCCCGCATATTCTCGTAAGGTGTCGTTCCAAACACGATCCACCATAGAGATGCCACCGCCTTCCCTCGAAGTGCATTTCCAGTGCGAGTAATCTCGAAAGTTTTCTTTCGTTTAGCGCCCAAGTTCCGGCTCATACTCTCAAGTATTCTGTCGTACATAATACTTTTCATATTCTTTGGTTCACTTCTACTCTAGATTAAATGACAGTTGATATATTGTACACGTACTTGACTGACTTTTTTGTCTTCGGATGTTATACGTAAGAACAGAATATATATCAAAAGCATAGTAATTTTGGAGGTTACCACTCATTGTTCACACAGGCGAAATGTAGTTAACAATATCTATAATGGAGCCCAAGATATTTAAAGTAAACATGAGTGTATTCTAAGTCTGCAGGTTCACAAGTCTCTGCTTCTTATTATCAGTAGATTACCACAGCATTCATTACGTTCATAAGCCAATATGAGAGGTAACGTGCTAAATTGTTCACATACTAAATTAATTCATGTGACAACTATCATGAAGACTTATTTCGATTTATACAGAAGTATTAATCATAATAGTGTAAACTGTGAATTGGATATTAAAAGTCTATCGTTCTTTTTGCGATAAATTGGTCATTATTCATCGGAAAATACGACTGTTGTAGCAGCGACCACAACGCCAAACGGCGGCAACGTGCCCTGGAGCACAGAAAGTGTAGCATTGGCTAAATGGATAACCCAGGGTGGAATTTGAAAATTTAAAATGCTTCATAATCGACTCATTAAGAGCTGTAATCTTATGTTAAAGGCTTAACACAATAAATCAAGTACGATAGTTAGAAAGAGTGTGTATGTCTGAAGGCACTACATTTTCATTATTCATGCTGTAAAATTTCAGCATCAGGCATGGTTCAAATGGCACTGAGCACTATGGGACTTAACATCTAAGGTCATCAGTCCCCTAGAACTTAGAACTGCTTAAAGCTAACTAACCTACGGACATCACACACATTCATGCCCGAGGCAGGATTCGAACCTGCGACCATAGCGGTCGCGCGGTTCCAGACTGAAGCGCCTAGAACCGCTCGGCCACAACGGCCGGCCATCAGACATGACTTTCAAATTCATCACTTCGTTACTACTAACTACATTTACGACACATCTTACAGAAAGATTCCCCATATAGCACTGAATGTACATACAAAAGTATACGATTGTACGACGAATAGTTCATGAGATATGACGTCATAAACATTTAGAAATGTGTGAAACGAGTTTTTCCTTACAATGGATAGCAAGATACCCAGACTATACTCGCTCAGTGACAGGGGACTTAGCAACTTCCAATTTCAAACATAATTTCAAACACTTTTAAAACTCTGAACTTCATGTAATTAACACATTAACTCATTTTTCAAGAAATCAGACATCTGAATGTGTTTCGTGTATATATATACAGGGTTATTACAAATGATTGAAGCGCTTTCACAGCTCTACAATAACTTTATTATTTGAGATATTTTGACAATGCTTTGCACACACATACAAAAACTCAAAAAGTTTTTTTAGGCATTCACAAATGTTCGATATGTGCCCCTTTAGTGATTCGGCAGACATCAAGCCGATAATCAAGTTCCTCCCTCACTCGGCGCAGCATGTTCGAAAGCATCGTTGATGCGAGCTCGCAGTTCTGGCACGTTTCTTGGTAGAGGAGGTTTAAACACTGAATCTTTCACATAACCCCACAGAAAGAAATCGCATGGGGTTAAGTCGGGAGAGCGTGGAGTCCATGACATGAATTGCTGATCATGATCTCCACCACGACCGATCCATCGGTTTTCCAATCTCCTGTTTAAGAAATACCGAACATCATGATGGAAGTGCGGTGGAGCACCATCCTGTTGAAAGATGAAGTCGGCGCTGTCGGTCTCCAGTTGTAGCATGAGCCAATTTTCCAGCATGTCCAGATACACGTGTCCTGTAACGTTTTCTTCGCAGAAGAAAAAGGGGCCGTAAACTTTAAACTGTGAGATTGCACAAAACAGGTTAACTTTTGGTGAATTGCGAATTTGCTGCACGAATGCGTAAGGATTATCTACCGCCCAGATTCGCACATTGTTTCTGTTCACTTCACCATTAAGAAAAAATGTTGCTTCATCAGTGATAAGTTTCGCACTGAACGCATCCTCTTCCATGAGCTGTTGCAACCGCGCCGAAAATTCAAAGCGTTTGACTTTGTCATCGGGTGTCAGGGCTTGTAGCAATTGTAAACGGTAAGGCTTCTGCTTTAGCCTTTTCCGTAAGATTTTCCAAACCGTCGGCTGTGGTACGTTTAGCTCCCTGCTTGCTTTATTCGTCGACTTCCGCGGGCTACGCGTGAAACTTGCCCGCACGCGTTCAACCGTTTCTTCGCTCACTGCAGGCCGACCCGTTAATTTCCCCTTACAGAGGCATCCAGAAGCTTTAAACTGCGCATACCATGGCCGAATGGAGTTAGCAGTTTGTGGATCTTTCTTGAACTTCGTCCTGAAGTGTCGTTGTACTGTTATGACTGACTGATGTGAGTGCATTTCAAGCACGACATACGCTTTCTCGGCTCCTGTCGCCATTTTGCCTCACTGCGCTCTCGAGCGCTCTGGCGGCAGAAACCTCAAGTGCGGCTTCAGCCGATCAAAACTTTATGAGTTTTTCTACGTATCTGTAGTGTGTCGTGACCATATGTGAATGAATGGAGCTACAGTGAATTTATGAAATCGCTTCAATCATTTGTAAATGGGAGTGAATTTCCTTAAAGAATTGCGGTTTGACTAGTAGTCTATAATCAGTAGCTCATCGCCACTGATTTTTTTTAAAGAATCGACCTCTCTTGTTTAAAGCAGCTTTAAATTTTATTGAACATTTGTTGGAAGTCCCTAAGCAGTCAGTCAGGGAAGTTTGCATAACTTGAGCTACGCTGCCTCAAGATATACTCATTACCCGAAACAGACGTCACCCTATTGAATTGTCATGTAATGTACGAGTAGTAGGAAAATAAAATCATTAAAGCTCTTCCTTGTCAACAAATGGTTCCATCTAGTTGTATTTTATGCTCGACCTGTAGTCCATAACTCGTTACCTCTTATTTCCATGTCACGAGATGCCCTTCCTGACAATTACATATAAAAAATCATCACTGCAAGTACATTATCGAAAGACAATAGCCGGCCGGTGTGGCCGTGCGGTTCTAAGCGCTTCAGTTTGGAACCGCGTGACCGCTACGGTCGCAGGTTCGAATCCTGCCTCGGGCATGGATGTGTGTGATGTCCTTAGGTTAGTTAGGTTTAAGTAGTTCTAAGTTCTAGGGGACTGATGACTTCAGAAGTTGAGTCCCATAGTGCTCAGAGCCATTTGAACCATTTTTGAAAGAAAATAAACAGTATCCCCCCCGCCCCCCCCCCCCCACACACACACAAAAAATGAAAACAAAATAAAACTGATAACATTGATTCCCACTCATCATCTAACCACTAGTTAATCTTGAACATGCAGTAAATCGTTTAGATCACTTACTAATCAAAACACAGTAATCACTTAAAGGCACTTCGTCGTTAATCTCGTACGTCCCTATCGCTACATTATAGTACAAGTTCAAATCATCCTGAACACCCAAAGAATCTGCATCATCTGTTTAACATCTTAATCATTGAAACGCATATTCCTACCATTAATCACAACAAAAGTTCACTTGAAATAACGAAATTCTAATACCACTACCAAACAATGTAGAAAATCTAAAAATAGTAGTGGAAAATTCTTCCTCTTTTAACCAAATTATCCATAACAAATCATTGTTAACAGTAAATTGTCGAATTCCATTGATCTCTTACGTTCGACATTTCTTTTATTCTACCCTGCGGTTTCATAACCCTCTGTTTTGGAACATCATCGGGAACTTTGTTCCTGCGACAACAGTTCCCCTTCCATTTTCCTAGAAAAAGCACCCCTAAAACTATGCCCACGCAAAACCCACGTACATTACCAGCAGGCACAATACGTTGTTAGGTAGTGCTCATTCACCTCACTATAACGCTAAACGCGGATTGAAGTCTTCTTGCAAGGTTACATTTCCTTGCGACTTGTGGTGCTGCATCAGGCATATTGAACCTCAGGAACTTTCCTGCAGTTTAACCGTTTTGCCCCCCTTCCCCCCAAACTTCCACCATCATTTCTGGGACCTCCAGGTCCTCAAGCACACTCTCCTGAAATAATTTAGCCTTGATGACCCGAACAGTAAGCCAACAATCGTTTTTCTTCTCCAACCCCACCCCTTCTTCTGAGGAGGTAAGGCCACCACAGATGTCGAAACTTCTGCGTTCATCCGCAATAATCCACTACCCACACCTGCAACACACGCACCCTCGTCGATTAACTCTTGTGCATCCTCCGCAGTATTTACAAGAAAGTCACTGTCTGTTATTCCACTCTGCACGACACCCATGCAATTCCGTTCCATTTGACTCAAGATCCACGGCCTGTGAACAACACACATTATCATCCAGTGTGATAGGTAATACTGCACTTAAATTAGTCATGTTATTGTCCACACATTTACTTAAGAACAGCATAATTCATTTACAAGGATCCTCTAGAGTGCGACGTTGAAAGCTCAATATGTAACAACCTGCATTTGAAAGTGTTGAGTTAGCAATTATGACAGGAAAAATATTAGCTACTAACGACTCACCAAGAGCATCAGGAGAGTGACAGAGAATAAGTGTCCTATATGTGCAGAGACCAAAGTTCTATAGGACGTATGAATTACATTTCACAAAATGAACGTCGTCGATATTCAGGAACTGTTCTAAACAAACCATTAACTTGCACAACGAACACAGAATGAAAAATGGCGCGCCTCCGTGATCTCAAACGTTCGCAGTATCAAGATCGAAGGCGCGCCCCTTGGGAGCTAGAAACCGTGCAGGATGTTCAGCTAGGTATCCACTCTTAAAGAAGGCATATATAAAGATATGGGGGTAACGGGCTGATAAGAACCGATGGAATGCGATGGCATGCAAAAGAACGTGAAACATCCTATCGTGGAACTTATTGTGAAACTGGCTATCCTTTATGGCGTAGCTGCAGATAGTGCGATAATCTGTTTTATAGGCACGGAAAAAACAAACATTCAGAGACCAGATTTGTCCAATGGTCCCAGGTGGTATGAACTGCCATGTTACACGCTTTTCAGAAGGGATTGTTTTCTCTAAACGAGTATGATTTTTTAATGCGAATCAGGAATCAAGCAAAAGCAACTTATTTTGACCAGCTATTGGCCGAAAGCAGTGCTCATACCATAGCTGTATTCTTTAAGCCCATTTGCTTGCCGTGACGTAAATATTCCATAGTTCGATTACAAGATCACGCACACGAGAAAGAATCGTAGGGGGTGGAGGACCTCCAACTTCTCGCAGTACAATAAATAACTCTCCAGCCAATTTAACACCCAGATTAACAGCCGGAATAATAGTAAACGAGTGCTTTAAGGCACTCGTATACTTGATCTTGATACAACTCTCTTGGTACCTCGAATTTCCAGGGTTCCTTTTGTATGCATTTCAACTTGAAATCCTGATTGGGCGGAGCTGAAAACAATTTCCTAACTGAACGATAGGATAAGTTTGTTTATCTCATTTACAAATTTTCGAGCCAATTCTTCAGTTTGTTGCGCAGTGTCAAGTTCTTGACTTGTTTGAAATTTCGTTATCTTATGTCTTCCAGTTCCGTAGCACTGTTTGAAATTATGCAGTGATCTACAGCTTCCCTTGAAATGACTATAATTATATCGCGTGCAATTTGATGTCCATAACGTAATAGGTCACTATGACGCACATCCTGTAAATTGTATCGAGCAGCCGTGAAAAGCGCAAACGTCAGTTCTTGTAACATGTGCACCTTCTCCCCCCTTGAATACCCGTAGTTTTTCTTATACACTACACTGGCATGTTGATGCTGTCTTAACGGAAATCTTCTCGTAATTGTTTTTTTGCAATGCTAAGAATGATCTCCCATGTACGTAATTGTGCGTAGCACCCACTCTTCGGAGAATGGTTACCATTCATTACGTTTCACTGGAGACGGGATTTGTGGCTCCCCGTCCGAAAAGGATGATGAACTATATTGGCTCGACACCTGCTTCAATATCGCTTTCATTTGTTAAGCACGTACCGTCATCATTATACTCCTCATGTAAATTGTCGGCACAGTCGATCGTATACGACACCATCCATTCCACTGACTCATCTTGGAGAAACGCTGATATCTCATTTGCCACATCTTTCTCACTCTGTGAAATTTCTCGGGTTCCTTTCTGACGAAATGTCAACTTCGGCAACTGATGTTATGGATATAATGCAACGTTTGCTTTGTTTATAGTTTCCTATTGGTATGCTTTGTATCAATACTACTAGTAAGTACTGTACCATAGCTATGAGTTACTCGTGGACTAAGCAGTTCAGCTACGCGCCGTAGCCTCGTGCTATGCGCACCACTGGCTACCTCGAGTCCGACTCCATGCTGCCGTTACCAGCCAATACTGTGGTTGCATAGCAGACAATATGTGGGGCGTCGAATGCCTTAAACATCATTGGCCTTTTGCGAGCTCGGGTTGAAGGCATTCCTTGTTAGACTCCGCATTTTCAAAAGGTATTGAAGCTAATAATTCTGCATTACTCCCCTTAACCTCTACAACATTACTGCTATATGCATCCGTGCAAGCACCACCCTTTTCCATCTTTCAACTTCTTCAAAATCTCTATATTCCTAAACGCGGAAGGTATATATTTGCGCTAGTTTTTAACGCATCTTTCTTCACGTTGCTTCAGCCTCCATATACTTTAGGTTATCTCCTTTGCACTGCTCTGTTCGTCACCCTTTACTTTCACTCCCAAAAACTGGGAGTCAGCAGCAGGCCAGCAGTTAGTAGAGTTTAAATCTCTTGGTGGCTGTTTGTAGAATCATGTCGACTCGTATACGCTCGTAGGCCTCGCTGTATAGATGGTGACTGCCACAATACCTTTGATTAAAAATGAAGGTTATTTATACTGGCCTGCTGCAAACTTATTTTGCTACTGCTTCCCTTTAAGTCCGTGGCTTTGGTGGGATGGTAAGCTGTAGTATCTTTGACTTCCTGCAGTGTCGGTATTACTTACGCTCTTGGCCTTTCCACTTGACGACGACATGATGTAACCACCCTGACGCCTCAACAGTCATATTCTCAGCAAACTGCCTTGATCTGCTTCTCTAGCATTAATCGAGGGAAATCTATTAATTGTACCCTGCCATGCCAAATAATTTATTTGCCGTGCAACGCAGTTGTCGAAAATTTTCTGGGAAATCGCAAAGCTGAAAACTATGTAGAACTGGTAAACGAGGTGCCTATCAGTTTCATTTCTCTTATGTGGATGATAAAACTAAGAAGGACCACTACCAAGGAAGGCGGAATATGCATATAACGGTACCTTACTGCTGAAGTTTGCAAAAGCACCGTTCCAAATTGCACAGCTTGACAAAAGAAGTAAACTATGCTGAAGGATAGCAGTAAACAAAATGAAACTTTATATGTTCAGAAGATATATAATGTTATTTCAGCGATTACAGTACCACGTTTACAAGGGATTCGACTTTATGATGCCATTTATCAGTCGGACATTACACCCTCACCCCGCCCTCTGGTCCGGATGCGTGCACTGATTTGCCTCCCTGGGAAGGGTGTCATAAGGCAATTGATCATCTCTGATGTGCCCCGTCGTGGGATGGTAACCTTGACCTACAGAATTTATTTCTCTAAGGAGGCAACTAGAAAAATGAGCAACAGAAACTGAATCTCTACAAAGAACAAAAGAGATCGTTCTGATATGATAGGAATAACTGTTACTCTTTGAAAACAATTTTATGAAGGTTGAAGAGAAAGCACAGTCTGTCACCATCTATTACTCTCCAAGGTCAGAGTCGGTTGTGGTCCCGATCGGTGGCATACGTGCTTTGTCATTGTCTGGTAGGGCTATAACGGTGGCGCGATGTTTACTTGGCGGTAGACTTGGTGGCACACTCTATAGTACACACGTCTGCACACATTGCTGGAGAACTGCTTTTTTTTCTCCTTTATTGTATTTCAATTCCTCCCGAAGGGGGTGGGCTGGCAGCAGCTTATTACGCTGCTCTGCAGCCTACAGACTTTTTAAAACGTAAGAAAGAAGATAAGAAACAATAAAAGCAGGCGATAAAACGGTGACTGAAATTGTAAAACGGCGGAAAATTGTGGAAAGTTGAAACATAAAGCAAAGGGGTAGCAAAGCTAATAAAATACACAGGAAGCAGACAGGGAACATAGTAGACAGACAATTAAAAAACATGGCGACAGTCTGGTTTCTGTTCGCAAGAAATATAAAAAACACACCCAGCGACAGTATGATGTCCGTTCGCAACACTTCGGAGAAGACACACAACACTGAACACTCATTGTAAGCACTGTACTAAAATGTCTGCACAAATATAACACACGATAGCCGAGGGCAAATAGGGGGGGGAGGGGGGGACCTGGGCAGATGGGGGGTCGGGAGAACTGCGAGCGGCAGTCCTATATATGCCACCCGGCGTAGGAATACCGGGAAATAGCCGGCGTCATGTGGCTTCGCGGACGGGTAATAGTACCTGCTGTCCAGTAATCATCGCTCCCTCCCTGTCGCACCAGATGGCGCAGCGAAGACGAATAACGATAGCTGCAGACACCTAGCGCGGCGGCAACCCGCAGAGCATTGCCGTGTGGCGGTGTGCCGGAATATTAGGCACCCGAGGTACACGGCAACCTCCTAAGGACTTGCACGATTGTTGACTTCCGAGTCACGGTTCCTTTCCATATGCAGCTGTTTGTGTTCTGGTGTTAAAGGCAGCTTTCACGTACGACGCTAATTCCCTAGTCGGGCTGCTGCTAGTCTCCGACAAATGAAACAGGTTGACAGAATGTTGCAGGGAGTCCTTTACTGGTTCTCGGTTGGCAGACGCAGATGTGAAGCGACTACGATGAACCTGGTGCATAATACTGCGATCGTCCCTTGCGATGGTCAGACGTGGTAGTCTGGAACCTTGACGACGAGTATGCCTACCTTGCTGCGCTGAGGTTGTTTGCGAGTGTGTAGCCATGTAATCTTCCGCAGCACGATTTCGCAATCTGGGATACTGAATGGCGCACCTTCAGTACACCAAATAAACTTCGTGCTATAAAGGAGACAACGAATGTGTGGCCTTCATTCATACAAACCACTAGCAGGGACTTCGTTGTCCTCCGCTGGCTCCGAATCGGCCATACTTGCCTAACACATGGTCACCTTCTCCGTCGCGAGGACCCATCTCGGTGTCGCTGTGACTCCCACATGTCTTGTTGGACTGCCCTATTTTAGCCGCTCTGCTGCAGACTTTTAACGTTCCCAGCCCCCTGCCTACGGTGTTGGGCGACAGTGCCTCAATGTCTGGTGTTGTTTTACGTTTTATACGTAAGGGGGCTTTTTACCACACAATATAAGGGTGGGAGTCTGGCTTTCTCTCGCAAGCCTCCACCCTCCCTCCATTTCAACTCTTCCTCACTTTTACTTTGCTGTTTGTTTGCCTTGGTGTTATTCTTGTCCCTATGTGTGTTCATATCGCCTTCTCTTTTAGGCTGGAGATTTTAGTGTGTTGCAGAATGGCGGGCTCATCCTTTTTTAATCTTGTGATCAGTCAGCCTCGGCCACCTGCTTTATTATTTTAATACCTTCCACTATTCTTCCCTTTGGTGTACGTTTTCCGCATTTTGATTAGCTTCTTTCGTTTCTTCCTTCCGTGTGGTTCCCCGTTAGTTTTCCGCCCATTTCCTTCCCCCCACTCCTTTTGAGAATTTTTTTTAGCTTGAGCTCTGTTTGCATAAGGAGAAAGGGACTTATGACCCTGTAGTTTGATCGCTTCATACCCCAAACCAAATCCATTAATACTTACTAGGAAGAATACACAGTAATCGAATTGGTTTTCGAATCCTTTCGAAATCCTCAGAATGCCGAATTTTGGCTTTTTCTTTTCATGGTAATCGACTGTCGTACGTATTGTACAAGTTTTACAGAACTAATCCAGTACCCAGGTTTTATCCTGATCACCAAATCTAATACCAAAGCATCCACGATAAGCTCTCTATAGATCATTAACACGTTCACGCCGGCGTTGATAATTTCGATGCTCGCCATACGGCCACGTAATCACGCTTTCCTTAATCTGCCAATGCTTCTTTTCTAATTCCTCGCTGTGGACGACGGTCTTAATCAAACGCCCTAGGCTGCTATTTTAATACAGGTATATTGAACTTTTGTTTTTAAAATACCGTAAGGCCATTCTTTAAAAACAACAACAGATCCCATAAAATTATTTTAAAGTGAGCCGTGGTAAAATTTGCTGTTTTGAGGAGCGCGCCGCAGCGCGTAGTGTAAAGCAGTCATCTTCCGTTTCTGGCAGTGGCGCCGCTGTGGCAATCGTAGCTTTAGTGTCTCCCTCTGGTGGAAAAGGGGAAAAGTCTGGGGGCAGTCTGTCAGTCTCGGCGAGTCGGTCAATTGGTCAGCCGGGTCAGTGTGGGGCAGTCAGTGTCTGTCTGGCGTCCGGAGTGCTAGTATGTGTTAGGCCACCAGTCTGCTCGAGTTTGTTCTGGCAATGGACATTGACGGTTGGATTGATCGGTAGGTCGGTCTCTTCCCGGGACAGGGATGTCGGGTAGCCTGAGGGCACGTTTCCTCTCCAGGGGTGAGTCCGACCGAGTGATCGCTTCGTCAATGTCGGTCCGCCGTCTCGAGTGCCAGGATGTCTGTCGTTCGGATCGACCTTAAGGCCGGTTGAATCTATCGGTTGGTCGGTCGTGCGCTGAGACACAGGATGCCTTGTCCGTCTTGAGCGTCGGCGCATGCGAGGTCGCCACGTGCAAGCCAGTGGGCCCCGCCGTATAGCGAGGTGTAGTGGCTTCGCGGTCGACACGAGAGCAACGGGAGTCAACCCACGACATCGGTCTGGCCTGCGCGAGCTGCAACGCTGTGAGACGGCAGATCGGCGCGTCTTCCTGCGTCCGTTGAAGCGGCTGGCTGCGGACGGTTCCGGAGAGCGTTTTGGGGGTGCTGCGCCAGGTCTCCGCCAGAAATCGCCGTTTATTCGAAGTTAAGTGACTGAAGATATGTTGTGCCATTTACTTGTTGAATTCTACTTGTCTCTGTCTGTCTGTCTGTCGGTCTGCCGTACGTTAATAGCTGCCTCTGTCATATTTGTCGGATTCGGTGTTAACGAATTTATAGAATTAAGGTGTAAAGGCCGAATTCCTGAAATATGTGAAATATGTTTTTATCTTGCCTATCATCTTGCGAGACGGTATATGTGTAATGTAGAACATGTTGTACATATTATGTAAATCTGAATTTCATGGGTTTTATTTAAATAGTCATTTTTATAAAGTTGCCACCCTTCCACCGTAAGAGTCCTTTTAAAAACAAATTGCACTTTCAATGGCAAATAATTTCCTAGTGTGAGTGTTTGTACCATTTCCACCCCTCTTACGGGGTGCATAGTTAATGTGTTTGTGTGAGTTGTTAAAATTTTTAGTTTAAAGTAATGTGGTGTGTTGCAGCTTGCACCAGTGTAGTCTTTCAGAGGTTGTTGTGAGCAGTCGTGACTACGGCCGTTTTGAAATGGAGCGGCAAGCTTCTCAGCCCGAAGTCTCAACTGTCAATATTGTTCTTTCTGCTTCTAAATAAAATTGTAACTTGATATTTCGAGGGTGCCTTTCTGCTTATAAATTTTAAATCTGTTTTTGGAAAGGCTTTTATGAATAAAATTCCCATTTGTTAAAGGTAATTTCATTTTCATCAGTTACTACCTGGCAACTACTTCCACGCTCACGTTGTGTGATTAAATATGTTAATGTATTTGACGAATCGCTAGTAAATAAAGTAAATTCTTTAAGAAAAGATTTTGAAAGTATATTCACGGTTCATAAAGTAGTCATAAATTATGTGGTATCTCATTCTCTCAGAACGCTCTCTCGTGAAATGATCACACAAAATTGTATTCACAGCTGTTCGTTGCACTTAGCTGATAGGCCATACATTAGCGTACTGCTGGTAGCATAATTGGTAGTCTAGCATGTACCACATTAGTACATGCCGCCCAATAGAAGGGTCTAGCCGAGCTACAGGTAGTCGGCCGTGAACTTGTTAAACGTGTATTTTCCGCATATGTAGAAAAAAACCTCAGAGTAATTTGCACATATTCCTCTACTTGAAATAACTTTATTTCTATTCAGCAACACAAATACAACAATCTACAATGCAGTAAGTTTCAGATTAACTTCATAACGGCTCTTTCCTAAACACGGATACCACACGAAGCCAAGTTCTCTCTACCATGTATGGCGAGAACTTCTAAACTAACCTCACCTCTACCTGATAGACTCTTCTCGAACTAACTGGATAGCAGACTGACAATAGGGCAAATACGCAGAAACTGATCATTTACGAAATACTGAATATCAAATTTTTGTTGTTCGTGGAAACCATTAGATATACAACGGCGACTGGGTGACCGGATGACCATCTTAGCCGCTCAGTAATATAAATAATAACTTGTAGTGGTACACGTCCTAGTAGAATCAGCCTCAGAAGACGGCGAAGAGGTCTTCTATTTCTAAAACTTGAGAGCAGTGTAAGAAAGTATACCTGAAAATATTATGGAGAAGCGACTCCTCTCCCCGGGTGGCGACCACTTGGAGATCATATACTGGATGGATGGGAAAGTCACACCCTGAAACAGAAAGCAGTTGTCACCTAACATCAAGCTCTTCCTACATCCATATATAAATTGGATGATGGTGGGACATCAGCTGGTATAATTTTTATTAAAAATGAAATTCCTCCAGCTGTACTTACGACTTCATATTTATTTGGCTACTAATTTCGACGTTAAGTCAACGCCATCTTCAGACCCGTACACTTCGATGATATCAATTGTGTGTGGCTGAGTGCTAGAAGTCCGCAGTGAGACCAATACGTGCTATACATGGATGGCGGGCAGTAACTAGTGCCATTAGTTACTCACCGCGGACTTCTAGTACTCTGCCACACGCAATTGATCATCACAGTGTACGGGTCTGAAGATGGCGTTGACGCAACGTCAAAACTAGTAGCCAAACAAATATGAAGTCTTAAGTGCACCTGGAGGAGTGTAATTTTTATAAAAATAACTTAAAGCTGTTCTCAAGTTGGTGGTTGGTTTGAACACTTCAATACCTTACTAGGCAAAGAGTAATAGGATGTACATGCTTTAAAACATTTGACATGTAGTCAATTGACTACAATTTTTCGCATTCCTCGCTCCGTAATGCTTTGCACAGCTGTCAAAACGAAGATTATTCAACATCCCCTACGTCAGGTTGTGCCATCCACACTCCAAAAGCTTCTGTTCTCTTGTTGTCTGAACTGTATATCGTCCACTTTTCGCTTCCGTACAAGGCTACCGAAAAGTACCTTCAGAAAAGATTTCTTAGCGCTTAAATTTATATTCAATGTGCACAAATTTATCTTTTATTTACATTCGATGTTAACAAATTTCTTTTCTTACACAAATATTTTCCTTGCTGTAGTATGCACTTTATATCGTCTTTACTTCTTCCATTGTCATTTACTCTCCTACCTTAAAAGCAAAACACCTTCCACATTTAGTATCCCTTTTTCTAATCTAACTCTGTCAGTACTTGATTGCAAGCTACTAAATTCCATTGGTCTCTCTTGCTGATATTCATCCTGTCATCTGTTGTCAGTACGGCATCCGTTCTGTTGAGTGTTGTACTAAGTCCTTAGCCATTTCTGACAAAATTATACCGTCATTGGCTAACCTTAAAGCTCTGATCTGTTCTCCGTGAACCTTAATTCACATACTTCCCCTTATTTCCTTTTACTCGTTATTCAATGGGCAGACTGATTGGCTACAACCCAGTCTCACTCCTTTCTCAGCTACTGCTCTCCTTCCAAGTTCTTTGATTCTTAGAACTGTAGCCAGGCTTCTGTACATGTTGTATATAACTTTTGGCTTCCTATACTTTATCCCTGCTATCATCGGAATTTTCAAAGCCGTATTCCAGTCAATATTCCCAAGAGCTTTATGTAGAGAAACAGAAGTTACACCGTATCTCTTTACCCATGTTTATATCTACTTCTTAATTCGAACTTCTGACCCACTTATCGTTCGTCTAGACGTGAAATTTATAGCAAAAATTTTAAAGGTAACACTCCAGTCAAAGTCTGATGCTCATACTATAGCCCCAACTCTAAATGTAATGTATCTGGACGGCAAAGAAGTACAAACTACATCCCTCCAAAATTGTAGAAAGACTGCACATACATCATATTCGGCAGGGCTTACCTCGGCAAGGCCTTCGAGCAAGCGCACAGCGAAGAAGAGGTCCTCGTGCAGCCAGACGGCAAACGGGCTGACGATGGTGAGGACTCCAGTGAGGAATGTGCCCAGACCGAACACCAGCTTGCCGCCGAACCTCTCTGCCAGGATGCCGCCCGGCAGCTGGCCCAGGGCGTAGCCGTAGAAGAAGCCGGCCAGCATGTAGCCCTGGCGCTCCTCGTTCCACAGGAATTCACCAGACTGCAAGCAGCGCAGCACGGTGCAGTGTTACCTAACATCACACTCCTGTGAATCATATCACTTTATACACAAACGCAAAATTTCTTACAATGACGATACATGGAATGTACATGGTATTCCAAAAAGATTCATTAGATATCACAAAAGTGGAGCTTCTGCATGAATGAAGGTAGAAACTTGGGTGAAATTTAAAACAGGCATCGAAAGTAAAAGTTTACTCAGACCCACCAGTTACAAGCTGCTAGTTAAGGTAGTCGACGATAGTCGTTCACCAGATGCAGCTATCTGACATTACCGAAACTGCGTTGACGCAAGTTGACGGTAAAACAGTAACAAAAAGCGTTTTGCGTTCTCCGTTTCTTCAGGCACAATTCAATAACTGTGAGTCGTTTTATTTCTCGAGAGTACAGCTCTATAGCTCCTACAGCCTTCGACGATGGCACCTGTAGCTCAAGACTGTTTTCTTGTGTGACGCGAGATTTACAGGTTGTCGCTGTATGCTCGCTCTTAAGCGTAGTGTGCCATCAATGCAGTTTTGCGAGTAGTCCATAAAAATGTACTCGTCATGGCGGACGAGATTCAGACAGTTCTTAAGTGTACTCTTTGTGGGACATTCACAACCGCTGCATAAAATCGTACACACGCCGTGTTTCACGACGTGAATCCTATCTTCAGACACTACTCAAAAACAAGGGAAACTAAGAGGGACACTAAGTAAAATTAATTAGTATTAATAAGGTCTATTTATATGTGAACCAATTTTATCAAGCAGCTTGAGTGATCCTGTGCGGGTGAGGCACAATAACTTTGTTAGAATTAACCAGCACCCCACTGGATAAAAGGGCTCTAACCGAAAAAAAAGAATGAGTCAACAAATAAACATTCATAGCTAGACTAATATAGCCTATGAACCAACTGTGGACATTGATACATGTGGGATAGGCTAAAGAAAGTAAAACGAAGGCATAAATTCCGAAGAATGCCAACTTGCCATGTAACCGCCCATCCCGCCGCACATCATTGACACCCAATAAGACCGGCCAACAGCCTGCTGCGAGAAACGCAGTGACACACCTCATTGTAGTGCAACAGGAGTATCAAGGAACTTTGTTAATGTGGGTTACACACAATCAGGACAATGACCCGCTCCCCTTACCTTATTCTGTTAAGTGGCTTATGACTCCCTGGGGGTTGATTTATGGGCCTATGAGAATAATCTGTACTTATGAGAAACCCGCGACCCCTCCCCCTGCCTCTCTTTCACCCCCACACCCTCTGTAAACCTCAAACCCTCCCCCCTCCCCCTCGCCGGTACAAGCACAGTTTCAGGCCTCGGTTATTCGAATAGCCCCATCCAACTCTATGAATATGATGACTAATTAATTAAATTGATCAATTACTTAACCCCTCCCCCTCATTTAAATAGGCCAGCACTCTACTCCCCTCCATCGCCTGGAAACTGGCAGGTCTGTGCTGGAGAAGAAGGTTATCACAATACGAAATTCAATTACATAGCAGCAGATATATTATTTATTTATAAAATTCAATTGGCAGGGTTTGAATCTCTTTTTCTCATCTTCTCTGCTGCAGGTCTCCGATGCAGGTCTTGTAAAATACATCGAAATCAAATAATTAAATCGATTGCTTTCTTTTCAATCGCATGAGGAATACTCTCAACTTAACTCATCGCAGTCAATTAAACTGTTAAAAAATCTTTCGCTCCGACCACAGGGTATTGCATACCCATGCCCCAACCACTTCTCTGGGCTGCACCACACGCCAGCCCCCTCACATATTCCTGCACACACAGGCCGACACTGCGTCAGCTCAAGTGGTGTGAAGACTGGAAGTCACTCTAATCCCTGAATAACAGCTTCAGGTGGCGCCAACCCTTTGGTATTTGACACCTGGGAAACCACCTCCACTCTCTTTCAAGTTCCCTTTTATGCATGATCCAACTGGTCGAAATATGCAAACGTAGGTTTTCATCCCCCCTCAGAATACTGCAGTCTCATTGGTTCCCGCCAAATTAGTGGGCAGATCTTGAGTCTACCTCTCCACCTCTGGCCTCAGTATGCTGCTCTTCGCCGGTATCTCGGGTCATCCTTTTGCTCAGGTGTGCTACCAGTTTTTTATTTGGAAAAAAGAAGTTATCAGTGGCAGTGCCAGTGGTGGCAAAAGCCGGAAGCAGTGGGAAATATCTGGTACGTTAACATTCAAACAGGCAAATGTAACTCTTTCCTTGAATAATAATTTCGTAGTTGCGGTATTAAATACATTTCACCTTCTTGTTTCAGCATATATCCACCAAATTGTGGATTAAATGAATGGTGCGATACATCAGTGGCAGCAGCAGCAACAACAGCTTTGTAAGTAGTATATATCTTTTCCTATACATACATAATATGCGGATGGTATTTAGTGGTCAGTCACTGAGTCTTTACTATTGGACATGTTTTCGAAAATCAAAATCGATAAATGTAACTTTTCTCGCTAAGAATTTCGTAGCAATGAGTATATCTTGTCTTATTGTTTCAGTGTATGGCCAGCAAATGATTGGTGAGCTGGCTGCTGAAAGCCATCAATAGCAGCAGCATCGGCATTGTAAGTACTACAAATATTTTTGTTCTTCGTAGTACTGTGTGTACGTAATACACTACTGTCCATTAAAATTGCTACACCAAGAAGAAATGCAGATGATAAACGGGTATTCATTTGACAAATATATTATGCTAGAACTGACATGTGATTATATTTTAACGCAATTTGGGTGCATAGATCCTGAGAAATCAGTACCCAGAACAACCACCTCTGGCCGTAATAACGGCCTTGATTCGCCTGGGCATTGAGTCAAACAGAGCTTGGATGGCGTGTACAGGTACAGTTGCCCATGCAGCTTCAGCACGATACCACAGTTCATCAAGAGTAGTGATTGGCGTATTGTGACGAGCCAGTTGCTCGGCCACCATTGACCAGAGGTTTTCAGTTGGTGAGAGATCTGGAGAATGTGCTGGCTAGGGTAGCAGTCGAACATTTTCTGTATCCAGAAATGCCCGTACAGGACCTGCAACGTGCGGTCGTGCATTATCCTGCTGAAATGCAGGGTTTCGCAGGGATCGAATGAAGGCTAGAGCCACGGGTCGTAACACATCTGAAATGTAACGTCCACTATTCAAAGTGCCGTCAATGGGAACAAGAGGTGACCGAGACGTGTAACCAATGGCACCCCATACCATCACGCCGGGTGATATGCCAGTATGGCGATGACGAATACACCCTTCCAATATACGTTCACTTTCGATATCGCCAAACACGGATGCGACCATCATGATACTGTAAACAGATCCTGGATTCATCCGAAAAAATGAAGTTTTCCCATTCGTGCACCCAGGTTCGTCGTTGAGTACACCATCGCAGGTGCTCCTGTCTGTGATGCAGCGTCAAGGGTAACCGCAGCCATGGTCTCCGAGCTGATATTCCAAGCTGCTGCAAACGTCGTAGAACTGTTCGTGCAGATGGTTGTTGTCTTGCAAACGTCCCCACCTGTTGACTCAGGGCTCGAGACATGGCTGCACGATCCGTTACAGCCATGCGGATAAGATGCCTGTCATCTTGACTGCTAGTGATACGAGGCCGTTGGGATCCAGCACGGCGTTCCGTATTACCCTCCTGAACCCACCGATTACATATTCTGCTAACAGTCATTGGATCTCGATCAATGCGAGCAGCAATGTCGCGATACGATAAACCGCAATCGAGATAGGCTACAATCTGACCTTTATCAAAGTCGGAAACGTGATGGTACGCTTTTCTCCTCCTTACACGAGGCATCACAACAACGTTTCACCAGGCAACGTCGGTCAACTGCTGTTTGTGTATGAGAAACGTCAACACGTTGTAGGTGTTACCACCGGCGCCAGGCTTGTGTGAATGCTTTGAAAAGCTACTCATTTGCATATCACAGCATCTTCTTCCTGTCGTTTAAATTTCGCGGCTGTAGCACGTCATCTTCGTGGTGTAGCAGTTTTAATGGCCAGTACTGTATTTTGCTGATTGATGACAATTTAATCGCGTATGTACGATGGAGGACATTCTTTGTTGTTGTTGTAAACTATTTCACAGTAGAATAAGATGTAACTGGAGGGATATGTGCTGAGGATAAGCAGGAGCAATCGCAGAGATTTTTTTCTCATAGTTTTCGCGTGCGTATATATGTTTTTAGTATTAAAAAATAGTGTGTAGTTTTAGGCTAATTCAGTGAGATGGACAGATGGATCTTCCCAAATACAGGCGAGAACGAAATGCCATAGTGCGTGGTGCAGATGGAGGAAGACCTCCACTGGCCTGAGGAGATGCTGGATGACCTGAGAGGGATTCCAAGGAGCCAGAGCGAAGTAGGTAATACATACTCACTCTGCTTACAAATCATAATAATCTGTGTTATTCCTTTCCTTGTAGCAACAGCAATTGGTGAAACCTGGAACGTTGTACTCAATTATCTTCATGATTCTTTCTCTGCAGCGGCAGCGTCCGTGCAGTACGCCGTCGCGCAGCGGCGGCAAAGGAACAACTGTCAACAGGAGGTTCGGTGAGGCATGCCTCGCCGGCAAGGACGCCACTATTCGCCCCATGAGAAGCCCCTGCCACCGCCGGTGCTGTTGCCCCGTCGCTATCCCCACGCCAGGTCTCTGGCGGCGGTGGGCACCCTCCCCGAGGCAAGCGGGGTCACGGCTGCTGCCACAGCAGCAGACGGGCTGCTCGCACTGGCCCGATACCACAGCATCTTCTTCTCCTCCTCCACATTCTCATCCTCGCCGACCTCGCAAGCTACGGCACATACCCCTCAATACCTCACCACAAGCAGCTTCGTCATCCAGTTATAGTAGTATTAGTTGTAGTAATCCTGTACCTAGCGGCAGTTCCTTTTAGTGAAGGACGTCAGGACAGTGACACCATACAGCAGTTACAATATTCGGTGATTGCGGACGCCTTATGTGATTAACATTGGCTTGTGAAAGAAAAGAGAAAGGGGATCCAGAGTGCATATGTCGACATGGTAGACACTTTGACATTCGTAAGTGTTATAACTTTAACGATGTCGAGTTCCCCATCAAAGAAGCAGGACATACCTAAATTTGAGGCGCAGTAATACCGGAATATCAGTACATGTTTATGGCCTGCAGAAGAAAAGCAAGTCAGATGAGCAGAGCAAACATATAGTCTTCGGCCACCTCCATTTCCCAAAATCTGCCAGTGACCGTAAGATGCATATGAACATGCTCCTATTCTCCGACGAGAATAATAAGGAGAAACGTAATTATCATTATTTTTGGATCAAAGATATGTCCCGTCTTCTGTTCTCTCAAATGAGTAACTACGAGTGAAAAAAGTGTATTTGCTTAAAGTGTCTGAATTATTTTCCTCAGGCAAGTTATTAACAAACTTTCTAATAGATTGTTCTTCCTAACACCCAGTATGTGTTGTTATGCCTGCTGTGGAAGACAAATTCACAAAGTTTAAAAATACTCAGCAACTGGACTGATGACCGTTTGTAGTGTACGCTGACTTTGACTGCCTCCTCGCTCCTGTGACCTGCTGTGAAGGTGACCCTACAACGTCAAATACTACCTTCACAGAAAAACACGTACCATATGTGGGGGCTGCCGGATTGTATCATTCTATTATTCAAGTCTTAACCGATACAAATCTTATGTCGGGGATAATCCTGCAGTTTGGCTGCTCACTGAGCTTGAAAAACTTTCATTGGATGTTGATAGGCCTTACACTGACAACGTTCCCATGACCAAATAGAGTGAAAAAGAGGAGTTGTACAATAACTCGGCTGACTGTCATAATTTGCGGCCTGCCATATACAGAAAAGCAGAAACTCTCTGTAGGGACCACTGTCATTTTGACGGAAAGTTCCGTGGTGCAGCTCACAATACGTGCAATTTCAAGTACCCTTTACCAAGATACGTGACCGTTTTCTTCCATAATTTAAGGCTGTAGGACGCTCACTTTCTTGTTGAGCATATGGCTGATTTCGGCATGGAGGAAGATCAGGTACGTGTCCTACCTGAGAGAGTTGAGAAATATATTTCATTCTCCAAACGAAAATAGCCGAGAATTACGCTCCGCTTCCTTGACATGCTACATTAATGCAGGCACCGCTCCACAAACTCACTACTTCGGGAGATATGCATGTCACTCGAGTTGCATTTCCCAACGAGCAAAAGTTTCAAATTGTGACTAGGAAGGTGATTTTCCCACATGAGTATCTGGATAGTATGGCAAAACTCCACAAAACCAGGCTACCTGACATAACTGCATTCTCCAACAACCTTACAGGGGTGACAACAGATGCAGAGTATGAGCACACTGTGAATGTCTGACGAGAATCCAACATCACCACATAAGGAAAGTATGCATGGCTTTACAAAGACACAGACGTGCACTTGCTTGCGGACGTTTTCGAGAAATTCTGGAGTCTACGCATGATCAAAAATGGTTCAAATGGCTCTGAGCACTATGGGACTCAACTGCTGAGGTCATTAGTCCCCTAGAACTTAGAACTAGTTAAACCTAACTAACCTAAGGACATCACAAACATCCATGCCCGAGGCAGGATTCGAACCTGCGACCGTAGCGGTCTTGCGGTTCCAGACTGCAGCGCCTTTAACCGCACGGCCACTTCGGCCGGCCTACGCATGATCACCTAATCTCTGGATCCCTACTTTTATTACACAGCAACTATGTTGTCTTGGGACGCAATGCTCAAGAAAACGACGAGCATCATCGACTTATGCTGGCATACCTCTTTTCTTTGAGTGAGGGATCCATGGGACTTCGCCAATGTGTCCACAGACACGTCAAGACAAATAACCCACGAATGGGTGACAGGTTCAACACATCCCTTGATTCGAGTTACATCATGTACCTGGATGAAAATAACTTATGTGGGCATTACATGCATTAATCACTGCCGACTGGTGAGTTTCGATGGGAACCCAAAGACAAATGCGAGGGATTAGATGGAAATATCAAGGGGAGTATGGTGGCTGATTCTGATGTAGGGTATGTAGTGGAGGCAGAACCCACATAAACCATTAGTTTGCATGGTGCACATGCCAATCTGGCACTGTGTCCAGACTAATTATGTCCATGAGGATGTTCCACCCCAAAACTGACGACAATGTTGGGCAATACGCTGAGACACATTACTCATTATCGTAATCTCCAACAGTGTCTCAGCTTAGTGATGGAGCTGGTTAGAATCCCTGGTCTATCTCCTTCAAGCAGTCCCCCTGGTTGAAGGGCTCTATTGATTAGAATGGGAGACAGAGAGCTTTCAAGGTGAGTGACTTTGAGAAAAAAAAATTATAAATTATTTAATAATTAAATTTTCGGCAAAACAATGGTGAATTTGAGGGAGCAACGTGAAATTTTTATTAGAATCGAGTGGGATGGACGTTATGACGTAAGTGGATCACCATATTCAATAAGAACTATGTTTCTGTGGTGATGGCGAAAAATGCAGTACAGTTCACGAAGCCATTCTGTGTGGGGCTGTGCATACAAGACCTATCCAAACTCCACATAAATCGATTCCACTATGAGTTTCCGAAAACACATAGCTTCATCTACTAGGTGAAGATCTATGATCCTTCTGAGGTAATGAAGTACCACAGTAGTGTATTCGACATGTCCTCATATATGGCCGATAATCCTTATGGTATTGTCCGACAGAACAAAGAGGTTATTAGCTAAGGGTGTGCATGTGTGCATCACAATGGCACGGAAGCCCTCTCTCCCCCCCCCCCCCCAACCCCCCCCCCCCGCCTCCGTATTTTTTTTTTTTTTTTTTTGAGTTGTCTGTCTTCCGGCTGGTTTGTTGCAGCCTGCTACAAATTCCTATTCCTCTCCTGTACCAACCTTTTCATCTCCGGGTAGATCTTGTTACGTCCTTAGTTATTTACTGGCTGTATTCCAATCTCTGTACTCCTCTACAGTTTTTCCTTTCTAGCACCTTGGAAATTACTCCATCATGTCATAACACATGTCCTTGCATACTGTCCCTTCTCCTTGCCAGTGTTTTCCACTTCTGCCTTTCCTCTCAGATTCTGCACAGAGCCTGGTCATTTCTTACCTTATCAGTCCACCTAATTTTCAACATTCGTTTGTAGCACCACATCTAAAATGCTTCGAGTTTCTTCTGCTCCACTTTTCCCGCAGTCCATGTTTCACTACCATAAAATGCTGTGGTCTAAATGTACACTCTCAGAAAGATCTTCCCCAAATTAAGGCCTATGGTTAATACTATTAGATTTCTCTTGGCCAGGATTTAGCTTTTGTTCAGTGTTCCAACAATTATTTCTTTTTCGATTTCTTCACAATTTTCATGCAGCCATTTCGTCTTAGCTTACCTGCACTTCCTATTTATGTAATTCCTCAGCGACTTGTATTTCTGTATTCCTGATCATGTCCTCATTGCTTCGTCTGTCATTGGTTTTGTTGCCTTCTTGGTATTAGAATTGTTAAATTCATCTACCCCCTGACAATAAATCCTGATGTTAAGTTTCTTGCTGTTTTCATTTATATTATTCCTCATTACTTTCGTCTTTCTTTGATTTACTCTCAATCCTTATTCTGTAATGTAATCAGTGCTTCGTATCATTGACATTATTTCACCTTGAATTTTAATCCATTCCTGAACCTTTCTTTTATTTCCATCATTGCTTCTTCAATGTATAGATTGAACAGTAGTGGCGAAAGTCTACATTCATATCTTACACCCCTTTTTAACCGAGCACAGCTTTCTTGATCGTCCACCTTATTATTCTCTCTTGTGTCTTGTACATATTTTATATTACCTGTCCCCCCTCTCTGCCTATAGCTTACCCTATTTTTCACATACTTTCGAACATCTTGCACCATTTTACATCGTCGAACGCATTTTCCACGTCGTCAAATCTTGTGAATGTGCCTTGATTGTTATTTAGTCTTGCTTCCGTTATCAACCGCAACATCAGAATTGTCCCTCTGGTGCCTTAACCTTCCATAAGGCCAACCTGACAGTCATCTAAAACATTCTCAATTTTCTTTTGCGTTCTTCTGTTGTCAGCAACTTGGCAGCATGAGCTGTTAATCTGATTGTGCGATAATTCTCGCACTTGTCAGCTCTTACAGTCTTCGAAATTGTGTGGATGATATTTTTCCGAAAGTCAGATGGAGTGTCACCAGACTCATACATTCTTCACATCAACACAAATAGTCGTTTTGTTGCCACTTCCCCCAATGAATTCAGAAATTCTGAGGGAATGTTACCCATCTCCTCCAAAGCTCTCTTAAACTCTCATTGTAATACTGGATCCCATATCTCTTCAAAACAGGCTCCTGTTTCTTCTTCTATCACATAAGAGAAGTCTTCGCCCTCATAGAGGCCTTTAACGTATTCTTTCCACCTATCTGCTCTCTCTTCTTCATTTAACAGTGGAATTCCCGTTGCACTCTTAATGTTACCACCCATGATTTGATTTTCATCGAAGGTTATTTTGGCTTTCTTATATGCTGATTCAGTCCTTCCAACAATCATTTCTTTTTTGATTTCTCCACATTTTTCATGCAGCCATTTCGTCTTAGCTTCCCTCTGCTTCCTATTTATGTCATTCCTCAGCGACTTGTATTTCTGTATTCCTGAATTTCGTTGAACATTTTGGTACTTCCTTCTTTCATCTATCAGCTGAAGTATTTCTTCTGTTACGGATGGTTTCTTCACAGTTACCTTATTTGTACCTACGTTTCTCTTTCCAAATTTTGTGACTGCGGTTTTTACAGATGTCCATTCCTTCTCAACTGCAATGCCTACTGAGCTATTCCTCATTGCCTTTTCTATTGCCTTAGAGAACTTCAAGGTATTGTATCCCATCATTCCTTAGTACTTCCATATCCCACTTCTTTGTGTATTGAATTTTCCTGACTAGTCTCTAAACTTCAGCCTACTCTTCATCACTACTACACTGTGATCTGAGTCTATACCTAATCCTGGGTTTGCCTTACCATCTAGTATCTGATTTCGTAGTTTCTGTCTGATCATGATGTAATCTAACTGAAATCTTCCCGTGTCACCCAGGATTTTCAAAGTATATCTCCTCCTCTTGTGATTCTTGAACATTTGTCATTACTAGCTCAATTTTATCACAGAATTCAATTAGTATTTCTCCTCTCCCATTCCTTATTCAAAGCTCATATTCTCTTGAAACCTTTTCTTCTACTCCTCCCCTACACCTCATTCCAGTTCCTCATGAATATTAGATTCTCATCTCGTTTTATGTACTGTATTACACTCTCAATATCCTCTCTATCAGCGACTATTTACATGTCGTGTACAGTGGTATTCGCAGTGCTGCATCATAACCGCCATATGTGTTACAGCAAATTAGAATTCGATCAAGAAGGAATCAGAGGTGGTTTTCCAGGTATCGATATCAAAGGGTTACAGCTAGCTGACGTTTCGTTCAGGGATTAGTGTGACTCCTGGTCTGCACACTGCTCGAGCCTGCGCTGTGTGGGGTCCTATCTTCTGGCCTGCGTGTGAGGGAATATGTGGGGCAGCTGGCGTGTGGTGGAGCCCAGCGAAGCGGTCAGGGTGTGGGCGTGCAATGACCTGTGGTCAGTGCAAATGATTTTTAAAAGTGTAATTATATGTCGTGAGCTATGTCGATGTATGACTTGCAAAATCCGAAAAAAAAGACATCGATTTAACTACTTTTTTTGTGATGTATTGTAAAGTTCCTGCGTCTGACAAAACAGGGAGATCCTAACCCTGAAAACTTAATTCTGTAAAGAAACAATGTACCTGCTGCTATGCAGTTTAATTTTGTATCATGAGATCCTGCCTCTCCAGCACAGACCCGCCGATTTCCAGGTGGGAGAGAGGAAGGCTGGGATTTAAAAGAGGGGGAGGGGTTGATTAATTGATCAGTTTCATTAATTAATCATGAAACTGATAGAGTGGGAGGGGACTATTCCAATAAATCAGGCATGAAAGTGTACTTGTATCAGCGAGTGGGAGGGAGTAGATTTGGAGGGTGTCAGAGGAAGGAGGTAGTTGGAGGCAGAGGATTGTGGAGCTTCCTCAGAAGGATGGGTTAACCCCAGCAGGTCATAAATCAATTATTAGAATGGAAGGATAAGGGGAGATGGAGGATGTCATGTATCAATCAAGTTTGCCCCTAAATGTATGGACCCCACACTAACAAAATGCCATGATACCCCTATTGCTCCACTACTACTACAACGATTGGTGTCAGCTCCTTGAATTTCCCTGGACTGAGTAGACAAACTTCTCCTTCACAGTATGATACACAGAAACTCACATACATGTCATATGCTAGACTGTATACATTTTCATCCCACTGCATATACATCTGCATCTACATGGATACTTTGCAAATCACCTTTAAGAGCCTGGCAGAGGGTTCATCGGACCACCTTCACAATTCTCTATTATTCCAATATCGTATAGCGCGTGGAAAGAACGAACACCAATATCTTTCTGTATGACCTCTTATTTCCCTTATTTTATCGGGGTGATCATTTCTCCCTATGTAGGTCGGTGTCTAGAAAATATTTTCGCACTCGGAGGAGAAAGTTGGTGATTGGAATTTCGTGAGAAGATTCCGTCGCAACGAAAAACGCCTTTCTTTTAATCATGTCCATACCAAATCCTGTATCATGTCCGTGACACACTCTCCCATATTTCGCTATAATATAAGATGTGCTGCCCTTCTTTGAACTTTTTCGATGTGCTCCGTCAGTCCTATCTGGCATCAGCAGTATTGTAAAAGAGGATGGACAAGCGTAATGTAGGCAGTCTCCTTAGTATATCTGTTACATTTTATAAGTGTCCTGCCAATAAAACGCAGTCTTTGGTTAGCATTCCCCACAACACTTTCTATGTGTTCCTTCCAATTTAAGTTGTTCGTAACTGTAATACACTCCTGGAAATGGAAAAAAGAACACATTGAAACCGGTGTGTCAGATCCACCATACTTGCTCCGGACACTGCGAGAGGGCTGTACAAGCAATGATCACACGCACGGCACAGCGGACACACCAGGAACCGCGGTGTTGGCCGTCGAATGGCGCTAGCTGCGCGGCATTTGTGCACCGCCGCCGTCAGTGTCAGCCAGTTTGCCATGGCATACGGAGCTCCATCGCAGTCTTTAACACTGGTAGCATGCCGCGACAGCGTGGACGTGAACCGTATGTGCAGTTGACGGACTTTGAGCGAGGGCGTATAGTGGGCATGCGGGAGGCCGGGTGGACGTACCGCCGAATTGCTCAACACGTGGGGCGTGAGGTCTCCACAGTACATCGATGTTGTCGCCAGTGGTCGGCGGAAGGTGCACGTGCCCGTCGACCTGGGACCGGACCGCAGCGACGCACGGATGCACGCCAAGACCGTAGGATCCTACGCAGTGCCGTAGGGGACCGCACCGCCACTTCCCAGCAAATTAGGGACACTGTTGCTCCTGGGGTATCGGCGAGGACCATTCGCAACCGTCTCCATGAAGCTGGGCTACGGTCCCGCACACCGTTAGGCCGTCTTCCGCTCACGCCCCAACATCGTGCAGCCCGCCTCCAGTGGTGTCGCGACAGGCGTGAATGGAGGGACGAATGGAGACGTGTCGTCTTCAGCGATGAGAGTCGCTTCTGCCTTGGTGCCAATGATGGTCGTATGCGTGTTTGGCGCCGTGCAGGTGAGCGCCACAATCAGGACTGCATACGACCGAGGCACACAGGGCCAACACCCGCCATCATGGTGTGGGGAGCGATCTCCTACACTGGCCGTACACCACTGGTGATCGTTGAGGGGACACTGAATAGTGCACGGTACATCCAAACCGTCATCGAACCCATCGTTCTACCATTCCTAGACCGGCAAGGGAACTTGCTGTTCCAACAGGACAATGCACGTCCGCATGTATCCCGTGCCACCCAACGTGCTCTAGAAGGTGTAAGTCAACTACCCTGGCCTGCAAGATCTCCGGATCTGTCCCCCATTGAGCATGTTTGGGACTGGATGAAGCGTCGTCTCACGCGGTCTGCACGTCCAGCACGAACGCTGGTCCAACTGAGGCGCCAGGTGGAAATAGCATGGCAAGCCGTTCCACAGGTCTACATCCAGCATCTCTACGATCGTCTCCATGGGAGAATAGCAGCCTGCATTGCTGCGAAAGGTGGATATACACTGTACTAGTGCCGACATTGTGCATGCTCTGTTGCCTGTGTCTATGTGCCTGTGGTTCTGTCAGTGTGATCATGTGATGTATCCGACCCCAGGAATGTGTCAATAAAGTTTCCCCTTCCTGGGACAATGAATTCACGGTGTTCTTATTTCAATTTCCAGGAGTGTAGCTAGGTATTTAACTCAATTTATGGCCTTTAGATTAGGCTGATTTATCGTGTAGCTGAAGTTCAACAGATTCTTTTTAGCACTCATATGGATGACCTCACACTTTTCATTATTAAGGTTCAACTACCAATTTTCACCTCATTCAGATGCCTTTTCTAAATCGTTTTGCAGTTTGTTTTCATCTTATGATGACTTTATTAGTCGATAAACGACAGCGTTATCAGCAAACAACCTAAGATGGGTGCTCAGATTGTCTCCCAAATCGTTTATACAGTTAAGGAACAGCAAAGGGCCTATAACACTACCTTGGGGAACTCCAGAAATGATTTCTGTTTTACTCGATGACTTCCCGTCAGTTAGTACGAACTGTGACCTCTCTGACAGGAAATCACAAATCCAGTCGCATAACTGAGACGATATTCTATAAGCACGCAATTTCACTACAAGCTGCTTGTGTGGTTCAATGTCAAAAGCCTTCCGGAAATACAGAAATACGGAATCGATCTGAAATCCCTTGTCAATAGCACTCAACACTTAATTTGAATAAAGAGCTAGTTGTGTTTCGCAAGAACGATGTTTTCTAGGTCCATGTTGACTGTGTGTATATGGACAGTTTTCTTCGAGGTAATACATAATGTTCGAACACAATATATGTTCCATAATACTGCTGCATATAGACGTTAACGATATGGGCCTGTAAGTAAGTGGATTATTCTTACTATCTTTCTTGAATATTCGTGTGTCCTGTGCATCTTCCCAGTCCTTGGGTACGGATCTTACGTCGAGCGAACGGTTATATATGATTTTAAGTATGGGGCTAATGCATCAGCATAGTCAGAAAGGATCCTAATTGGTATACAGTCTGTACCAGAAGACCTGCTTTATTAAGTGATTTAAGTTGCTTCACTACTCCCAGGATATTTACTTCTACGTTACTCATATTGGCAGCTGTTCTCGATTCGAATTCTGGAATATCTACTTCGTCTTCTTTTTTGAAGGCATTTTGAAAGGCTGTGTTTCGTAACTCTGCTTTGACAGCACTATCTTCGATAGTATCTTCATTGCTATCACGCAGAGAAGGCATTGATTGTTTCTTGCCACTAACATACTTCACATACGACCAGATTCTCTTTGGATTTTCTGCCAGGTTTCGAGACAAAGTTTCGTTGTGGAAACTGTTATAAGCATCTCGCATTGAAGTCCGCGCTAAATTTCGAGCTTCTGTAAAAGATGGCCAATTTTGGGGATTTTGCGTCTGTTTAAATGTGGCATGTTTGTCTCCTTGTTTCTGTAACAGTGTTCTAACCCGTTTTGTGTACCAAGGAGGATTAGCTCCGTCGTTTGTTTATTTATTTGGTATAAATCTCTCAAATGCTGTTGATACTATTTCCTTGAATTCAAGCTACATGTGGTTTACACTTATATTATTACTTTGGAATGAGTGGAGATTGTCTCCCAGGAAGGCGTCAAGTGAATTTTATTTGAGTTTTTGAGTAGGTATATTTTTCGTTTATTTTTGGAGGATTTGGAGATTACAATATTCAGTCTCGCTACGACAACCTTGTGTTCACTAGTCCTTGTATCGGTTTCGATGCTCGTTATTAACTCAGGATTATTTGTTGCTAAGAGGTCAAACGTGTTTTCACAACCGTTTACTATTCGCGTGGGCTCATGAACTAACCGCTCGAAATAATTTTCAGAGAATGCGTTTAGCACAATTTCGGATGATATTTTATGCGTACCTCCGGAATTAAACATATTTTCACCCACATATCGAGGGGAAATTAAGGTCACCACCTACTACAATCGTATGAGTCGGGTACGTGTTTGAAATCAGACTCAAGTTTTCTTTGAACCTTTCAGCATCTGTATCATCTGGATCTGGTGGAATCATTTGCTATATTTCCTCTTCTATTGGTCTGAAATATAAGTATGATGAACGTGGGCATCTCCAGCTGAACGGGGTTTCAATAGACTTCATCTGTCTGCTGGCAGTCGGTAGCACCGGGTACTCGAAAATCTCCCATGAACAGAAAGATAGCCGGCCGATGTGGCCGAGCGGTTCTAGGCGCTACAGTCTGGAACCGCGCGACCGCTACGGTCGCAGGTTCGAATCCTGCCTTGGGCATGGATGTGTGTGTTGTCCTTAGGTTAGTTAGGTTTAAGTAGTTCTAAGTTCTAGGGGACTGATGACCTTAGAAGTTAAGTCCCATAGTGCTCAGAGCCATTTTTTGAACAGAAAGATAACGGTAGAAATACACCAGCATTCAGAACCTTTATAAGCTTCAAACACTGCTCATCCGATTCTGTGATTTGTGGCATTTTTCATGTTAGTATATTGATGGTGATTTCGTTCTCCTCTAAACTTCCTGAATGTATAAATTGTCATCCGTTGCACTCTGAACCAGAATAAGTACCTGTTTAGCTTTCTGAATAATTCGCCACATGTCCTCATAGTATCCCATAAGCAATTTTACAGGTATACATGCAGTAAATGTCTTGTACTCTTCCATCGTTCTATCCACTGGCTCGTCAATGAAACATCCAGCATTTTCTAAATTGTTCAGATCAGAGTGAGAAGCAGAGACATACGTTTCAAGAGTTGGTTTTATACCTACAATGCATGTGTAGTCCGTCTCGGTCCCATTAAGTCCATATCGTATCTCGTTAAACAGGGATACTAAAGCATTACTGTAAGGTTTGATGCCACTGTAGCAGTACCATCCCTCTTCGTAAATGATCCATCAAGATTTTTGGAACTCTTACATGGTAGGGATAAAGTGTCTTGGTGTTGGGTGACAATGTCAACAAACTTCATCATTCCTGTTAAATGTGGTTAATGCATTAGATTTATGGGAGAAGTATTTCTGGCATATAATACACTTGTCATATTCCACAATATTAGTTGTATCGACCAAAATCAATGTGGGATTCAGACCAACTGATTCAATAAACTCAGAGTTTGCATCTGTTATCACCCTGATGTTCTGTTGTGAAGTTCCGTGCTGCTTGTTTCGCAATTTGGTTTTGTACACTACGTGATCAAAGGTATCCGGACGCCACCAAAAAAAAATACCTTTCTCATATTAGGTGCATTGTGCTGCCACCTACTGCCAGGCACTCCATATCAGCGACCTCAGTAGTCATTAGACATCATGAGAGAGCAGAATGGGGTGCTCTGTGGAACTCACGGATTTCGAACGTGATCAAGTGATTGGGTGTCACTTGTGTCATAAGTCTGTGCGCGAGATTTCCACACTTCTAAACATCCCTAGGTCCACTGTTTCTGATGTGATAGTGAAGTGGAAACCTGAAGGGACACATACAGCAGAAAAGCGTACAGACTGACCTCGTCTGTTGACTGACTGAGACCGCCAACAGTTCAAGAGGGTCGTTATGAGTAATAGGCAGACATCTATCCAGACCATCACACAGGAATTCCAAACTGCATTAGGATCCACTGCAAGTACTATGACACTTTGGCAGGAGGTGACAAAACTTGGATTTCATGGTCGAGCAGCTGTTCGTACGCCTCACATCACGCCAGTAAATGCCAAACGACGCCTCGCTTGGTGAAAGGAGCGTAAACATTGGACGAATGAACAGTGGAAAAAACGTTGTGTGGAGTGACGAATGACGGTACACAATGTGGCGATCCGATTGGCAGGATGTGGGTATGGTGAGTGCCCGGTGAACGTCATCTGCCAGTGTGTGTAATGCCAACAATAAAATTGGGAGGCGGTGGTGTTATGGCATGGTCGTGGTTTTCATGGAGGGGGCTTGCAAGTCTTCTTGTTTTGCGCGGCACTATCACAGCACAGGCCTACATTGATGTTTTAAGCACCTTCTTGCTTCCCACTGTTGAAGAGCAATTCGGGGATGGCTATTGCATCTTTCAACAGGAAGCGTTGGAGGTTTCCAGAGGGTTGGGGGGGAAGGAGGAGGAGGGGAAGGGGTGGGAGGTTCCTTAGAAGAACAGGTTATCCCCAGGGGGTCGTAAATCAAGCCAATTAACGGAGCTAGAAGTTGTAATTCAGTCAAGTTTGCCCCTGAATGTATGCATTCAGCACTAACAAAACGCCTTGATACCCCTGTTGCCCCAACACTCAGTTGTACATCATAGGGTGGCTGCTGCCAGAACTAACACTGAAGAACACGGTCTGGAACTTATATTGTAACCTAGTTTTGAAGTTCACAAATTGGCATTCTTTGGCATTTATGCCTTTGTTTTACTTTTTCAAGCTTACATTTCATGTCTGGCCATTCACATTTGGTTCGTATGTTAAATTAGCCTGGAAAGCAGTATTTATTTGTTGATTCATCCCTAGTGTCTTTGATTAGACTCTGTTTCTCTGTGTGGTACTGGTTCACACAAAGAATCCTTTTCTGCCTCACCCACATGGGTTATCGCATGCTACTTGCTATATTTACTGCATTTTTAAATGACTGGTCTGAATTGATCCTTTTAATTTTTCAGCTCGACGGAGCACCACCACACTGTCACAGGCATATAAGAGCATTTCTTGACAATGTGTTGCCTCAACGAGGGGTCGACTATAAGGTGTATACACATCTCACGTAGAACCACTGTCCTTAAACGTCGCCTGATCTCTCGATATGTGACCTTTCCTGTGGGGGTATATAAATGACTCTGTGTGTGTGTGTGCGCGCGCGCGAGCGCGCGCGCGCGGCCGCACCTTCCCTTCCAACAGCTTTGCATGAACTGCAACGTCGTACAGCAATATCACAGAATACGGTAACACCGGACGCGTCTGTAGAAGTGTCGGATGAGTTCGACTATGGTCCAGATGTTTCTTGTGCGTCTGGGTTAGCGACTGGCAGTAAATCGAAGAAGAACGAAAGTAATGACAAGTAGCTGAAAAGGGAACAGCAAGCAACTTAACATCAAGGTTGATGATCACAAAATAGACAAAGCTAAGGAATCTGCTACCTTGGAAGCAAAAACATCCGTGATAGATGAAGCAATCAGGATAGAAAAAGCGGACTATTACTGGCAAAGAGGGCATTCTTGGACAAGAAAAATCTACTGATGTCAGACATAGGCCTTAATTTTAGGAGACATTTCTGAGAATGTAGATGCAGAGCTCAACATTGTGTGGGAGTGAACCATAGACTGTAGGGAAAAAAGAACAATCGAAGCGTTCTAGATGTGATCTTACAGAAGAATATTGAAAATCGGGTGAAATGATAAGCTAAGTATTGAGTAGGTTCTCCTCAGGACATACAAAGAAAGTAACATATGCAAAACTCTGGCAAGAAGAAGGGACATTATGAAAGGACATTTGTTAAGACATCAGGCAATAATCCTCATAGAGATATTCTGAGATGGGAGATTGCTACTGGAGATAAATTCGTGGCGGGCCGCATCAAATCAGTCAGAAGTCAACAGACTCAAAAAAAAAGTGAAGAATACATTGAACATTTTTGAAATGTAATGAAAACATAGATCCTGAACGTAATTGCAGAAAGCAGTTGAAGATTCTATGTGCATCATGTGAAAGTTACACCCTTATAAAATTGATTGGTTCTTTTCAAAATAATAACAGTAACTTGCGGTAAATTTTAACTTACGCATCAGACTGTCATCTTTACCCATGTAGAACATATGATCTGGTGATATCGAATGAACCGTTTTGAGACATTCCGTATATAGTGGATGAAAACTGCAGCAACGTACAGGCGTTACAAAAAAACATAAAACTTACGACACTATCACATGATGAGCGCTGCGCTGAAAAGCAATGAGTCATTCGCTTCTCAAAAAGAGGGTTGAACCTTCATGTTTTTTGTTGAAGGATCCGTGTAATTTTGCCACTTCAGTTTTTTATCCAAGTGGTTTCCTAGGAACTTCGAACACTAACTTTGATTCACTGTATGTTCATTCATCTATACTAATACCTGAAAGCACTGTATTTTTATCTGGATCAGATACAGTAGGATTAAGAATTAAGCTGTTTGCTGTGAACCACGACTAATCCTTTCTAAAGTTCTTCTCATTTCGGTGTGTGATTTGGATGCATTTGGGTCCTTTATTAGTAATATATCAGCAGTATACTGAGGCTTGGAAATTTACGTTCAACACGCGTTTCATAGCGTTATAATGAGCGAGAGGTGAGTATGACGCCATTGCGGGCAAGTGTTGACTATCCCAAATGCCCGCATCTCGTGGTCGTGCGGTAGCGTTCTCGCTTCCCACGCCCGGGTTCCCGGGTTCGATTCCCGGCGGGGTCAGGGATTTTCTCTGACTCGTGATGGCTGGGTGTTGTGTGCTGTCCTTAGGTTAGTTAGGTTTAAGTAGTTCTAAGTTCTAGGGGACTGATGACCATAGATGTTAAGTCCCATAGTGCTCAGAGCCACTATCCCAAATGCAATGCATATCGGACATACCCATCGCCAAACCACACCATCGTTTATACCCAGAACAGCGAAATTTTCCGCTGAAAATGGTTGAGCACCTGCTGGAAAGACATTTCACCAATTGGATATAAATGAAATAGGTGTTTCGTCATTTTCCTGAAACTTTCTTGAAATGATCTATAGACGTGAACTAAATCTTCCAGGTTGAAAAGAGCAAGGAAATGCCGTATTTGAAGGACTACTTTGATTCGATATAGTGAAATGCCTTGCTTCAGATCATAGTTACCGCAGTGATTACATCGCGAATTCTATGGTTGTGGTAACTTTAAGACACACACTACTTCAGTCCAGCGCTCCACATGTGACTTGAAAAGACTAACAACTGCTGGAACAATGAGAGTTACTCACGTCCGCAGTGCTCGGTTCGTAGATTTCTCCAGGGCAGACGTCTTCAGTGCTGGTGTTGGCGTAGCCGTTCAGGTGATGACCGTCCCTGGCCTCTCGGATCTCCAGCGCCGTCAAGTTGACCATTGTCACGATGGCCACCGAGAGATTGACACGCAGCGCATACAGGTTTGCCACGCCCAGCATGCCCATCAGCTGGAGGGTGTAGCGTGCTTTCCACCATCCTGCACACACACAGGTGGCACTTTGACTCAAGTAGACTACATTTCCCTCTCTCTCGACAAGTCATTATGAACACTGCGCAGAGCTACACTCGGACATGGCTAAGGTTACTACCACTAGCTACTGTTATGGCGCTCGACTAGGAGATAACTTGTCCGTATGCTAGAAGAGGCTTTCTTAGTCAATATTTGGCAAGCAGTCAGATACTAGCTGTTAATGTAGAATGATCATGAGAAAATGCTGCAAAAGTTTGGATTAAATTGAAATCTATCAGAAAGTACTCGACAGCGCTCTTGGAATTGCTGTCAGAGAGGGCGTATCTCGATTTCATCAATACGGAATGTGGATGAATATTTCCTATGAATCATTATTTCCTGCAGGTGGAGTAGTAAAAAAGAAATAACAATGTTGACACCTGGGGCTGAGAGAACCTTCAATCACACCTCAAGAAGTGTGCGACACAACAAAGATTTAATATTTCCTTAATGGGATCAGATGTTCAAATGGCTCTAAGCACTATGGGACTTAACATCTGAGGTCATCAGTCCCCTAGACGTAGAACCACTTAAACCTAACTAACCTAAGGACAGTACACACATCCATGCCCGAGGCAGAATTCGAACCTGGGACCGTAGCAGCAGCGCGGTTCCGGACTGAAGCGCCAAGAACCGCTCTGCCACAGCGGCCGGCGGGGATAGATGTGTTATTGATGATGAACACAGGAGATGACAAAGATCATACGTATCATATTGGGGTAAGGAACAAGAACGAATAGGGACATTGCCCTGTTGGAGATAGCCATCTCCTTGCGGTTGTAGGAACGACTGCAGAATGTTTTCTGATGATCATCTGTCCATGTTTTCTCAAAGAAATCGGTAAACAGCTTCTCAGTTATTTAACTGATATGTCTGTCCTGTTGTAGTCTTCAGTCCGAAGACTAGTTTGAAGCTCCTCATGTTACCCTATCTTGAGCAAGCCCCTTCATTTCTGAATAACTGCTGCAACTTACATCCTTCTGAATCTGCTTACTCAATTCATCTCTTGGTCTCCTCCTACGATTTTTACGTCCCCCCCCCCCCACTTCCCTCCAGTACTAAACTGAAAACTCCTTGATGTATCAGAAAGTGTCCTATCAACCGATACCTTCATCTAGTCAGGCCACCTCCTAATCAGTTACGTGATCCACCAATCTAATCTTCAGCAATCTTCTGCAGCACCACATTTCAAAAGCTTCTCTCCTCTTCTTGTCTAAACTGTTTATCGTCCATGTTATATTTCCATAGGCTACACTGTATGCAGATAGTTTTACAAAAGACTTCTTACCACTTAACTCTGTACTCGATATAAACAAATTTCTCTTCTTCAGAAACGCATTTCTTGCCATTGGCAGTATACATTTTCGGACGTCATCAATTTTTTCCTGTCCAAGTAGTAAAACTCAACTACTACTTCATGTGCCTCGTTTCCTAATCTTATTGCCTCAGGATCACCGGATTTAGTCTGACTACATTCCAACATCCATGTTTTACTTTTGTTGCTGTTCATCCTATATCCTCCCTTCAAGACATTGTCCATGCTGTTCAACTGCACTTCCAAGTTCTTTATTGTCTCTGACAGAATTACAGTGTCATGGGAAAAATTTAAAGTTCTTATTTCTTCTCCCTAAACTTTGATTCCTACTCCAAATATTCTTTTGGCGTCCTTTACTGCTAGCTCAGTGTACAGACTTGAGTCGGGGATACGCTACAACCCTGGCTCACTGCCTTCTCAACCACTGATTCCTTTTCATGCTCCTCGTCTCCCATAACAGCCGTCTGGCTTCTGTACAAGTTGTAAATAGCTTCTCGCTCCCTGTATTTTAGCCCTGCTGTCTCCAGAATTTTAAAGAGAGTGCTTCAGTCAACATCGTATATCTAAGTCTAGATACACTATAAACGAATGTTTTCCTTTTCTTAATATATCATCTAAGATAAATTGTATGGTCAGTATTGCGTCGCGTATTCCTATATTTTTCCGGAATCCAAACTAATATTCCCCAAGGTCGGCTTTTACCAGTTTTTCCAAGCTTCTGTAAAGAATTCGTGTTAGTATTTTGCAACCATTAATCTGCTACTTCATTAATTTTCATACTTGTCAGCACCTGATTTCTTTGTTATTAGAATTCTTCTTGAAGTCGGCGGGTATTTCGCCCGTCTCACATTCCTTGCACACCAGATCTAAGAGTTTTTTAGTGGCTCCTCTCCAAAGGTTATCAGTAGTTCAGAATGAATGTCGTTTACCCCAGGGTCCTCATTTCGACTCAGGGCTCTCAGTGAGCTGCCAGATTCTTCTCGCAGTGCCATATCTCCCATCTCATCTTCATCTACGTTCTCTTACATTTCTATAATACTGCTTTCAAGTTCGTCTTTTATAGACCCTCTATATACTCCTTCCATATTCATAGAGGCGCTTTTCTTTCTCCAGAGGCTCTTTCCATTTTTCTGTAGGCAGTATCTGTCTTTCCCTTAGTGGCATATGCTTCTACATTCTTACATTTGTAGTCTAGCCATTCCTGCTTAGCCATTCCTGCTTAGCCATTTTGCGCTTTGTCAACCTCATATTTTAGACGTTTGTATTCCCTTTCGCCTGCTAAATTTGCCACCTTCCTCACATTTCTTCTTTCATCCGCTGAATTCAACATCTCCTGTGTTACCCAAGAATTTCTACTACGCCTTGTCTTTTTACCTCTTTCATCCCCTGCTGCCTTCCTTATTTCATCTCTCAAAACTACCCATTCGTCTTCTGTTATACACTGCCTGTTCTAGTCAGTCTTTGCATAATGCTCCCACTGGCTCTAACCTGTGTAGGCAATGTAACGTTGATCAGTTTAATACTGTTTCCAACTACGAATTACTTAAGAGTCCGTGCTGGAATATCTATTACCGGAAATTTTAGGGCGTTTGCAGTAATTATCTGTAGTGTAGCAATACGGATGCGATCGAACCGTGGTATTGACCGTCGAGGCATGGTCGAACTACGGACAACACAAGCCGTTTACCTCCTTCCTGTTGAAATGACTGGAACTGATCGGCTGTCGGACCCCTTCCGTCTAATAGGCGCTGCTCATGCATGGTTGCTTACATTATTGGGCAGGTTTAGTGACATCTCTGAACAGTCAAAGGAACTATGTCTGTGATACAATATCCACAGTCAATGTCTATTTTCAGAAGTTCTGGAAACCGGGGTGATGCAAAAATTTTTTTTTGATATGTGTACATCTTTCTACTTGTTTTAGTTGCCCTATGTATTTTAGTATTCATTGTTGCTATAACTACCTCATAGACACGGATACCAATATCGATGTGAACATTCTCAAAGAGGTTTAGTCGATTTGTTGTCGCTAGATCTAAAGTATTTCCATCATGAGCGGAGTTCTCAATTACCTGCTGTAAGCAGTTTGCGGAGAAGATATTACATCATGTTTCAGGAGATGTATTGTCACGCACATCTCTAACAAAAGTGTAATTGTCGCAATTGATTTTTGGACAGTTGATGCTTCCTCCGTTGATTATCGTACATTAGGAAAGTTATGTAAAAGCGAAATGAGGTTTTCTCTAAAGTATTCGATTACATTAGAAGGTACGGCTGGTGGTCTATAGAAGGATTCGGTCATAATTATACGCCCAGCCTTGATCCTGAGTCTTGCCCAATCAGTCTAGCACTCAGCTTCAATTTCTATATCCGTGGATTTCAGTTTCTTGTCTACTGTGACAAATATGACACCTTCATTTCCAGTTAGGTTATCCTTCCGGTATCAGCTTATATTTTCCCGAAAAACCTCGCTGTTGTCAACTTCCGGTTGCTATCTAAACAAAACAAGCGCGTTTCATGCGTTAGCCACTATTGGATTCAGTGGAACAGCCATTGTCAACCTCCTCTAATAGTCTCATTGACCGTAGAGCATGTAATTATCAGTTTGACTAAATAAAGTGGAAGAAAGGCGAGTCAAAAGACCTCCTACTTGATTCAGAACTCAGGGGTAAGATCTTTTCTGGGAACAATGCTGGAGACTGTGATGTTCGTTGAAATTCCACGAGCAGGGCAGGTATTATCAACCTTATCTGTTAGTGATGGAATGATCCAAGTACTCCGTTGGAGCCCAGACTACTGGCATCGTTTGTTCCAACGTGTGCCTCTCTTTACAACTGGTTGCACCCCTCACCTTAAATGGCTGCCATAACTGCCTCTTCAGCATGTTGAATGAGGACGCCAGTCAGAAGCATTGAGTGCGTCTGGTGTTCCTTATCATCAATTGCTACCAATTTCCATTTATTCGTCGTATGTTTGAACTGCCGACAATTAATCGACCCATTTGTGACTTCCTCCCTTTGACACAGGACACAGCGTGTTTCCCAAAGGTGAAGTGGGTCTTACTGGTTCAGTTTCGATTTTAATGGAAGATAGTGGGATAAGTATAACGTCCTGAGTTCTCCTTAGTCGCTGTTTGCCCCATAAAGGACGTCTAGCCCCGTCACTACCACGCCACTCACAGTCAAGTAGACGGGTAGTGACAGATACTATATTTCTCACAGAACAGACAATATCCACAGAAGAGAATGGTACATAAGGTACTTTTGGAAACTCTCCCAAGACATAAATTCGAAACAATTTCCAATAGCTTGACAGTAGTTAGGGTGATTTCTAATATCTTACGAAGAGCAATTACCTCATCTCGTGCCCGAGCACAGCATACACGGTGGGGCTGCTTTATGCCTGGTGCAATGTTTTCCAGGACCATATAGAAACAATAATCAACTTTAAACGAAGTTTGCTGATTCTCTTTTAATTTGGTATACAGGCTTATTACGCTACAAGTATTACCAGCAACCATTTAAAACGGAAGCGGAAACGAGATATCTATCACAAAGGGGTAGCTGCAAAATTTACTGTTTCTCTGAAAAGTTTTCTGCTTATGGTCAGTGGCAAATTTGATAATAGCGCTAAGTTATGATAAATACAGATCATACTTACTCCTCTTAATGGAGATAACTAATCTGACAAGATATGTTTGTTATTTACGGTAACTGTAAACCACTAACGCCGATTTACTACCAAACATATTATGGTCAAGAACAGTAACAGAAAACACATATTAAAAAGTTTTGTGTCACCTCTGTTGCTAGCATTCCGGTACCTGTTCAGAAAACAGGAATAGAGATCAACATAAACATCATTTCCGCCCTTTTAAATGCTCATGAAAACCACATATTACGTGTTGTACCACCATACAGCGAGAACTTCAGATGTGGTAGTCCAGATTGATGTACACACCGGTACCTCTAATGCCTAGCAGCACATAATCTTGCAATGATGCATGCTTGTATTCGTCGTGAAATACTATCCTCAAGTTCATCAAGTTACTGTTGGGCCAAGATTGTCCCACTCCTCAGCAGCGATACGGCGTAGATCCCTCAGAGTGGTTGGTGGGTCACGTCGTCCATAAACAACACTTTTCAGTCTATCTCAGGCATGTTCGATAGGGTTCATGTCTGGAGAACATTCTGGACACTCTAGTCGAGCGATGTCGTTATCCTGAAGGAAGTCATTCACATGTGCACGATGGGGGTCCGAATTGACGTCCGTGAATACGAATGCCTCGCCAATATGCTGCCGATATGGTTGCGCTATCGGTCGGAGGATGGCATTCGCGTATCGTATAGCCGTTACGGCGCCTTCCATGACTACCAGCGGCGTACGTCGGCCCCACATAATGACACTCCACAATAGCAGGGAACCTCCACCTTGCTGCACTCGCTGGACAGTGTGTCTAAGGCGTTCCGCCTGACCGGGTTGCTCCCAAACACGTCTCCGACGATTGTCTGGTTGAAGGCCTATGCGACACTCATCGCTGAAGAGAACGTGAGACCAATCCAGAGAGGTCCATTGGGCCGAGCTGTACCGCGCGGCATGGTGTCGTGGCTGCAAAGAGGGACCTCGCCATGGATGTCGGGAGTGAAGTTGCGCATCATGCAGCCTATTGCGCACAGTTTGAGTCGTAACACGACGTCCTGTGGGTGGACGAAAAGCATTATTCAACATGGTGTCCTTTCTGTCAGGGTTCCTCCGAGTCATAATCCATAGGTAGTGGTTATCAACTGCAGTAGTAGCCCTTGGGCGGCCTGAGCGAGACATGTCATCGACAGTTCCTGTCTCTCTGTATCTCCTCCACGTCCGAACAACATCGCTGTGGTTCACTCCGAGATGCCTGGACACTTCCCTTGTTGGGAGTCCTTCTTAGCACAAAGTAACAATGCGGACGCGATCGAACCGCGGTATTTACCGTCTAGGCGTGGTTAATCTACAGACAACACGAGCCAAGTACCTCCTTCCTGGTGGAATGGCTGTAACTGACCGGCTGTCGGACATCCTCCGTCTAATAGGCGCTGCTCATGCATGGTTGTTTAGATCTTTGAGCGGGTTTAGTGACATCTCTGAACAGTCAGAGGGACTGTGTCTGTGATACAATATCCTCAGTCAACGTCCATCTTCAGGAGTTCGGGGAACTCGGGTGATGCAATACTTCTTATGATGTGTCTAGATGTTCAGTAAACTAGGCGAAGAGGTGGTAGTGTCGTACCTCATTAAGGTCGTTGAAACTCTTAGCTCAGGACAAAAGCTTGTAGAGAAACTATGGCTTAAATTTAAAGGAATGGCTGACTATAAGGTGGAATATATTTACCGAGTAGAACAGTTCGTAATGGGAGGTTCCCAGCATGGTTTAGAGTAACGGTTTAGAAACTTGTAAGGACAAAGAGACATTTGCATAAAATATGTCGAATAAAGCAGAGGCCTACAGATACAGAGATACTGAATGAAGCGCATTTAACTATCAAGAGAGCAATACCTGAAGCATTCATGTGACTACTGTAGCAGAATACTTTCACTTTTCCACAAAATGCAAAGAAATTTTGTTTGTTTGTGAAGGCTGCTTGTTAATAACAGTTCGAAGTGGTACATAGGTTGATACTGCTAAACCTAGTATTCTATGACTACAGTATGTCAGTCACAGATGCAATTAGTAAACTCATACAAATACCTTCGTGTAACACATAGTAGGGACATTAAATGGAATGGATACATAGTCTCAGTCATGAGTACAGCAGGTAGCAGACTTCCGTTAATTGATAGAATACTACGGAAATGCAGTCAGTCTGCAAAGGAGTTCGCTTACAAATTACTCCTGTGACCTGTCCTAGAATACTGCTTAAGTGTGTAGGATCTGAGCCAGATAGTACTAAGAGTGGTATTGAACATATACAGCGAAGAGCATCAAGAATCGTTACAGGTTTGTTTGACCTGTGGGAAAATGTTACACACATGTTGAAAGCATTGTACTGGTAGACTCTTGAAGATAGGCATGAAGTATCCAGAGAAGTTTTCTGGAAACGACTTTGAATGATGTCTCTCGGAATGTACTACAACACCCCACATATCCCTCCCTTAGGGATCTTGTGGACAAGACCAGACTAATTACAGTAATGGTACACACAATTATTTAAGCAATCACTCCTCCCATGCTCCATATGTGAATGGCACGGAAAAAGGCCCTAATAATTCCTACTATGGGACATATATATGCAGTGTACTTTACAGTGTTTTGTATAGATACAAACGTAGCTGTAGCAAGGGACAGTTTTTTGGATGGTCGTTTAACATCATGATACGATCATTGTAAGAATCGACCTATCTAGGTATAATTTGTCTCAATATGCAGGATGAACATTATTAAAACTGGCCAACTGCAGTGACGGATTCGTGACCGAAAATGGAGAAAAAGAGGTCCTATGAGCATGTGTCCAGGAATGGACGGTGTGCGTGCAACGACAACAAATCGTTCCAGAACACAGTACAGAGATGCATCGCGTCCACGTCACAAAACATGTTCAAAGTGGCCTCCATGGGATGCAATGCACGCATTCACACTCGGCATCATGGACTGCCGCACTCTTTCGCACTTTCCGGCCTCTCTGCGAATGACGCCACAGGCGTCGTGAACACGCTGTTGAAGATTCTGCACATTAGGAACTGGTTCAGCATACAAAACACTTTTCAGATGCCCACAGAGATAAAAATTCAGTCATTTTACGTCCGGTGATCTAGCAGCCCATGCTACAGGGCTCCGCGTCCCATCCAGTGTCCGGAAACGATGTTGTTGAGGGGTCGGCGAATTTTAACAAACTGTAATCCGGAAGTGGAGTGGTGCTCCGTCATGCAAAAACCACATAACCTGACTTATTTCCAAAGTCAAATTCTCAATCATCCCAGGCAGAGTTTTCGCAGGAATTCCAGGCAAGTTCCTTCATCGAGGTGTTGTGCAAAAACACCCGTCCTTTTATGTGGTCGCGAAGAGTTCCTTGACACACATTGATACTGAACCGATCCTAATAAGATGTCTTAACCATTCCCCGAGGATTGTCTGTAGTTCACAAATGACAATATTCAGATTGATGATGCTAGTACTGGCGAAAGTGGGTTCATCGGTAAAGAGGACTGATGGCAGGAATGCAAAAATTTTGATGATCTGGTGCAAAAACCATAGACAAAATCCTTTCCATAGAGTAATTCGCTTGTGATAATCCTTGGACAAGTCGCAGGTGATAGGGATAGTAGCGGTTGTCATCCAGCACACATAATCGTACATACACTACGTTGCCATGCCACTTGCCTGGAGCTTGTACTGGGGTTCGCCTCAATATCCTTCGCAACCCGGTCCTCCGAATCCGACGTACGGACAGTCCGCCACGTCCCTGCACGCTCGTCTGAAAGGACCCATAACCGCACAAACGCCCTAAATGGGCTTGAAATGATGTGTGATGGTGTTGGTGTCTGTGAGAGTACTTGTTTTGGTATAGCCGTGCTGCCTCTCGACCGTTTCCATTTGCTTGGTTCAAAATGGTTCAAATGGCTCGGAGCACTATGGGACTTAACATCTATGGTCATCAGTCCCCTATAACTTAGAACTACTTAAACCTAACTAACCTAAGGACATCACATATATGCTTGGTCTTACACAAGCACCATCTCGGTTTGTTCCCGACATGAATACCGGATCATTCTATTGCTCACAGTGAGCTGCGTCAACCACACGGCCTGAAACACACGCGGCGCGGTCAGAGAAATTGAAATGATCTTGTGGCGTTGATGACCGGAAGTTCGGCCGCTGCGTTGCAAGTCTTATTTCAGGTGATGCCACATTTGGCAGCCTGCACGTCGGTGATGCTGAGATAGACAACACAATACTCAGTCCACGACCGGAGAAAATCCCCAACCGAGCCGGGAATCGAACCCGGACTCGCTGCATAGGAGGCAAGCATGTTACACCTCAGCTAAGCAGGCGGACGTGATCAGAGGATCTTTCATTCGTCAGCACTGTCTACCATGGCATCGGTACATTTCGGGACGCATGTTCAAAGGACATTTCTTCCTATATCTCCAGTCAGGAATCTGTTCCTGCCGTTTGTCGGTTTTATTAATCTTCGACCTGTAAAACGATGATGTACCACTTTAACAGAAAAGCAGTTACATTCTGTGGAGTTACATGGTCATACAGTATTTCCTGCTAACTCTGCCATAATATTTATGACAGTGTACATCTAATGCAGCATATCCAGAACGTCAACTTATGTCCCATGTATGACGTATAACGTAGACTAGTGCCTGTATATTGCCGTATGTTACAGTAGTAGTACTGCCGTGTTTTATTACCACGTTACGTAGAAAACGTGGGAAAGAGAGTCCGCATATACTACGCTTGACATTGGATGCATACTCTCATTCTAAATCTCAGTCGTGTCACAGGTATTTCTCTATTACTATGAAATAATCAAGACACACCTGTACTGCTACATGCAAGTTTTTATATTCAAAATCTTTAACAGGGATCGGTTTAAATCTGTTCTACACACTTTTTCATTTTCGTAACGCCTACAGAATAACATCCCTTGTAGGAGTCAATCGTAATTCGGTCGTATCTATATTTCATGGTATTGTGGTGGGAAAGGGATTTTTCTTGACCCTGTGATGTAACACTTCAGTTTCACTAATATTTGATACTTTTAGTCATCACAGCCTGAACCTATGTTCTTTGGCGGAGGAAGATGTTAACGCCTCTACTGGACGCCTATCAGCGCTCATTATGAGACGGTTCCGGATAACTTCCTTCTCTCTTAAGCCCGTGATTTGACATATAAAATTTATAACATATCATTATAATTGGAACTCGTCCACCTCAAACGCCCCAGTGATTGTTTACAGTAACCTTGCAGTACACTTAAGTAGTCTTCTTCTTCTTGCACACACAGAAAATCAGTCAGTACCTATTTATATGTATTTCAGTGGTCTTGGGTTAGTGTCTATGACTACCAATCGAAACGTACTGGGTCTAGGGTTCGAAATCATTCACTACTAAAAATTCTGAACAAACATCATAGCTATGGCTGCTGAAGACATCCAGAATAGTAAGTAATCCTCATTGTGCCAACATGCTTATCAAAGAGGATGGAGGGACGGACAGATTTTTATGGTATTCTCTTGCTCTTGTGGTGGGAATCAGCTTTTAAGAGGAGGGAGAATCAGAAACGATCAATGCTATGATGATGCAGAAGGTAAGGGAAACCGCTATGTTAAAGGCACATATTGTGTATCCATAGGAAATGTATACTCTAATTTGTAACTTGTCATGATGACCTCTCCAGTAACAAAAGATGCTGGATTTAGATGTCCAGATGGTGATTGCCAGGGGGAAGTTGACCATGAGAAATAGATGGAATGACCAACGGTGGGATAACATTCTACAAGGAGGAGTTTGGGATGTTAGAAGTTCGAACGTAGCAGGAAAACTACAAAATCTGAAAAGGAAAATGAAAAGGCTCAGTTTAGATGTGGTAGCCCCCCATGAACCATGGACCTTGCCGTTGGTGGGGAGGCTTGCGTGCCTCAGCGATACAGATGGCCGTACCGTAGGTGCAACCACAACGGAGGGGTATCTGTTGAGAGGCCAGACAAACATGTGGTTCCTGAAGAGGGGCAGCAGCCTTTTCAGTAGTTGCAGGGGCAACAGTCTGGATGATTGACTGATCTGGCCTTGTAACATTAACCAAAACGGCCGTGCTGTGCTGTTACTGCGAACGGCTGAAAGCAAGGGGAAACTACAGCCGTAATTTTTCCCGAGGACATGCAGCTCTACTGTATGATTAAATGATGATGGCGTCCTCTTGGGTAAAATATTCCGGAGGTAAAATAGTCCCCCATTCGGATCTCCGGGCGGGGACTACTCAAGAGGACGTCGTTATCAGGAGAAAGAAAACTGGCATTCTACGGATCGGAGCGTGGAATGTCAGATCACTTAATCGGGCAGGTAGGTTAGAAAATTTAAAAAGGGAAATGGATAGGTTAAAGTTAGATATAGTGGGAATTAGTGAAGTTCGGTGGCAGGAGGAACAAGACTTTTGGTCAGGTGATTACAGGGTTATAAATACAAAATCAAATAGGGGTAATGCAGGAGTAGGTTTAATAATGAATAAAAAAATAGGAGTGCGGGTTAGCTACTACAAACAGCATAGTGAACGCATTATTGTGGCCAAGATAGACACGAAGCCCATGCCTACTACAGTAGTACAAGTTTATATGCCAACTAGCTCTGCAGATGATGAAGAAATAGATGAAATGTATGACGAGATAAAAGAAATTATTCAGGTAGTGAAGGGAGACGAAAATTTAATAGTCATGGGTGACTGGAATTCGTCAGTAGGAAAAGGGAGAGAAGGAAACATAGTAGGTGAATATGGATTGGGGGGAAGGAATGAAAGAGGAAGCCGCCTTGTAGAATTTTGCACAGAGCATAACTTAATCATAGCTAACACTTGGTTCAAGAATCATGAAAGGAGGCTGTATACATGGAAGAAGCCAGGAGATACTGACAGGTTTCAGATAGATTATATAATGGTAAGACAGAGATTTAGGAACCAGGTTTTAAATTGTAAGACATTTCCTGGGGCAGATGTGGATTCTGACCACAATCTATTGGTTATGAACTGCAGATTGAAACTGAAGAAACTGCAAAAAGGTGGGAATTTAAGGAGATGGGACCTGGATAAACTGAAAGAACCAGAGGTTGTACAGAGTTTCAGGGAGAGCATAAGGGAACAATTGACAGGAATGGGGGAAAGAAATACAGTAGAAGAAGAATGGGTAGCTCTGAGGGATGAAGTGGTGAAGGCAGCAGACGATCAAGTAGGTAAAAAGACGAGGGCTAATAGAAATCCGTGGGTAACAGAAGAAATATTGAATTTAATTGATGAAAGGAGAAAATATAAAAATGCAGTAAATGAAGCAGGCAAAAAGGAATACAAACGTCTCAAAAATGAGATCGACAGGAAGTGCAAAATGGCTAAGCAGGGATGGCTAGAGGACAAATGTAAGGATGTAGAGGCTTGTCTCACTAGGGGTAAGATAGATATTGCCTACAGGAAAATTAAAGAGACCTTTGGAGAGAGGAGAACCACTTGTATGAATATCAAGAGCTCAGATGGAAACCCAGTTCTAAGCAAAGAAGGGAAGGTAGAAAGGTGGAAGGAGTATATAGAGGGTTTATACAAGGGAGATGTACTTGAGGACAATATTATGGAAATGGAAGAGGATGTAGATGAAGACGAAATGGGAGATAAGATACTGCGTGAAGAGTTTGACAGAGCACTGAAAGACCTGAGTCGAAACAAGGCCCCGGGAGTAGACAACATTCCACTAGAACTACTGATGGCCTCGGGAGAGCCAGTCATGACAAAACTCTACCATCTGGTGAGCACGATGTATGAGACAGGCGAAATACCCTCAGACTTCAAGAAGAATATAATAATTCCAATCCCAAAGAAAGCAGGTGTTGACAAATGTGAAAATTACCGAACTATCAGTTTAATAAGTCACAGCTGCAAAATACTAACGCGAATTCTTTACAGACGAATGGAAAAACTGGTAGAAGCTGACCTCGGGGAAGATCAGTTTGGATTCCGTAGGAATGTTGGAACACGTGAGGCAATACTGACCTTACGACTTATCTTGGAAGAAAGATTAAGAAAAGGCAAACCTACGTTTCTAGCATTTGTAGACTTAGAGAAAGCTTTTGACAATGTTGACTGGAATACTCTCTTTCAAATTCTGAAGGTGGCAGGGGTAAAATACAGGGAGCGAAAGGCTATTTACAATTTGTACAGAAACCAGATGGCAGTTATAAGAGTCGAGGGGCATGAAAGGGAAGCAGTGGTTGGGAAAGGAGTGAGACAGGGTTGTAGCCTCTCCCCGATGTTATTCAATCTGTATATTGAGCAAGCAGTAAAGGAAACAAAAGAAAAATTCGGAGTAGGTATTAAAATTCGTGGAGAAGAAGTAAAAACTTTGAGGTTCGCCGATGACATTGTAATTCTGTCAGAGACAGCAAAGGACTTGGAAGAGCAGTTGAACGGAATGGACAGTGTCTTGAAAGGAGGATATAAGATGAACATCAACAAAAGCAAAACGAGGATCATGGAATGTAGTCAAATTAAGTCGGGTGATGCTGAGGGAATTAGATTAGGAAATGAGACACTTAAAGTAGTAAAGGAGTTTTGCTATTTAGGGAGTAAAATAACCGATGATGGTCGAAGTAGAGAGGATATAAAATGTAGACTGGCAATGGCAAGGAAAGCGTTTCTCAAGAAGAGAAATTTGTTAACATCGAGTATAGATTTAGGTGTCAGGAAGTCGTTTCTGAAAGTATTTGTATGGAGTGTAGCCATGTATGGAAGTGAGACATGGACGATAACTGGTTTGGACAAGAAGAGAATAGAAGCTTTCGAAATGTGGTGCTACAGAAGAATGCTGAAGATAAGGTGGGTAGATCACGTAACTAATGAGGAGGTATTGAATAGGATTGGAGAGAAGAGAAGTTTGTGGCACAACTTGACTAGAAGAAGGGATCGGTTGGTAGGACATGTTTTGAGGCATCAAGGGATCACAAATTTAGCATTGGAGGGCAGCGTGGAGGGTAAAAATCGTAGAGGGAGACCAAGAGATCAATACACTAAGCAGATTCAGAAGGATGTAGGTTGCAGTAGGTACTGGGAGATGAAGAAGCTTGCACAGGATAGAGTAGCATGGAGAGCTGCATCAAACCAGTCTCAGGACTGAAGACCACAACAACAACAACAGATGTGGTAGGGGCGAGTGAATTGAAATGGATAGAAGATAAGGATTTCAGGTCAGACGAATATAGGGTAATATCAGCGGCAGTAGAAACTGGTAAAACTGGAGCTGGATTGTTTATGAGTAGGGAAGTACGGCTTAGAGTGAGCTACAGTGAACAGTTCAGTGACAGAGTTGCTCTCACCGCATTCGACAGCAAACCACCGCCGACCATGACAGCTCAGGTATACATGCCAACGTCTCAAGCTGAAGATAAAGAGATAGAGAAAGAGTATGAGGATACTGGATGGGCAATTCAGAATGCAAAGGGAGATGAAAAACCTACCGGAAAACAAGGGCTAGCGAGTGGAAATGAGGGAGAATAAAGACTGAGTTCTACAATAAATTTCACATGGTAATAGCAAATACCCTTCTTCTTCTGCTACCAGTCAAGGATGAGGCCTTATGGCCGCTTCCGTCCTCACCATCTCTTCCTCGGCCTTTCCATACTACCTCTTCCAATAGGACTGTATTCCATCTCTTGTCCAGTGATTCTCTGAGGTGACATACGCAATACATGCTCTTTCCAGTCTTGCTTTCGCTGGACCACTTTTTCAGTTAATGGCTGAAACCCCAGCTATTTCCTTCTTTCTTCATTCCTTTTGCACCTTTTCATTGATCTGAGGAACTTTATTTGTGATGTTTCACGTTGTCTTACTTCTTTTGCTCTTAATGTCCAGCTTTATGGTCCATTTAGTACTGTTGGTAGTGTCATTATAAAATTTCATTTGTGTTTCTCTTCTAGTTTTACCCTTGAATGCTCTTCTTTTCGTGACAAATACGTGTTGGGAGGCGCTACTTCTATTATTTATGTCTTTCTCTTAAAAAGTTGTCACAACCTAGATACTGAAAATATGACACCTTTCCTATTATTATGTTACTGATGATTATTTCGTGGAAGCAATAACATTGTCCGTATGTTTGTCTGTTCGTCGGCAGAAATAATTGTATTCAGAAATTTCCCTGGACCATTTATTATACCTTGAGGTACTCCGTCCATCACTCATTCCCTGACCAAGTTGTTAAAGTAGATGTTGAATAGTGTAGGTTTCATACCACAGACTTGTCTTACTCCATGGTTTTACTCTATTTCCGGTGTCAGCTCCTTGCTAATATCTGTTCTTATGTTGGTGTTTTTGTGTAAACCGTGGCATACTTTTATCAGGTGTCTGAAGAATTCTTCTCACTCCATTACTGACCAGAAATTCTCAAAGTCGGTAAATGTAAGATGCGTCTCCTAACTGAACTCTTGACTTTCTTAAATAATTTGTTTCAGAGTGAAAACATCGTCAGCACGAGATCCTCCTTTACGAAAGCCTGCTTTCCGTTCTAATAAATCTGAATCAGAGATGTTTCGAAGCCTTTCACTAATTATTTTGATGTAGATTTTATACGAAGCATTCAGAAGGCTGATTCCTCTGTAATTAGTAGTGTTACTTCTGTCTCCTTTTTTAAACAGTGAAACAACTTTGGCGCACCTCCATGTTATGGTACGTCACCTGTATGCCAACATTTGATACATGGATCATTCCGAATTCTAGAAATTTTCGATCATAAATGATCAGTTCTGAGTTAATTCTGATTAATCCAGGTGCTTTTTGTATTTTTTGTTTTCTTCAATGTCTGTTTTAATTCTGTCGACTCTTATTTGCTGTGTTCCTGTCTCTCCTTTCTCTTCCGTACCTTCTCATCCGTTAGCTCTTTTGCATCCGGACTATACCATAATTATGTGTCATGATTTATCCTGTCTTCTAAAGAAACAGTATTTATACTGTATTTGCAATAACTTTCTGCATTCTTCTTAGCAGCATGATCAATTTATATGCTATTTTCGTGTATGCCATGATCAGTCTGCTTATAAATGTATCGCATGAGAATCTATGTGCCTGTATTACTAATTTCCTTTTTTTTTTTTTTTTTTTGAGTCAATTATATTTTTCTTTAGATTCTTCAGTCAGTTTCTGTAAGACCTCCTTACATGCTTTGTTTTTCTGTCCTATGGTTTCTTCTATCCCTTTGCTTCAAGTCCACTTTTTGATTCATTTTAAGTTTTTTGCCTAGTACTTATTTAGTGACCTGATTTACGATATTTTTAATGTTTGCTTATTCTTCAGTTAGATCTTCGCTTGATGGTACTTGTTGGATTAGCTTAGTTATGCAGCACAGATACAGATTGCTTAAGCTCTCTTCTTGTAGCAGATACAGCTTAAAAGCAAATACTCTGTTCAAGAATCATAAAAGGAGAAGGTACACTTGGGGAAGACCCGGAGACACGAGAAGGTTCCACCTGGATTACATCGTGGTCTGACAGCGATTTCGAAGGAAGATACTGGATTGTAAGGCGTACCCAGGAGCAGATATATATGTAGTCGACAATTTGGTACTGATGAAGAGTAGACTGATATTTAAGAGAATCATCCGAAAGAGTCAGTGTGGAAGGAACTCTGCTACTGGACTACTGATGAATGACAAGACGAGTGTGGGGTTCGCTACGGGTGTGGATACTGCGATAAGAAACACCAGAACAGGCAGTTCAGTTGAAGAGGAATCTTTAATAAAGGCACTCACAGATGGTACACAGGCACACATAGTTACAAGGAAAGTAACTGCGAAGAATTCAATTGATCTATGGAAGAAGAGAGTACAAAAATGTTCAGGAAAAGAAAGGAAAACAGCAACATAAATCACTTAGGAATGAAATAAATAACAAGTGCACGGCAGTCTAGGCGAAATGACCGAAAAGAAGATAGGAAGAAATCGAAAAAGAACTGACTTAGCATATAGAAAAGTCAAAAGAGTCTTCGATGAAATTTAAAGCAAGGTTGGTAACTTTATGAGTGCAGTGAGAATCCCACTGTTAAATGCAGAAGAGATGGCAGATAGCTGCGAAGAGTATATTGAAGTTCTCTGTGAGGGAGAAGACTTGTCTAAAAGACATGAGGAAGAAACTGAAGGCCAGGGATGGTTAGTACTATGTCCTCCATACGTGAGTCCGTACAGTTGCCTAGCAATGATATGTTTGTACAATCCTTAAACGCGAGATTCAATACTGCAGCTTTCCTGTTACTATCTTCTACTTTCACGCCATACTGGTCAATGAGTGAGAGAATAGAATACTTAGACCCGCTTATCGACTTTACATACGACCAGAATTTTCTAGGGTTTTAGACAAGATCTTTTGCTAAGAAATAACGGTGGTAGTTGCACGCTTCGACCATCGAATTCACAGACGAACGAATTCTGCTAACTTCTGCCTGTTATTCGCGCGTTCTCTTTTCAACCGAGACTGCAACGATCTTTGCTTCCTCAGCATTTTCCGAATTTTATTATTAAACCACGGTGTGTTTTTCCATTCTTAACTCACTTACACGACACTTACACCCCCAGAGCGCTATTTACAATTCGTTTAAACTTTATCCATAATTTCTCTACGCCCATCATACTGGTACTAAATAATGTCCGTTTATTGTCTAAGTGGGATGCTGACAACTGCTTATCTGCTCTTTCTAGCATAAATACGCTCCTTGCCTTCCTGATTTATTTATTAACTTTACTAATCATCGTCGCTAAGATGGTATCATATCTCTGTACTAACGCCGTCGACAAGATCAGGCCACAAGGTCTAAAATATTTTCCCCTGCGTGTGGATTCTCGAAGCAGCTGCTCAAGAAAGTGTTCGAAACAGGTGTCCAAAGGAATTCCTTAACACTGCCTGTCTATACTATCTGCAATGAACCATAGATGTCCCAGTATACACTCGGTAGGTTAAAGTCACCTCCAAGTAATACTACACGAACTCAGTATTTCCGCGCTACTGAGCGTAGACCTTCGCTTAATGACTCTAAGACTGTCAAATTACTCTTCAAGAAAGGTGATAGGAGAGACATCACTGCTGATACCTTTTTCCAAAATTTTTGATAAGACGATGTATTCTAAACATTTTCTCGCCAGAGGTACAATAATATCCTCAACAAATCACAGTTTGCATTTCGAAAGAGTTGCTCTGCTGAGAGTGCCATTTAGATGTTCCCTCACCAAATCTTACAAGCATTAAATAAAGAAATGGCTCCCGCTCCTATTTTCTGCGACCTATCTAAGGCGACTGTGTGTATCACGCTATTGCACTATCGGCATAGATAAATTGAAGTTTAATGGGATTGATAGAATAGACAACCAATGGAAAATGTCGTATCTAACCAAAAGAATGCAGAAAACTTTCGTAGTAATTCAAACAAGCTATCCCGGGATATTCTTCTGAGCGGGGAGATATCACTTATGGGGTTGCCCAAGGCTCAACTTTAGGTCCACTGATGTTCCTTATCTACATAATCGACCATCACTGACTGGTTTTCAGCAAATGGTCTTACACTCAATGTTATAAAGACAGTGCATATTCAGCTCTGCACTTCTAGGGGTACTACACCATTGATAAGTGTAACACATAATGTAGAAATAATAAGTAGGGAGGAAACCTCAAAATTCTTAGGTGACCATTTGATGAGAATTTAAACTGTAAAAAGGATGTTACTGAACTTTTGAAACAACTTAGTTCAGCCACATTTGTATTTAGAATCATTGTAAGACTTGCGGAGAGATAAATTAGTATTTCGCATATTTTGCCTATTTTAAGTCAATAATGTCATGTTGAATAATGTTCTGGGATAACTCACATTTAAGAAAGAATCATAGCTCAAAAATGTGCTGTAGTATAAAATGTGCTGCTCACCCACGATGACATTGTAGACGTCTCGCATTACGTTTGTTGTAAATAATGCACTACAGTTCAAGCGAAACACTGATGTACATATTTACAAAAAAAAGGTAAAATGACATTCATTACTCCACATTAAGACTGCCTTCAGCACAATAACTACTGGCACTGTAAGTAAAATTTTTGATATCCTACCCAGTGATATAAAATATCTGACAAACAGCAAAGTAAAATTTGACAACAACAAGAAGTTTCTGCTCGACCACTCCTTCTATTCCGTAGACGAATTTTTGTTATTGTAATGTGTCAAAGATAGAGAGTAAGAATTACTAACTCACGTTTGAACATTTTTTTAAGTACAAGCTTATAATCGTCCAGCGTGTAGCCATATTTACCAATTAATTTGCAATGTGAATGTAAAACACCTCATCCACATCACTAAGATTCATTATGCAAATGATCCATGGAACATGAAACTAACTAACGGCGGAAACGGGTTGCCGGCAAAAACATCTAACAGTTAACTTAGTTTCACCTATACCTGTTATACGAGATCAGATAACTTCACAATCACGCTCAAATTCGACCTCAATAGAGTCAATGTTTTCATCAACTGCAACAAACACTCTCCCTCCAACTACCCTTCTATTATGTCTTTCCAAAAAAGGTTTCACAACTCGCTAAATATCTCAGAGCTTTCTATTGCACTTCAGGTTTCAGTCAGCTCTAGGTCACAAGAACAATTTTTAGCGCGATCAGTTTCCTGGAGGGCAGTATATTCGAGAACTTTGTTACGAATACTTCGGCAAGTTACTCTGCACGTCGTATGATTTCACTATCTACTTGATGACAGCGAGTGTGCAACGGATTACCTCAAACCTGAACCGCTGATATGAGTTTCTGACACAGACAAGACGGGTTGCAGATGTAACTACATAAATCTGAAGATGACCCAGAGTGATAGAAACATGTCATGTAATTAAAAATGTACAAATGAGACTGAAGAATAAACGAGAATTTTTTAAAGTAGCATACTTCTCCTGCTTTAATATGACACTTCTGTATCCCTTGCATTTAATACATTTAGACAGACCTTCACAGGATCATGCTCAGAATAGTTATAAATATCAGCTTAAAAAAACCATGTTCTATGGCGAAGGAAGATGTAAACGCTTCTAGTAGACGTGTCTCATGGTGCATTATAAAATGGCTGCTAGTAACTTCGTTCACACAGAGGCCTGTGTTTTGACATATAAATCATTTGTTATTCATCTTCACAATTGAAGGTTTCCGACGCTAACTGCCTTATCGTTACTTACGGTAAGATTACAATACCATGGCAATCTCCTTCTGGTACACACATAAGTCACAGTTCGATGTTAGATAGGTACTCATATTCGTTTTGTCAAAAAAGAAAAAAGAATCTGACGCTATATCCAAATACACAAGCGACAACCGATTCTGCTTTTTTATTTATTTATTTATTTTATTTTTTTTCATCAGCGTTTTCACTGGTTTGAGACAGTCCGTAACGAATTCCTCTCGTGTGCCAACCTCTTCGTCACGTAGTATCACTTGCAACCTACGTCCTCAGTTATTTGGTAGATGTATTTCAATCTCTATCTTCCTATCAGTTTTTACCCTCTGCAGATACCTCTTGTACGATGGAAGTTTTTCCCTGATGTCGTAACGGATCCCTGTCCCTTCTTCTAGTCAATGATTTCCATCTATTCCTTTCTTCTCCGATCCTGCGCAGAATCTCCCCATTCCTTACATTATCAGTCCACCCAATTTTCAGCATTCTTCTATGGCAATAGAAAGTGGCACTACTACTGTGATGTATGGCAATACACGTATACTGGTCCACATTATACTTCAGTCATAGGATATAACTAGACGTTTTTGGTGCTCTGCGTTAGATATACCCAGTCACAGATACTATGATACACTTACCAGGAAAGGTGTAAATATATATCTGCAAAGAATGTAACTGTTTTTCTGTTAAAGAGATAGATCGACATTCTATATTGAGGCAAATCACACATAGATAGGTCAACTCTTAAAATGATCACATCTTGATCTTAAACCTTCCTTCGAGAAAATATGATCTATACTGCCAATAGTTCAGTACCATCGACTAACAAGTATGCTTGGCGATGTTGCGAATAGCATATCAGATGCCACTTTTACACTTTGCTAAGATGCATCAAGGTGCATTGTACGAAAAAAGTATTTGCCTTCATTAACACATATAGTGCATCACTGAGAATTCACAGTTAATGCACGATGGTTTTTTTTTTTTTTTTTTTTTTTTTTTTTTTTCAAGAGAAGCCCCTACAAAGGTCGCCGTACTGTTCTTGCAGATATTTCTGTTGTTGCAAACATGCCTATTTCCTGAATCAATATACAGGACGTGGACGTGCGGTCCTGTACGGCTGAGCAAGCAATATGTGTGGTCCCTCGTCCGCTAGTAGTGTACAGCCCTTAGATGCCGCATGGCGTTGACTACGACACTGCTCACCATTTCCATTCCATGTTTACATGGCATCGTGGTACCCGAACGCGAGTAGCAATATCGCGAAACGGTCAGTTTCTGCAGACCCCTATGCTGGCGCTGCCGAATTCCGACACTTGCTACCAGATGTCGCTCTTCGCGTGTTCCTCATGTAAGCAAAGAACATTCAAATGCGATTTGTGAATCTTTCCGTGAATGTGATGTCATTTCTACTTACTTTGTACGCCTGCGCTGATCTGCTAACCATTTGCCTATCCAAGCACACTTCGTGCTAATTCATGTTCGTTACATCTCGTCTTCATGGCGATAGAATTTTATTGGCTATTAATGCGCTTGTGGAACTTCTGGAGCTCTGATTAACCCTTTCAGCTCCTCTGGCTACAGTTGTGTACATTAACTTTTACTGTGTCTTAGGTGCAACATAAGTATTTTTACCAGTGGAAACCTCAGGTACACAATTGTGAATGTTCAACCTTTTCATCATGCACAAGTGCTGTCAAATGTTGGGCACCACTTTGAAAATATCAGCAATTCAATGTAGCAGTGCACACCAGCTTGTGACTGCACATGGATGTGGTTGCTTCACTGTAATCTACTGTATAATTGCATATTGCTATTGTTATTTTGCCTAGTATTTATTGCAATAGTGAATATTTGGTAATTAGTTATTTTAGTCCATAAAATAAAGGCAACTGTATAAAGTATGTTTTGAAAGAATCCATATATTTGAATAAATCTTGCGTCTAAAATCACTAAAAAATCACGCAAGAGTATTACCACATAAATAAAAATTTTCCTTGCTCCAGAAAAAATTCGGGTCTGAAAGAGTTTATTTCGACTAAAGGTATCAAGTCTTAATGAAAAAACTCTAATGCATAGTTTCAATAAATGATGTATGCAGACAATCGGTTGCGTAATAATTTGCCTTGACCAGGTTTCAGTACCACTGGGATTGTCTTTTTCAGACAGTATAAAGTCACCTACGATGTTTCAAACATATTACAATATAAACATCTAAAATATGCAACACATTATGACAATGAATTGAAGTACATGGAATAAAAATATGCTTATAATCTGTTAAAATTATAAACACACATTATGAGCTAAAACGCCCAAGTCAAATAACAAAGATCATGAATTAGATCCTCCTTGGAAAACCACAACAATTACTTCATAGGTTCAGATTGTTAAAAGAACAGACATTGAGCAAAACGTGTGGTGGCGACTAGTTAAGAAGCGAAGTAAAAGTAGCTAGTTGCCACACTTTTACTTAAATGTTTGTTCTTATAAAAGCTACGCCCATGGAGTAATTCTTAGTGTTTTTCATGTAGAACTTAATCTATGATTTCTGCTATTTCACTTGAGCTTCTTAGCTCATAATGTACGGTTATAATTTTAACGTATTATAACAACACAAATACCGTCCGAACAGGCCGTGGAGGCCCAGCGGTACCGACCGGCAGCCAGCCTAAGGCGTCGCCGGCTGCGGATATGGAGGGGCATTTGGTGATCATTCTCCTCTGCCGGCCGTTGTCAGTTTTCCAGGCCAGTGGCGCTAATTCTTAATCAAGTAGCTCCTCAATTGGCCTCACAAGGGCTGAATGCACCCCGCTTGCCAACAACACGCAGCGGGGTGCAGCAGACCCATCCAAGTGCTAGCCAAGCCCGACAGCACTTCGTTAATCTGACGGGAGCCGATGTTACCACTGCGGAAAGGCCGTTGGCTGACGAAATATAAGTACTCTTTTATTCCATGAGCTTCAATTCACTGTTGTGATTTGTTGGTTGTTTTATATGCTTATTTTGTAATATTTTAAAAACTAAGTGACTTTATTCCTTCTGAAGAAGATACCCCTAATGGTGTTCAAACCTGGTCAAGGTTTATTACTTTATGAAAACTTTTGGCTACGTAAATTATGTATCGGAAGTTTATTTACTACTGCTGCCTTCAGCCATGTTCAAAATTGCATGATGCAGGGGGTGGTACGAACTGCAGCGATGTTAAAACTTATGGAGCAGGCATTGCAACAGTCCAGTTTAGTCAGACGTAAGGGACGTATTAAAACATGGAAATGTTTTATATTCGAATGAAAAAATCTTATCCTTAAGGAGCAACTTTTATTGGGCACAGTGGTGAACGTTACAAGATATTCAAAATGATGCTCTTGAACGGATGAAAAACTGAAGTCTGAATATAATGTGTTCGTGTTCGCTTTAGGTTTATGAATATCCTGCCAGATCCAGAACTACAATGGACTAATTTTCTCGAATCCGGGCGTACAGATGTGACACTGTTGTCGCAGCTCTACAGTCACTGCTGTAGGAATATGTTTCTGTAACTCGTCAACACTCCTGCTTATCCACTTTCAATGCCTCTCGTTGCTCCTGCACTTGCTCCTCTGCTACACTGGACTACTATTCTGATGGACCGACCTTCAGTTGCGGCTCTACCGAACGCTGTGTCTGTGGAGAGCCGTTTTCAACCTTCCTTCATCCCTTGTGCGTGATACCACTTACAGTACATTCCAGACAGGAAATGATGTCGCTGCATCTGCTTCGCACTCTCCCCAGATAGAGTTCGAATGCATTTACACAGCACCGGTGACCAACGTGATTTATTTTTCAACAAACGCCATATGTTCCCTAAAAGCAGCGGCCGTATGTTACCTGCAACACCGGAGATAATAGACTAATCCCTCTATCATGACATCGCTATCGACAGGCCACAAATCCTCTTCCAAACAATAACAAAAACACAAGTTTCGGTCGACGATATTCGTGCTCCGGCGAGCTTACTCCTTATGTCATCAGAAAGAAGACGATTTCCGTATAATATGGCACTCTCCTTAGTTGTATGACAACATTTTAGCTTTTTCAGTTTGCATTGTGAAGTTATTAAGACTACATTTAATTTTTCATTCTTCAATCGTAAATTTATGCTCAGGTTTTGTTGCATAACATCGCATAAGCGGAGTTGTTCACACAGCCTTAATCGGCTAAACGCTAGGCAGTGACATCGCTCAGGCATTAGAGCCGGCCCCATATCCTCCGTCTACTGAGAACTCACTATCATTTTTCAGTAGTTGTAATGCGAATTCCATATTTGATTCGACGCATAAGACAGTGTTGAGAGTATATATTTTATTTGTCGTTGCCTATTTACGACAGTAACGCACACGAAATATCACTCTGTTCTAGAAAACCCCAAACACAACGTTCAGAATTTCATTAATTCCATGAAAAACGGCACAAAAAATGGTTCAAATGGCTCTGAGCACTATGGGACTCAACTGCTGTGGTCATAAGTCCCCTAGAACTTAGAACTACTTAAACCTAACTAACCTAAAGACGTCACACACATCCATGCCCGAGGCAGGATTCGAACCTGCGACCGTAGCGGTCGCGCGGTTCCAGACTGTAGCGCCCAGAACCGCTCGGCCACTCTGTCCGGCTAAAAACGGCACATTCTATCATGTTAAACAGCAAAAGTTTCTATTTTCACTACAAAGCAAACTGACTAAAATTAAAGTACGAGAAGAATACTCCTCTAAACTTTTAATTCATTTCTTTGTGTCTATGGTTGCTTGTAACGTACCCTGTTCTCAAATGGGTCCTGTTTACGAACGGGGGGAAAGGAAAAACATTACAGATTAAGGTCCCTGCCACGACAAGCTTATTAGATACGGAGCGTAAACTCAGACAACGCCCTGTGCATTTCAAACGACCTATACCGGTAATTTATTTAAACGTTTTTAAATCAAGTGTTAGCGTTGATTAAGATTACGTAATGCAAATACTACCAGACAACTTTTCCCTTTATTCATTTCATTCCACTTCCTGTTCTCTTACTATCTTTCCCTCTCTTTGTTTTCCTACCCTCTAACTCCCATCTCGTAACACAAATTTTCGTCTCCCTTAATGTACCATACTGAGTTGTTTATTTCGCACAGTTTCTCAATCTCCGAATCATATGCGGACAAATGGGTATATAAACTTGTACTATTGTGATTCGTTGTGACTTTCTGTCTGTAATATGATGATCAGTTCACTGTGCTGTTAATAATGATTTACGGGCATTCTTGTCTTGATTATTAATCCTTCTCCAGCATTGCACCCAGTTACTTTGTTTTGATAACACTATGTATGTATGTATGTATGTATGTATGTATGTATGTGTTGAACCGGGGACCTAAAAACAACGGAGAGGATTCGACCCGCCGCTCCCCTCACTGGTACACAACCCCACAACAGGCCACAGCAGTCTACCCTCCCCACCGCCGCCCCACACTGAACCCACGATTATTATGCGGTTCGGCCCCCAATGGACCCACGGGGAACGTCTCATACCAGACGAATGTAATCGCAAATGTTTGTGTGGTAGAATAATTATGGTGTACGCGTACGTGGAAACGGTGTTTGTGCAGCAATCGCCGACACAGTGTAACTGAGGCGGAATGAGGGGAACCAGCCCGCATTCGCCGAGGTAGATGGGAGACCGCCTTAAAAAGCATCCACATGCTGGCCGGCACACCGGATCTCGATACGAATCCGCCCGGTGGATTCGTGCCAGGGACCGGAAAGCCTTCCCACTTGTGAAGTAGCGCTTTAGACCGCACGGCTAGCCGGGCGGGTGATAACACTGTACTCACCAGCCCAGAAATAATTTTCAACTTGTCTCCCCACATCACTAAATCCCTCTATATAACGTCAATCCATCCATTTCTTCAAGTTCCCTAATCTACCTGCAGTATTAAGGGATCTCATATTTACACTTCGCCATGAAATCTGTAAGAACTATTCAAAATTAAGAACTAGTCAACGAACAATGATGAGATGCATGGAATGGTTATCGAAATGAAAATAAGCAAACGCACCAGAGAACGTACTGGTCTGGAAGAAGTGATAGTAATTGTAATGAAAATGCATTGCAGATTGACGAGACCTATAGCCACGCTAATGGCCTAAGGAATTCCTTTCTAAATTCCGAGATAATTCCGAAGACCGAGAAAACGACGTGATGGAAGACGGCCAGTTGACATAGAAAAAATTACGATAGCAACATGAAAGCATATAGCTTCATGTACTACATGAGAGTGTCTAAGAGAGTCCTTTATCCAGCAATGGATGTAAAATGGTTGTGATGGTAACAACGATGATCATGACGATGATGATTATGATTATGATGATGATCACCTAGAACTGTTGGCTATGGTCCCATGTGGACTTCTGTGATACATGCTCCCCTTTAGTGTCATCAATACCGGTCTTGTTTTAACAAACATAACGATGAAGTCTGAAGTTTAGGCAAGATAGCATGTCCAGTGGGAGATATGAACTACATTCCAAAGTAAGTGTCTAATATCTAGTTAGAGACACATCTCCCATGATTTGAAATCCATCTAATCGCTAGTACAGAGCAACAAAGCCTGCCACCCCGCCAATAAATCATGCACGAAAGCACACACTACTCCAGGCAAGCCGTGCAGTAATTTCAACAATAATTCATTCGAACCTTTTACAACTGAAATGTCAACAGAAATTTAGGGCCGCTCAAGACTTATAAATGAACTTAATTTTGATTGGGAACATAGTAATGTAGAACCTAATTTTCGAAAGCAATGTTTGATTTGTATCTCTTTAAAAAAAAAAATGGTTCATATGGCTCTGAGCACTATGGGACTTAACTTCTGAGGTCATCAGTCCCCTAGAACTTAGAACTACTTAAACCTAACTAACCTAAGGACATCACACACATCCATGCCCGAGGCAGGATTCGAACCTGCGACCGTAGCGGTTCCAGACTGTAGTGCCCAGAACCGCTCAGACACCCCGGCCGGCAGTATCTCTTTTATTGGTGATATTTGTTTCGTGGGCATTAGTCCACGGTCCACGGATATTTCTATGATTAACGTTTCGTCTATAGTTCTAGAGACACTATGAAAGTCTTTAATAGTTCAGAAAGCGTTTAGAGTCTCAAACATTTCAGCAAGCCTAGCTGTTTATACGAATCCACGCAACGGTCCGTTCGTAACCGGCCACAGCTGACTTGTCTGGCTGTAATAAGTGTGTGTATCTTCGATGCTACACACATCTCTCATGAACGGTGCGTGTTGTTTGACCTATGTACGACTTCTCACAATACCGACATACACAAATATATATCTTCATGCCAGTAGCTGCCATCACGCTTCACAGACCATAGGTGTCCTTAAGACCTTAGTGCATAGGGCGCACTGTACATCCGATAAAGACAATTTGCAAGAAGAGCTCACACACCTCAAGAGCAGTTTTAAATCGAATGGATTTTCTCCGCAACAAATTCGTAGAGCATTCAACGCAAAACCTAGAATGTAGGTACGTGTTGGGAAAGAAGTAATTCCTTCAGATATAGTGCGTTTTTGCCCTATGTGGGTTCTCTTTCCTCGAAGATAGCCGTGTTCTTGAGAAACACTGTTTGAAGGTGATCTTCCGGCCCCCCATGAAGATTGCAGCTTTACTCGGCTCTGTGAAGGACGATTTACAGCTTCGTAAAGCGGGTGTGTATCAGATTCCTTGAGGAAATTCTGAGAAGCCGTACATAAGTCAAACAACATACATCATTCATGAGAGATGTGTGGAGCATCGAAGATTCACACGCTTATTACAGCCAGACAAGTCAGCTGTGGCCGAACATTGTATTGATACAGGGCATTCCATGAATTACAGTGATGCGAAGATTTTAACATCCACCTCTTCCTTTTGGGAATGTGTCTTCAAGGAAGCTATAGAGATTAGATTAGCTAATAACTTAATAAATATAGATAATGGTTTTAATTTGGACAAAGCATGGAATCCGGCTCTTGTGGTAATTAAACTGCAGAGGAGTCATTATGGTGTCACCGCCGCCGATCATACATCGATAAGCGAATCCAATGTCTGCACGCCTTCGCCACAGGCGGCACATGTGTAAGAGTATTTCTTTGCCGCTGACCAGCATCTGTGACCCGCATGCGCAGTACCGCCGCGGTGGAGCATATAAGACCGCGCTTGGCGTCTTGTTGTCAGTCTTGTGACTCACTCTGAGGATGGCCGGACGATACGCGGCCGAAGTATCAGTGGAGGAAATTTTATTTGCGCGGCTGCATGCCCGAAATTTAATGGACTAACAATGATTACGTTTATTTTCAGAGAGTTTCCTCTTCTCTTTATATTCTGTTCATCGAAATGAGTGCCAAGAATACAGGGGTTAAGTGTGGCGATTGATTGGCGAGACTGATGAGTATTTAGAAACTCATCAACAAATGTATACTGTGTTTGGCTAACACTAATATGATTTTCACGTATTCTCGAGTAGTATATAAATGTAGAGGACGGAAGTTTGCCACAACAAGACGGTTGCAGCAGTAAACCAGCATTTCATACAAACTATTGTGAAAGATGGATGAATCGCACAGAGTTACACGTCAGTTTCCAGATGACCTAAATGAAGGCTCTACTGGTTAATGAAATACTACGTATCATGACGTGGCTTACGTATTGAGTTTATACATGTCTCTCTCTCTCTCTCTCGCTGCTATTTTTCCAATTACACGTCTGACTGGTTTGATGTGGCCCGCCACGGCCTCCTCTCATGTGCCAAGCTCTTCACGTAAGAACTGCGGCTATACCCAGCATCCCCAGTTATTTTCTGGTTATAGTCAGCCGAAAGTAATGAGAAGTATCAGAAATGAGAACAGCGACAAATTTAACATCAGGAGTGATCGTCAGGAGGAAGATGGAAGTTAAGGAATTCTGCTGCCTAGGCAGTAAAATAACCAATAGCGGATGGAGCAAGAGGGACATCTAAAACAGACTAGCATTGGCAAATATGACAGTTCTGGCCGAGGGAATTCTACTAGTATCAAATATAGGCCTTAAATTGAGGAAGAAATTTCTGAGAATGTACGTTTGGAGCACAGAATCGTATGGTAGTGAAGCATGGACTACGGGAAAACCGAAACAGAAGAGAGTCGAAGCATTTGAGATGTGGTACTACAGACGAATGTTTAAAATTAGGTTAAGTGATAAGGTAAGGAATGAGGAGGTTCTGCGCCTAATCGGAGAGGAAAGGAATATGTGGAAAACACTGACAAGGTGAAGGGACGGGATGATGGGACATCTGTTAAGATGTCAGGGAATGGCTTGCATGGTACTAGAGGGAGCTGCAGAGGGCAAAAACTGTAGAAGAAGACAGAGATGGGAATACATCCAGCAAATAGTTGAGGACGTAGGTTGCAAATGCCACTCTAAGGTGAAGAGGTTGACACACGAGAGGAACTCGTGGCGGACCACCTACATTTCATCTTTACTACATTTTAATCTGCTTCTGGGTGCGCTTTGCAATCCAATATCTGATTTAAGAATCGGAGTATGATGTGATCCATTTGGAATCTCCCCGTGCCTCCAGGCCTTTTCCGAGTATACTTCACCCTCTTATGATTTTTTAACAATGTATTCGCTGTTATCAGCTGGGATTTATTTGATAACTCAATTATTCTTTCTCCACTACAATTACTAGTATCGAGTCCAACAGTTTTCCAGTCACCAAAGACTATTAGATTATCATTCTCAGTGCATTATATACTTTCTCTATGTATTTGACTATGTTTTGTGTCGTCAGCAGGCACACCTGTATTAGAGTTGTTGGAAAGGTTTGTTGTTGATTCCAAAGTTCGCGGTAACTCATTCTCTGCCTTACCGTCTTATTCATAACAAATCTTACTTTCGGTTTACTATTTTCTGCTGATGTTCATATAACCCTCCGACGAAATAGCCTTATCTACGTTACATTTAATTGCATTGCCGAGCATTGTACCCTGTATTTATTTATTTGGATTTTCTAAATTCCCTGCCACTATTAAACTGCTGATATGCCACGCTCCGACATAGACAATGTTAAGTTTTAGTTGGTAATTCAATCTTTTTCTTATGGTTACCTCTCTCTTGATAGTCCCATTCCGCTGATCCGAATGCCGGACTAACCCAAAATCTAATACCAATGGATATATCATCACGATATGTTTTCAGCTACAGACCTTATTCGCTGAGTGTGCGCATTACATGTTTTAAATGCAGTGGTTTCCATGGTCATTAGCATTCCCATGCTGTTGATCGTAGACGATTCTTTCGCCTTTAGAGGCAGTCCCACATCTCAAGGGCCAGAGTGTAGTCTGTACATGTATCGGTTCCTCCGTCGTCTTTAACAATGACGTTGGAAGAACGACGTTCATTCTCTATACCGTAAGTGTTCGGCGGACATTGCTGACAAGCTTTATTAGGAGCTTAAGCAGTGGCTGGGATCGAGTTAAGGATGCAGGAAGTTCTGATTAAAAGTTAGAGACACTCATTCACCACTATTCTAGAAAAACAGCTGTCAACATCCGGGGTCGGTTATCAGACTGCACAAGCATTAAGTATAACTTAAAAATCCTGCACCACTTAAATCAACAATTGCGCACTACTTGTTGAGTACCTTCGTAGATGATCTGCAGTCACTACTTGTTCAGTGAAGACACATACAGTGTAAATAAAGCCAAACAGTAAAGTGGGAACTCAAGTGGTTGAATGACATTACCTTTTTTTACGATAACGTCACATCCTTCTTGATAAAAATTTTAAAAAGCGTAAAGATTCACTTCTACGATTTTTATGGGAAACATTTCAGAATTTTTCCTTTAACACAGATCTTTTTCGAAGTAAATTACAGCTTTTCAGATCCTAAGGAAATGTCAACCTGCATACGAATGTGATAAACTACAACAACAAGTAAAGGCGAATTACAATACTGAACTTCCCGATGACACTGTAATTCTGCTAGAGACGGCAAATGACTTCGAAGGTAAACTGAACGGAAAGATTAATATAATGCAGAAGAATTAAATCAGGAAATGTTGAGACATTACAAGTAGTAAATGAGTTCTGCTGTTTGGATCAGAAGATAGCCGACAACAGTCGATATGGATAGGATACCAAATGCAAATTGGCAATAACCAGAAAAGCATTTCGAAGATAAAGTTATCTGATAAACGGAAATTTAAATTTACATTTTAGGAAGTTGTTTGTAGAGGTATTTGTCAGGAGTTTAGCCTTGTACGGAAGTGAAATATGGGGATGAAAAGTTCAGACAAGAAGCCAACAGAAATTTTTGAAATATTGTGCTCTAGAAGAATGTTGAGGATTATACGTGTGCCGGCCGCGGTGGTCTCGCGGTTCTAGGCGCGCAGTCTGGAACCGTGCGACTGCTACGGTCGCAGGTTCGAATCCTGCCTCGGGCATGGATGTGTGTGATGTCCTTAGGTTAGTTAGGTTTAAGTAGTTCTAAGTTCTAGGGGACTAATGACCACAGCAGTTGAGTCCCATAGTGCTCAGAGCCATTTGAACCATTTTTTGATTATACGTGGAGAAACTGAGCCAAATTGGGGAGAATAAAACGTTAGGGCACCACCTGACTAAATGAACTTACTGGTCGATCAGACACATTCCGAGGCATCAAAGAAATGGCAGTATAGAACTGGAGTGATTGCGGGTGGAAAAATAGTAGAGGGTGAGTAAGACTTGAGAACAGTTTCTTTCTTTCCTAATCTCAGTTTTTACCCTCTATAGCTTCCTCTAGCACCATGGAAGTTATTCCCTGAGGTCTTAACACATATCCTATCATTCCGTCCCTTCTTCTGGTAAGTCTTTCCCATATATACCTTTCCTCGCCGATTCTCTGGAGAACTTCCTCATTCTTTACCTTATCAGTCCACCTAATTTTCAGCTTTAGTCTGTGGCACCACGTCTTAAATACTTCGATTCTCTTCTCTTCCGGTTTTCCCACAGTCTATGTTTCACTACCATACAATATTGTGCTGCAAACGTGCATTCTCAGAAATTTCTTCCTGCACTTAAAGACTTTGTTTGATATTAATGGACCGATTTTGGTCAGGAATGCATTCTTTGTGTACGACATTCTGCTGTTTATGTCTTCCTTGCTCTGTTCATCATGGGTCATTTTATTGCCTACTTAGCAGAATTCCTTAACTTCATCTACTTTGTGTTTCAAAATTGTGTTAAGTTTCTTGCTGTTCCCGTTTATGCTACATCCCATTACTTTCGTCTTTGTTCGATTTACAGTCCATATACTGTACTCATTAGACTTCATTCCATTCAACAGTTCTGTAATTCTTCTTTACTTTCATTGAAGATAGCAATGTCATCAGCAAATCTTATCATTGATATAATTTCACTTTTAGTTTTAATCTCATTCTTGAACCTTTATTTTATTTTCGTTATTGCTTCTTCGATGTATGGATTAAACAATAGGGGTGAAAGACTTAATTCCTGTCTTACACCCATTTTAATTCGAGCACTTGGTTGTTTCGTGCACTTCGTTGTTAATCTTCCACTTTTATTATGCCCTCTTTGTTCTTGTACATATTGTATATTACCCGTCCTCCCCTGTGGGATCTATCCATGTTTTGCTCTGAATTTCGAACATCTTGCACCATTTGATATTGTCGAACGCTTTTCCCAGTTCGACAAATCCTACGTGCGTGTACCGATTTTTCTTCAGTTTTTCTTCCCTATGAACCGCAACTTTAGAAGTGCATCTCTGGTTCCTTTACGTTTCCTAAATCCACACGGGTATACTAAACAAGTGCAAACGGCTGAAGGTTTCAATAGTTATACAGAGATGATGAGGCCTGCTCGTGGTAGCCAGTCCCTGAGGGCTGCATCCATAAAGTCTTCTCACTGAAGACCACAGCGAACATAACGTTAAAACATTGTCATAGTCAGAAACTAGAAGACTGTATACAGGAGAGAATGGTATTCATGGAGAAGTAATAATGGCAGTAATTAAGCATTAGCTACGCATGGTTGGAGGCAGTCTGCAATTCTTGCACTACCCTTATCGATTTGGGAAGTATGTCCCAAGGATAGTTCCGTGGAAAAAAATCGATACAGCAAAAAATAATTAATATCGAGTAATGAAATTTCTGGGATGCGTTTGTTTAGGGACACATCTAAGTGATTAACATTCCAAGATAAATCCTTGCGAGATAAATCATTACAGATGTGAAGTGCTGGAACATTAATAACTCGTCAAACCGCCAGAATGTTGAACACAAACATGAAAACGTGCATGCAGTGTGTTTTGCAGGTGCCGAATGTCAGTTTGTGCTATGGAGATCCATGTCTATTGCACTATACAGGGACGATTTATGTCTTTTTGTGGACGGCATTGGAGTTGCCATCCGATGATATCCCATATGTTATCGATTGGAGACAGATCCGGTGAGTGTGTAGGCCAAGGCAATATGTGGACACTCTGTAGGGCACCTTGGGATACAATAGTGATAAATGGACGATGTTTATCCTACTGGAGAGCAGTCTCTGAAAAACTGTTCATGAGTGTCAGCACTACAGGCCTAATCAGGGTGCGTGGGGTAACCATGAGAGGCCTCCTGCTGCCATGCGAGATCTCACACCAGACCATAACTCCAGGAGTAGGTCCAATCCGTCTAGCACTCAGACAGGCTGGTTGCAACACCTTAACTGGCGTCCTTCTAAACGACAAACCGCCGTAAGTGGCACCGAGGAAGAACCAGCTTTCAACAGAAAACGCAACAGGCCTACACGCTGCCCTCCAATGAGGTATCGTTTGACACGACTGAAGTCGCAACAGGCGGTGGATCGGGGTCAGTGGAATGCACCCTAGAGAGCTTCTGGCTCCGTACTGTCCTTAAGTAACCGATTTGTAACAGTTGGTTGCGGCACTGTGGTGCCAGCTGCTGCTCACATTGCTGCTACAGATGCAGTACGATGCGCCAGAGCCATACGCCAAACTTGATGGTCGTCCCACTCGGTAGCGCAACGTAGCCGTCCGTAGCCTGGTCTTCTTGCGACGTACATTTTCGTGGCCACCACCGGCAACGATCATGTGCACTGGCTACATTTCTACCCAGTCTTTCTGCAGCATCGCAGAAGGAACGTCCAACTTCTCGGATCCTATTGCACGACCTCGTTCAGATTCAGTGAGTTGTTGATAATGGCTTCTTTGTCGCCTTAAAGGAATTCTTGACTAACATCAATTCACCAAGTGCAATTTCAAACGTAACTAACGCTCACGAGCGTTACAACGTGTATTTAAAGCAAACCTGATTTGCATCCTCGTAGTGGCGCTATAAGCACCAGTCTTATGTAACTTGCACGAAATTTTAAAACACATCATCTTTCAGATGTAGAAACACGGCTACCAACTTTCGTCTATGTCGCACAACTCCTTCTTGATGCTGTGATTTTCTTCCGTCAGTGTATAAGTACTTCACAATAAATTAAACCAATTATCAGTAACCACCTTCCCTGACATAGTTACTTTATTCTGAAGTATCTCTCCAATTTCCTACGTTCCTGTGTATCTTTGTGGAGAAAGTTTCTGAATATCACTTACTGATTTGTAGCGTGGGCAGGCACGCGAAACTGCGTAGAATTGTGTGGTATCGTCTTACTATCCACCACTCTCCATAAAATGTGCTGTTCATATTTACCTTGAAATACACATATGTCACTATTGGCTCTAGTGGCTGTCTTTGCACCACTTAAAACTTCATAGACTACCAAACCGGTAATCATCAACACTTAAAACGTCTTACATCATCGAAGTACATGTTCTTGGGAAGTATCATTGAAGATCATGAGAAATTGTAGCCTTACAAGTCTTAATTTGTAATCTAATGGTATAATAAATGTCCTCGACTGAGTTTTTGAACTGCTGCGTTAAAGTAATGGAAAGGATGACACAAATACGTGATCCTGGTATTACCCTTACTTGTCATTGTGCAAACGCACACCTGGCCGTGTAGCACTCATTTTCTAGGGTACTAAATCCTCCCAGCGGTTAACCACAGACATTTCACATGGCACCTTCGTGCAGTGTGCAAGAGCAGCTCATGGTAACTTCCTTCGTCTAAGCTGAGACTGTCGCACCGAAATTTTCCTTGTTGTCTACCTTTCCGGACAGATATAATGTCCATCATTACTATATGTTACGTTAGTGAAGTTAGAGGATATACTGTCTGCAGTTCACTTATTTCGCACCGCCCATTTTTGAATCCTCCTATCTCCTGGAAAGAGGAAGGTAAATGTAAATTGCAACGAAAACCTTATTTGAAAAGTAAATTTCGACGGTAAAAGAAACTCAGGAAAACCTTAAAAGATAGAGAAAAAAATTAAAAATTTCACAACAACAATGTAGCGTCCTCTGGAACGAACAAATCTATGCAAACAAACGTGTACCTCCTGCAAAACCGTCTGCGCTTCGTAAGCTTCGATATATTAATGCTTGTTTCCGTGGTTGAAGGAGAAGAGAGGTGTAATGCAGGTTGCTTGGTTGGTTGATGTGGGGGAGGGGCCCAAACAGCGAGGGCAGTCGTCTCATCGGGTTAGGTTAGGATGGGGTAGGAAGTCGGCTGTGCCCTTTCAAAGGAACCATCCCATTATTTTTCTGAAGCCTTTTAGGAAAATCATGGAAAACCTAAATCAGGATGGCCGGACGCAAGTTTCAACCTTCGTCCTCCCGATTGCGAGTCCAGTGCGGTAACCACTACACCATCTCGCTCTGTCTATGTGGATGATCGGTGCTGTTATACTTAAATAACAAAACAATAGCAGTCCATTGACGCTCCACGAGAGATCTGTAGTTTCTCAGGGCTTAGCCTGATTTCTGAAAAAGAAAATCGGCGTACCATTTCAAAGTTTGCAATGTCGAGGGAACACGCACTGCGGCGACTACAGCCGTCATGCAATACATGAAATGTATTTGCAGTTGCGAATATAGACTACCATCAGCTGTGTAAAGGAATGACGACAGTGAAAATCTGTGCTAGACTGGGACTCGAACCGGGATGCTCCGCTTGTCGCGAGCGGTCGCCTTACCATTTGGCTATCCGTGCACGACTCAGTCGGACCCAAACTTTCATACGTCGTCAACCATGCGTCCACATACTGTACTCGTACATCCGTTATGTATATTCTCGTATGGGGGAGGCATTTTATTTGAAAGTCTCTCGCCCGGTGTCGGCAGATAAATACGATACTGCAGTACGCGTGTTATTCCGAATTACATGCATGCATGTTCGAAGGAATTTTACATCTTAATTCGGAATAACAAAGGCACCGCAATATCGTATTTATCCGCCTACATCGACCAAGCGACTTTCAAGTAAAATGTGTCCCCTGTACGTAAATATACATAATGGATGTACGAGTACAGGAAGTACACACTTGGTTGACGTAATTTGGAAGTTTGGGTCTGCACTGATAGCCGAATGGTAAGGCGACAGCTCGCGTTAAGCGAGAAACGTGATGTTCATGTTCCGATCAACAAATGCTTACAATGTCAAAAAGCTGGTTAATTGCTGTTCAAGAGAAAGAGGCAGTAAAGCATTGGTCCACCTTTGGCCCTTAACCAAGTAGTTATTGGGTTTGACATTGATTAATGGAGTTCTTGGATCTCCTTCTGAGGGATGTCGGGCCAAATTCTGTGCAAACTGGCGCATTAGGTAGTAAAAATCCTGACCTCGTTGAAGGTCCTGCTCACAATGCTCAGTTGGGGAGAGATCCGAAGACCTCGCTGGCCAAATAAGGGTTTGGCAACAGTGAGGACAAGCAGTAGAAACTCTCGCCGTATGCGGGCGGACGTTACCTTGCTGAAATGTAAGCCCAGGAAGGCTTGCCACGAAGGACAAGAAAGCAGGTCGTAGAATGTCCTCGACATGCCACTGTGCTGTAAGGGCGCCACGGATGACAACCAGAGGAGTGATTTGTGAAGCTCTTTCTCTTGAACAAATCATCAAGTTCTTCTGAAAATATAATCATTTTTTTGGCTGGATATCTACATCACATCTGCTGATTTCGGTCCCAACCGATTAATTTCTTTGTGGTGAGACTTTTTTTTGTCTTAGATTGTATTTTGTAGGCCTTAGGACTTTTCCTATAAATTTAGCCTGTAGTGTTTTCTGATATTATTGAAAAAGATTAAAACATTCTCAAACTTTTGGGGCCACTTTTTTTCGGCATTTATTTCGGGTGATAATCAGGCCAGTACGAAACAATCGATACAACAGTCATACAAATTTGAGTTTTAACCCCGCCGCATTTTCATGCCTGTACGTTTAGGCTAATTGCAAGAACTACTTTAGTGATTTTGATACTGTTTTCATTATTAGATAGAGAGATTCATGGATAAGATTTGTGTATATAATGAGTGTGTAATATGTGAATTGTTATCTGTTTCATATTTAATTGGGGTCTGGAGTGTCGTCTCGTGACAGTGGCGGGGGATACCATCTGGCCAGCTGAAAAGCAGTGAACAGCCGCTGCAGCTCCAGGCAGTAGCAAACCTTGCCCAAAATGTATTATAAAGTTATGTCCTCCAGCCGCGTTTTTCTCTTAGTGTGTGAAAGCTACCTTTTAACTACTGTAGGGATTTAATACGGTTTTCACTAATAGACAGACTGATTCATATGAAAGGTTTGTGCATATCACTACACATTACAGAGCAGTCGTCCGGCTGTAGATATTTATTGCCACCCGTGGGTCACTGGGGCGGGTCGCTAATTTTGATAAACTGTAGCCACTGTTTCATATGAAGAGTTTGTGTGCTTCTTCTTACTTTCTATGAATTTTCTTAGCTGTAACACATTTCTGTAAGCAGAGCTATAACATCTATAATAAACACACTCGTTTTATTGTATCATGTTCCCAGAGTGAATTTTCATTGAGTAGCACAGAGTGCGCTAATATGAAACTTTCTGACAGACTAAAATTATGTACCAGACTGGACTTTGAAACTGGGATCTTCGTCTTTCGTACGCATACGTTACAGTGACTGAGCTACCCAAGAACAATTGAGAGCCGCCCTCACAGCTTTACTTCTTCAGTGTCCCCTCCTACCACGCAAACTTCACAGAAGTTAGATAAAAGAATACTAGCGGTAATGGATCTGTGAGGTTGGATTCTGAGTCATGTGAGCACTTGCTGGAGAAAAATTCGAGTCCCGGCCCAGCAAATAGTTTCTTTTCTATCAGGAAGTTTCGTATCACATCTCTTATTGAAAGGGGTATAACATTCATTGGTACCAAATCATGCCTCCAATAGTATCAAATATTTAATTATTATCATAGGTAAATTGTTAAAATCCTCTGTTGTGTGGTGTTCAAAATGTAGGGTCAGCGCAAATGTACTATGAAACTAAGTAGGTATATAACATCATATATTAAAGAAATTGCATCATTGACGATCATTTGCAAAGGCAGAAAATGAGAAAAAATTAACAGTTATTCCAAGTAAAACTGATAGGATTTGCAGATGTCATGCTGGGGAAAAAAAAAGACTTTGATACGCGACGTGTTAAAAATGATAGTCGATATATAAATAATTCTTCGTAGGATATCTGCATCTACATATATACTCCGCTAGCCACCAATCGGTGTGTGGCGGAGGGCACAATTCGCGCCAAAATCGTATTCCCCCCTTTTGTTCCGCTCGCGGATCGTGTGAGGGAAAAGCGACTGTCTGAACGCCTCAGTACGAGCTCTTATTTCCCTTATCTTTGAATGGTGATCATTGCGCGATTTGAAAGTTGGTGGTAATAATATATGCTCTACATCCTCGGTGAAGACCGGATTTCGGAATTTAGTGAGCAGCCCTTCCGTTTAGTGCGTCGTCTATCTGCAAGTGTGTCCCACTTCAAACTGTCTATGAGATTTGTGACGCTCTCGCGATGGCTAAATGTACCAGTCACGAATCTTGCCGCTCTTCTTTGGACCTTCTCAATCTCTCGAATTAGACCCAACCAGTAAGAGTCCCATACAGACGAACAATACTCCAAGACTGGACGAACTAACGTATTGTAAGCTATTTCCTTTGTTGAAGGACTGCATCGCTTCAGGTTTCTACCAATAAACCGCAATCTAGAGTTCGCCTTACCCGTTACTTGTGTAATCTGATCATTCCATTTGAGATAATTTCGAATAGTCACACCCAGGTACTTGACGGACGTTGCCGCTTCCAAAGAGTGGGCATTCATTTTGTACTCGTACATTAATGGGGATTTTCGCCTTTTCATACGCAGTAGGTTACAGTTACTAATATTGAGAGATAACTGCCAGTCATTACACCACACATTTATTTTCTGCAGATCCTCATTGATTTGTTCACAATTTTCGTGTGATATTACTTTCCTGTAGACTACAGCATCATCGGCAAATCAACAGAAACTAGCCGCTATTGTAATTTTCTACCGCTTATCGAATGCATACCAAACTCAGTTCCATATTCTAATGGATAAACAGATTACGGTATCCCTGTTAAGATGAAATATGTATTTGAATATTCTCGTATAAAAATTGATATAATTTTAAATATTTCGAAATTTTTACCACTCTATTCTTTTTCTTTAATTTTTTCCCATTGCGTTATTACAGAGCAATGGATGAAAATGCTTTCCTCAGTAAAGAACCAAACTGAATATGGCCAGTATCTGATCTGGTCTGACTTCTTCAAACATCATTTTCGACATTTTATGCCGTCGTGTAGGGCAGATAAGACACATTTTTGTTGCGGATAATGGATGTCTATTGTTGATTCATTAGTCATACGGTAAGCTACAGATAGAAAGGTGCAAGGTGAAGCCCATAGTTAATTGCAGCGCTATTTTCCTGGCGCTTGATACAACTTTTGTCAAGGCCTTGTAATCGTTGGTAGCCCTCATTCGCATTGTGGTTGTCCACTTAACTGCAGAGCCCCCTAACCGGATGCATGAACTGGTAGAGGAATCAAATCAACTTTACGACTTTGCATCAGAAACGGCTACGGCTGAGATTTTAACGTTTGCACAGGACACCCTATCTGGTAACTTACTACAGTGTGACTGACACGTGCCTATAACGAACGAATACATCTAGTGGAACCATCGCAGCACGCGTCACCACCGAGTCAAAACTGTTTTCCACTTCTTCTTTGAAATTCCATCATGGCTCTCTCACTTGCTTTGTAATAATTGGAACAGGAAGCGTGGCCAGGGCTATATTTGGTATATATAATCAACAAAGTGTGTCATTCACTTACATCAGAAAATAGCTTCTCTCAACAACGGGAGCGTTCTGAAGAACTGCCTACCATGTCAGTTCTTCCACATTATAGAAAAAGACCCTCCGTGCAACTTCAACCGAATTGGAGAGGAAGCAGTACCGAGTTTCATTTGGGGATTAATCCATATCGAGATGACTTAATTGGTAAAGCGTTGCACGTGAATGAATAGTGTTCTATTCTGGCGCCATAGGTGAAGTAGGGATTTAGCGTCCTCTCCTTTCATTCATTCCATAAAAAAATTTAAATTAGTAGAACACTACAACAATTCTCTCAGTCATCAGAGGTTTCCTTCGTAATATTGCATGAAATTCATAATAAATATGCGTAAATAAACAGTTAGCGGAACCATAACGAACTGAAGAAGTGTCAGAAATATGGTAAGTCAACAAACAGTACTAAAAATAAAGTTGATTGGGTATCAAATACTACGTGAAAGGAAATGTCACTTCCCGTCAAATTTTCATTCTAGGTCTGCGCCACCAATAACATACTGAGTGTGGGACCGGAGCGTCGAATTTTACCGGGAGTGGGCTAAGCGTACTTAGAGGACCATTAGGGGCAATAATTGTGCATTGCAGCCAAGACATCTACGTCGATACAAACATTCATACATTATAAAATGTAATGTAGATTTTTTACTTTCGTATTATACTGATAAGGAGGCTAAGCCGCTAGCAAAGTAAACTAAGAAATCCTGTTAGTGGAATTTTTATGTACTGCCGCCAAAATTATAGCGTCCCGCCAGGGGCGGCTGCTTCCTGCGTCTCTAGTTTATAGCCGGTCCTGATGACTGTTTTAAATGCTACAGATGAAAAGGCTGAGTCATTCACAAGCAGAGTCGGTGCAGGACATTTGCATTATGATTTAGTGTTTCATTAACAGTAAATTAAATTGGGGAGGAAGTATTAAAATACTATAATTTCTGATATTTCTCAACGTAACGTCTCACGTGGACTACAGTTAGTAGTGATTCGGTTCACTGAATAAAATGTGATGAGCATAATTCACGTAATGATTTAATCTTTGAGAAACACTGAGGAAAAAGGTCAATGAACAATTTTAATACCATTGTAGTTTCTGGTTATCACATTATTACGTCACACACCGACTACAATTTGTAATATTTTGGATCACTATAAAAAATGACATGTACTTGGAACTAAGGCGTAAATGCCAAATAATTTAGTTTTTCGATAACAGTAAGAATGAACCAGTTAAATAATTTCGAAAAAAGTGTAATTTCCGATTGTTTTTTCATTGTAATTGCTCGCACTGACTATAATAAGTAGTGTTTTGGATCTATGCAAGAAATACTACGGATCTGAAACCTGAATATATTTTACTTAATGTTTCAGAATTTTTTTTTTTTTAAAGTACAGTTTTCGATTTTGCTCGTTGTAGTGACTCACGCAGCCTATAATAAGCAGTGTTTTGAATAACTGTAGAAAATTTCATGTAACGGAAAACTGAACACATTATACTTAATTGTCTAGTCCTTCAGTGACTGAAGGGGAAAAGATTGAACTATTTTCAAAATAATAAATTTTCTGATTATTTGCACGGTAATTTCTTATACCGACTATAATTAATAGTGATGTCGATCACTGAATGAAATGTTAAGCACCAGATACAGGGATAGAATTTATGTTACGATTTATTCTTTGGGAAACAGTAATCAAAACCAATGAAAAATATTAGCAACAATGTAGTTTCTGATTTATCACGTTATAATGTCACGTACTTGATAGCGTTATGGATCACTATAAGACATAAGAAAATAAATAAAAATTAAAAAAAGAACGTACACCTGGAACCTGGACACAATTTATGTAATTGTTTACTCTTTGCGGAACAGTAAGATAAAATAAACGAAAGATTTATAGTTTGTGATTTTTCTCGTTGCAGTGTCCGGCGCCAATCCTAAGTAGTAGCGTTTTGGTTATCGGCAAAAAAATGTCATGCACCTGAAACCTAAGGGCTATATATGTAGTGCTGTAGTTTTTCAATGACAGTAAAAGGACACTAGCGAATTATTTTCAGTATATCAAAATTTCTGGTTATTCGCGCCGTAATGTCTAACGTCGAGTGTAAGTAATAGTGATTCGTGACACTGAACGAAATGTTGTGCACTTGGAACATGACATAATTTATACAGCGACCTAGTTTTTGGCAAACAGTAATCAAAACCAAATGAAAAATTTTAATAACAATGTAGTTCCTGATTTTTCGCGTTGTAATCTACTTACCGAGTACTACTGGTAGTGTTATGGATTACTGAATAGTACAATTTTTTTAAAAATAAAGCCTTGCTTGTGAAACGGGCGTAATTTAGGTAGTGGTTTACTTTTGGGGAACATTAAAAGGAAATGAATGAAAAAAAATGGAGAACATTAAAAGGAAATGAATGAAAAATTTAATTTGCTATTTTTCTCATTGCAGTGCCTCACGCGCCAATAGTTCTTAGTGGTATTTTGTATCACTTGAGGAAAGGTCAAGTACATGACCCTGAGGAGCAAAACGCCCGGAGCGTGTTGCGAGCAGGCAGAAGAGTCTTACTCTTGGTGTCGGGGGGCAGCGGAGGCTGCTGGTCGTCGGCGTCGGCGTCGGCGGCGGAGCCGGTCCCGGTGGCGGTCCCGGTGCCGGCGGCGGCGGCGGCGGCGGCGGCGGTGGCGGCGCAGCCCCCGTTGGCGGAGGCGGCCTTGAGCGCCTCGCCGACGCGCAGCTGCACGGCGGCGGGCAGCGGCAGCGGCTCCAGCGACACCAGCGTCCTCATGGCGGCGGCGGGCGGCACTGCCGCTGCCACAGCCTCCGCGCCCGGAGCCCGGCCCTCCCCGCGCCGATCGTTAGCCCCCACGTGCGAAGTGAGCGCTCGGCGCGGGCACGTGAGCGGTGACGTCACGCCCTACCCTGGCCACTCCGCGCATTGTTGATCCCCGGCCCGGCAGGCGGCCCGCGCCGGTCGATGGTCAGATGGGCGCAGGTCGCGGCCGCGAGAGGGGGGTGTCCGCCCCACTCCCGCTCCTGGGCGACTGCGGTTCCGCTTCGGAGACAATTGGACCGCATTTGCTCCTGTGCGTCTCTGCAATCGTCCACGTAATCTCGCGGACCTTGCAAATTTCGGATGAGATGATTCCGCCGAAGTAGAAAGTGTTCCTTCATTTAGAATCAAAATTTAAATGCGTCCGCGATAATTACGAGAGGTCTTTACTTTTTAGGTCAGGCCGGAGAAACGGGGGAATACTGTACGTCCCTATACGCTTGACACACATTCGAAACATGTTACATTGACCCCCACCCGGGGTGGCAAGCGCTTCAGGGAAGGGAAATCGAATTAATGACGAAGGGTCGCAGTGCCGGCCTGCCTGGACATGGTTTTCAAGCGGTTTCCCACATTCCACTAGGTGTGTACCAGACTGGTGATTGGTTCAAAATGGTTCAAATGGTTCTAAGCACTATGGGAGTTAACATCTGAGGTCATCAGTCCCCTAGACTTAGAACTACTTAAACCTAACTAACCTAAGGACATCACACACATCCATGCCGGAGGCAGGACTCGAACCTGCGACCGTAGTAGCTGCGCGGTTCCGGACTGAAGCGCCTAGAACCGCTCGGCCACAAGGCCGGCGGCGACTGGTTCCCGAGGCCGGCCAGAGTTGCCCAGCGGTTCTAGGCGCTACAGTCTGGAACCGCGGGACCGCTACGGTCGCAGGTTCGAATCCTGCCTCGGGCGTGGATGTGTCTGATGTCCTTAGGTTAGTTAGGTTTAAGTAGTTCTATTGGCCTGATGACCTCAGAAGTTAAGTCCCATAGTGCTCAGAGTCATTTCAACTGGTTCCCGAATTCCGCCTCAGAGACGTTCTACGCAATTAGGAAACGTTCGCACAGTGGAACACAGAATTTACTCTACATGTGCACAGATTTGGTACACTGCTGCTGTCCTGGCAGGGGAGGGGAGGTGGGGGTGGGTAGCTGAATGGGACAACTTACCTATTTGGTCCCCTTAAACACTTACTCAGCGTCAGATTCTTACATTTATCAGAGAAGTACTGTATTTCTAGTTCCCTGCATTGTGCTGGTGTGAAGCTTGGACTGCAGACACCTGCGGACCCGTTGGGGTAGTGATGCAGCAGTTTATAACCTTCCGTAACAAAAATCTTCTTTAAAGCATTTGTAGCAGGCCGCTGTCGCCGAGCGGTTCTAGGCGCTTCAATCGGGAACAGCGCTGCTGCTACGGTCGCAGGTTCGAATCCTGCCTCGGCCATGGATGTGTCTGATGTCCTTAGGGTAGTTAGGTTTAAGTAGTTCTAAATGTAGGGGATTGATGACCTCAGATGGTAAGTCCCATAGTGCTCAGAGCCATTTGAGCCATTTGATAATTACGAGAGGTCGTCACTTTTAGATAACGCTGTAGAAACGGAAAATACTGTACGTTATTGTACGCTCGACACACATTCAAAACATGTTACATTGACACACACCCCCTTCCGGGTAGCAGTCAGTGTTAATGCAATCGCTTCCGGGAAGGGGAATCGAATTAATGACGAAGCGTCGCAGTGCTGGCCTGCCTGGATGTGGTTTTTAGTCGGTTTCCCACTTTAAATTAGTTGTGTACCACACTGGTTCCCGAGAAAACATTCGTACAGTGACATACAGAATTTCCTCTACATGTAGACAGATTTGGTACACTGCTGCTGTCCTGGCAGGGGAGGGGAGGTGGGGGTGGGTAGGTGAATGGGAGACCTTATCTATTTGGCGTCAGATTCTTACATTTACCAAAGAAGTCGAACTATATTTCTATTTCCCTGCATTCTGCTGGTGTGAAACTTGGACTGCAGACATCTACGGACCCGTTGGGGTAGTGATGGAGCAGTTATGACCTTCTGTAACAAAAATCTTCGTTATCGCGTTTGTAGTTTTGCACGTATCAGTTTCCCAGTTTCGCAGACTTCTTTCGGAGAATACAGAAGCATAAGAGAAAGAGTCTCGATCTTGGCAACGGATTCTAGAAAAATGGTTCAAAAAGAGAACTACTTAAACCTAACTAACCTAAGGACATCACACACACCCATGCCCGAGGCAAGATTAGAACCTGCGACCGTAGCGGTGGCGCGGTTCCAGACTGTAGCGCCTAGAACCGCTCGGCCACCTCGCCCGGCATTCTAGAAATATATGAAGTATGTTTAACACAGGGCACTTTTCCGTTTCTTGAGCCTGCGGATGAGCCTGCGTCCTAACCCACAATGGAGAAAATTCCAGTCAGATAACGGCTCCTGTTCACAGACTTACCGTAACTGCAGAAACCAAGGTTCTAAGTCCACAGGTACGAACAACAAATTGGAGTAAACTGGGTACGTCAAGATATAGAAGTAAACACCCTCCACTAAGAAAATACAAGAAAACACTGATTTCCAAAATGTAGGTCGAAATGATGCAAATAAACATCACTCCCTTCATTTACACAGAAGCGTACCTTACATGTCTAATCGAAATACTGACAATGATGAATCCACGCTTGTCATATATAATGGTTAAATTTTCATTTTTTGAAAGTTCTCGCCGGCCGGAGTGGCCGAGCGGTTCTAGGCGCTACAGTCTGGAGCCGCACGGCCGCTAGGGTCGCAGGCTCGAATCCTGCCTCGGGCATGGATGTGTGTGATGTCCTTAGGTTAGTTACGTTTAAGTAGTTCTAAGTTCTAGGGGACTGATAACCTCAGAAGTTAAGTCCCATAGTGCCCAGAGCCATTTCAACCATTTTTTGTAAGTTCTCAGTTTGTTGTTGACATATCTCTTAAGTCAATTGCATGACACATCTATTTCGGACAGTTCGCAAACGATGCATTTCTCTGAACTGGAATTTCTGGAAATTTGTACTAAAGTGATGTACTAAGCAGTGATGCTTATTATTATTATTATTATTGTATTAAACCATTTTATATAGCCCTACAGAATATTTGGCACTTTAAAAGTAGGTCTAAAAGCAAGTTAGATTTAGGAGGAAAGGGGCAGTGGACGGAAACTGTAACAAACTGTGACACTCCCCTTTCCCCCCATTGTTCCCCCCACCCCCCAATAGCTTCCTCTCCCTCCAACCCCCCCCCCCTACCGCCCGCAAGACCGGAGCCTTAATCTGTGTCTGTCTCTAAGGGGAGATTGTAATACAATGAAATTGTAATATTTTAGTTCTGATACAATGATGTATACCATACATTAAGAATAGTGCTCGTCATCTGTAGCAGCATCATGGTTCAAAAAATGGTTCAAATGGCTCTGAGCACTATGCGACTTAACTTCTGCGGTCATGAGTCGCCTAGAACTTAGAACTAATTAAACCTAACTAACCTAAGGACATCACACACATCCATGCCCGAGGCAGGATTCGAACCTGCGACCGTAGCGGCCGCAGCATCATGCTTCGATTAAATTACAGTTCCTTACTAGCCCGGCCAAATGTTTTCCATACGTCCTCTTCGGGAAAATCCGAATGACTCAGTTATCCTGGTTTCAGACATTCTCTATAGATTTTGTAATCAGTTACAGCTGTTAACAGAATTTAATTATTCTCTGTACCTTTCATGAAAATTGCTTAACGCCATCTTTTCGAATGAGTTGTACTGGATAGTTTCGCCTAGAACTGCAAAATATCTGGAGCCTACTCTGGATGCCTTTATTTACCTTCTCTTCTTGGATCGGAAGGTGCTTTTGCATTTCGTGTCGCTGAGTGTTCCTTATGGTTCTCCTCAGCAGCTGAGTGGTTAGTTGGCCTTTGGCTGTGCTGCGGTGAGGACGCGCTGTTTGTGTTCCTGCCGCGGAGCGAGCGCTCGTGTTGTTTACATCGTACTCGGCCGTTTCGCGCGTGCCGTACTCAGCATATAGATCACTATGGCGCACCAGTACAGAAAATCGACGCTCAAATTTACGTTCCGCAACGAATTTGCACGGCCCAAAGCACTTAAAGTCGAACGACTTTTACGAGAAGAAGTTAAAATCCCGGCGACCGAAATTCTCAGCATTCACTTGTCCATTGTGAGTAGTATCGTATATGTCAAGATCATCAAAGACGCAAAATGTGAACGGATCCTTCGGGAAACGAAACAGGGCCTCCGCTTCTGCCATGCTGATGGCAATGTGGGGACTGTGCACGTCGATTATTCTGGCATGGGACTTCGCACGATCAGACTTTTCGAACTTCCCTTCGAACTACCGGCAGAGGACGCCGTGACAGCGCTGCGCCCCTACGGCACGGTCCATGATCATATTGCGGAAAATTGGACGCAATTCCAGACATATCCTGTGCTGAACGGAGTCCGCCAGAACTTAAAAGACATGTACCTTCATATCTGAATATCAGTGGCTGCCGTGCCATCGTCATCTACGACGGGCAGCCGAAGACCTGCTCTGGTTGTGGGAAGGAGGAACACCTCAGATCCGAATATATCCAACGTCGAATCACTCAACTGCCGCCGGCTGCCGCGGACCCGCCGTCGCAGCCGACGCTGCTTCGCGTGACTTCTGCAGCAGCCCTCACGACAGCTACCACTTCACCACGACAGCCGACATCCACTGTTGGGTCGCGGCTCCATCCTACTATACAGGGCGATGACGACACACCCGCTCCACAAACTACGGATTCAACTCCGATGCAGCCGCCCCCGTCGACGGATAACAAGATACATGACGACAGCATGGTCGTAGACTCGCTTATTGTGCCTACGGCTGCCTTTGAGCCGGAACGTCGTGAATCTTTGCCATCGTCTGACACAGAAGGACACACGAGAAAGCAACGCTCTCCGAAGCGACGGAAGCGGAGGCGTAGAGCAACTTCCGAACGGGATGCGGCACAGCCTCCAGAGGACGACGACTCCACCTTCAATGACGACGCTACCACAGAGGCAGCCGCCATTTGCTGCAGTGTGGCACCACCGAACGGAACTGAGGACAAACCATACGTATCTACAGTGGCAAAATCGGATGCCGATACGCAGGACAGATGCTGCCCACCACCTTCTGGAGTGCAAGCACCCATGCCGTGTCCTGAGGAAGCTAGGGAAACCGATCTGGCTTTGAGTTCCCCGACGTGGGCGGATGACCACGACGACGACGGCACCACGCTATTGGCGCCGGCCCTCTAGAAAGGACTGCAGGTGAGGTTTGGGGGGGATGCGGAGGTGTCAATACAGTCAGAAGCGTCGTAGGTAATTCCAGTCTTAATGGATAACTAAGCACCTGCGGTTCGGCAACAAGCTTATCGTATCGCCACGATTATCCTCAACACGATACGAACGGCAATGAAGATCCAGTTCGTTCTTCGGATGTTGACATTGCCCTATTTCAAGAAGTGCATATAGCGGCCCTCCCTGTTTTCTACGGTTATGTTACATATATGTCACCGGCGGACCGAAATGGCAGCGGTACGGCAATACTAGTGCGCGACGGAATTGCCATCGAAGAAGTGACTTACCTTCCGTCAGGAAGGGGCTGGCGATCACAGCACTGGGCACGCGCATCATTAACATTTATGCTCCATCAGGAACTGACCAACGCCGCGAACGATCGCTGTTCTACTCGGAGGATATCACCCCCCTCTTTATCAGTCGCTTCGATCAATATATCTTCGGCGGCGACTTTAACTGTGGGCTCCACCCCGAAGACCAAGTCCCTCATTTCTCGACTTGTCAAGAACTTCGGCTCCCGGTTCGTGATATGCTTCTCACCGACACGTGGGAGACAGTGCACGGTGACCGTCCCGGGCCGACATACCTTACTAGTCACTCAGCCAGTCGCCTAGACCGCATTTATGTCTCACGAGCTCTAGCGCCGGGAGTATTGGACGCTGAACTTTGGCCGCTTGCCTTCTCCGATCATAGCGCTTTCGTATGCACACTCGCTCTACAGCAGCAGCGGATATGGCGCAGCCGAGGACCCTGGAAGCTGAATGTGGCACATCTTCAAGCCCTGGAATGCCGTCAGATTATCTCCAACACATGGATGGATTGCGAACGTCGTCTTCCCCGATACCCTTCGACTCTAGCATGGTGGGTGGAATGTGCCAAACCAGCGTTTCGGCGTGTGCTAACACAGTTCGGAAAAGATATCGCAGCGTGGCATCGTCACACGTTGGACTTTTATTACAAGATGCTCCGCGAACTCGCCAGCCAACCACCATCTCCTAACCGACAATTGAAAATCCGCCGAATTGAAGGTGAAATATTGTCGCTTACGAGGAAACGTTTGGAGGGGGTCGTCGTGCGATCGCGACGTCAAGACCGAGCGGAAGGAGAAAACCCGTCTATGAATCACATCGTGCTCGACAGCCGCCGACGCCGACAGCAGCTGATCAAGGACCTCATATTGCCAGGTGGTAGGATCGTAATGACTCAGGCGGCGGTTACAGAAGCATTTGCAGATCACTATCGCCGGTTTTACGACGAGGTGAATACAGAGGAAGCGGATGGGCACGACATACTGCAGCATGTGTCGCACACCCTCGACAATGAAGCAGCGGCGACGCTGTTAGCTGGACTTACACGGGACGACATCGAGGACGCGCTTAACAAGGGAGCACTCAACAAATCTCCCGGGCCAGACGGACTGCCGCTCGAGTTTTATCGGACTTTCCGCGATCTAATGATGCCCCGATGGATCACCATGTACCAAGAACTGATGAGCCCCGGTTCCCACGTGCCACCTGGATTCGTGGAAGGTCTCCTCATACCGATACACAAGCCTTCCAGAGGTCGGACGGTCGAGGACTACAGGCCAATTACAATGCTCAACGCGGACTATAAAATCTTCGCCCGACTACTCGCCAGCCGCATAAGGAAGGTTCTGCCCCTACTCCTCTCCATGGAGCAAACGACACAGGGCGTAGTGACCAACATGCAAACGGCAACCAGCGAATTCAGGGATTTAATAGCTATCGCCACATCCTGTCGCCTTCGAGCTGCTCTGATCTCCATTGATTTCGACCACGCCTTCGACAGAGTTCACAAGTTCCTTCTGTCCGTTATGGCCCGCATGGGCTTCCCGCCTGACTTTCTCGACATCTTTCAGCGCCTTTTCCGTGGAGCTGCATCCCGTGTACTGGTGAATGGACGGATTGCGGGTCCCTTTCCGATCCGACGGTCAGTTCGCCAAGGATGCCCAGTCTCCATGATCCTTTACGCGATCGCACTGGAACCACTTGTCGGAGGGTTGAAAAACAGGCTCTCGGGCATGTCATTGAGGGATCACACATTTTCACTGCAGGATATATACTGATGACCTTCTGTTACTTGTCCGATCTGGTGACGAGGTATGCTCGGTGATACAATGGATCAGTCGCTATGGATTGGCAGCGGGCAGCCTCATGAATGTGGCCAAGTCGGCAGCGATGCCCATTGGGAGAGGTCTACAGGAGGACGCTTTAGCCCAACTCCCACTAGTCAACAAGATCCGGCTCTTGGGCATAACATTTACAGAGGATGTGCGCCGCACGGCTGCCATGAACTATGCACGATTACTACAGGCAATACGCACAGAAGTTCGCCGGAACCTACTTCGACAGATGGACTTCCTACAGCGTGTGGAATACCTCAACCTTCACGTGGCGACTAAGATGATCCACATGGCTCAGGTCCTACCCATATCGACAGCGATGGCACACAGACTGCAAGCAGCAATTGGATATTACCTTACCGCCGGACACCTATTCAAAGTCCGCTACGAAACACTCACCCTCCCCCCGCGTGATGGCGGACAGGGACAAATGTACGAGCGAGAGCTACAGCGTTATACTTGTGCACAATGATGAAATTGTGGACCCACAAAGATGCTTCCCTTACGGGACGTCTGTTAGAGGAATTGCTGCCGGCGTCTCTTCTGCCACCTGTCACGATTGCGCACATTACACCCTCACTCTCGCACCTCTCGGCATTTATTCTTGAGTATAGCTACGTGCACGCAGACCTCCCCAACACTCGCACTCCCAAGGCGAGAGACGTTTACAGGCTGCTGCTAAGGTCCATCCCTCGCAATGTGATTGAGAGGAAAAGCCCGACCACCCTATGGCCTGCAGTGTGGAGAGCGGTCCAGAAGCCGTTCCTCCCCACGCGGGTACGAGCCGCGTGGTACCAGGTGGTGAACGGGAAGGTTGTAACACGACAAAGGCTGCACGCTATTGGGATGACGGATTCCCCCCTTTGCCCACGTTGCCACCTCGTGGACACTGACGAACACCGTTTAACATGTGGATCGGCGTTAGAGGTATGGCTGCTAGTGCAGAAGATCCTCGCCTGCTACCTACGTATCGCGACTCGCACAATTGAGCCACGGCTCCTCCTTTGTTCCCACCTGCGAAGACTCACGCTCTCACATGGTTTAAAGGCATGTCCATATACTACCTCTTTCGAGATGATGAGGAGATGGTCCTTGATTACTGGCAATTTCTCCAGGACAGTCATAGCACACTTGAGTGTACACCCCGATACCGACAACTATTTGCGAACTATTTGCGCAGTGTCTTCGATAACCCCCCTCACAGTTGGGGAGTACCGGGCAGAGGATGACCGCCGTCATGAAACTCCACACGCTGCGAAATGTTTTATCAATTTGGAACATGGAATCGGTACGCAGATGAGCCATGCACAAGGACTGGCGTGCGGGATTTGGTTACATTTTTCTTTCTTTATTATCTCTCATCATACTATTAGTTTCGAATTCTATTTCATAGTTTAGAAGGAACTCTTGTTCTTTTGTTGCTACGGATGTACATTCTACTTTTGTTTGTCGTAACTGAACGACGCCTTTTTCCATATAAAAAAACGTTGGTAGGGAAAAATTTACAATTACAATAGAAAAATAAAAAAAAATAAACTTAAAAAAGAAAAAAAGCCAAAAAAAAACAAAAAAAGAAAAGAAAAAATGTGGTTAGGGCGGCTGACTGTCATGTGGGGGACCCGAGTTCGATTCTCGATGTTGCGAGGGATTTTTCCTTGGTGGGATGATTGACATTGGGTGCGCTCAACCTTATGAGACCATCGAGAAGCTGCTCAACTGATTAGTAGTGATTCGAAGTTCAAGAGCCCCGGTACGACTGGGAAAGCGGTATGCTGACTAAATGCCCCTCCATACCGCAGCCAGAGTCGGTCAGGCCCAACTACTTATGTTCGTTGCAAGTCAACCACGTAACTTTGTAATCGTCTCGCTTGTATCTTAACCAGGATTATGATGACGGCTAACGCCGGAAGGCGTAAAAAATGGTTTAATAAAGGAAGGACTACTGGTATCTGATTTTCTCCGCATTCCAATTGCTTCATCTGCTACCAGTTCAGCGAATTGTAGACTACATAAATTTAAAAAATAAATGATTGTTGGCAGGACTGACCAGCATGCAGAAAACTCGAAACAACATTCACTGATTTTAAAAACAAGGGCGGTACATTAAGCATGCTGTGAAAGGCAAAGGAGAGAGCGGATAGGTGGGAAGAGTACGCTGAAGGCCTTTATGAACGGAGGAATTGTCTGATGACGTGACAGAAGAAGTATAAGAGTCTACAGGGAAGAAATAGAATAGTGGATCCATTACTCTAAAAGGAATTTGAAACTTCTAGGTAACTTAAGATCAGATAAAGGGAAGGGATAGATAACACTCATTTGGAAATTATAAAATCATGGGTGAGAGTGCTACACAATGAATGTTCACATTAGCGTGTAGAATGAATTATTCTAGAGAGATACCATCTGTCAATCGGAGAAGGAAAACCATCATCCACAAAAGTCCGAAGAGAGCAAGATCCGACATGTGCGAGAATTATCTCACAGTCAGCTGAACATCTCATGCATTCGACTTACTGAACATAATAATATACAGAAGAATGGGGAAGGAAACTGTGTGTTACATGACGATCAGTTTGGCTTCACGGAAGGTACAGGCACCAGAGACGCACTTCTGACGTTGCAGTTGATAAGGGAAGCAAAGCTGAAGAAAAATCAAGGCACTTTCATGTGTCGACCTGGAGAAAGCGTTTGAGAATGCACAGCGGGCCAACATATTCGAAATTCTGAGATAAATAAGGGGAAGATAAACGGAAAGCGGGTGATATACAATGTGTACAAGAGTCAAGAGGGAAAAATAAGAGTGGATTATCAAGAACGGGTATAAGGCAGGAATGAAGTCTTTCGCCCATACTGTTCAAACTATATATCGAAGTAAGGAAAGACGGACATTAAAGAAACGTTCAAGGATGGGGTTAAGACTCGGGCTGAAAGAATGTCAGTGATAAGATACGATGATCACATTGCTACCCACTGTGAAAGTAAAGAAGAAGTACAGGGCCTGTTGAACAGAATGTTGTAACTAGTACAGAATAAGGATTAAAAGTAAATCGAAGAAACATGAAATTAAAGAGAAGTAACAGAAACTAGAACTGAGAGTGTGTTAATAAAAGAATTAGATATTACGAAGTAGATGAAGTTAAGGAATTCTGCTACAAAGGCAGCAAAATAACCCACGACAGACGGAGCAAGGATATCAAAAGCAGACTAGCATTGGCAAAAAGGGCATCCCTGAGTAAGAGAAGTCTACTAGGGTCAAACATAGGCTTTAATTTGTGCAAAAAGTATCTGAGAATATACCTTTGGGGTACAGCATTGTATGGTACTCTGGGTAAAACAGAAGAGAATCGAAGTATTTGAGATGTGGTGCTACAGACGAATGTTGAAATTTAGATGGACTGATAAGGTAAGGAATGAATTGCTTCTCCGCAGAATCGGCGAGGGAGATGGAAAACACTGACAAGAAGAAGTTCCGTGGTACTAGAGGGTAAAAACTGTAAAGAAAGACAGAGGATGGCGTACATCAAGCAAATAACTGAGGACGTAGGTTGCAGTTTCTACTTTGAAATGAAAAGGTTGGCAGAGGAGAGAAATCAGTGGCGGTCTATTGATATATGTCTATGAACATTTAAAGAGATAAGTCTCACCATTCTGATTAACAGGTACCTTTTCATTTCATTTACTACCATGTATACATACATATTCCTTTCGTGACGAACAATGAGACAATAGGCCTCTCTTTCCTTTACTTCACAAACACGTACATAGGAAGCGTACGGGAAATAATTTTAATAATCATGATTTATTGGTTGTTGGAGATTTCAAGTAATTGCCTATGGTTTGTCTCAAAGAACCTATAGTCACTCTTCCACCTTCCTCATCTATGGTTCGAAACCGTAGAAGCATTTCATGAGCAAATCGCTTGATCTCTAACCGGTAACGGTATTCCTTGGCGCGTGGAATCAGCTATGCTAACGTGGCTAGGTGACTGGTGGACACTCAGCGCTTCCGCTTGCTGCTTCCCAGCTTCCTATTGCTTGGACGTGCTGAACGGTTTAGTACAGACATTTGGTCTTGTAATTTGAAATGGGCACATAGAAGTGACATCGTCTAACATTGTGGTGAAATAATTATCGGCTGCATAATTTTTCTGTGATTATAAGTTACGTGGTTCTTCGATTTATTCACGGGAGATACACTGACCAGTCACGTTAACACACTACTGGCCAATAAAATTGCTACACCACGAAGATGATGTGCAACAGAGACCGAATTTAACCGACTGGAAGAAGATGCTATGATATGCAAATGATTAGATTTCCACAGCATTCACACAAGGTTGGTTCCGGTGGCGACACATACAACGTGCTGACATGAGGTAAGTTTCCAACCGATTTCTCTTACACAAACAGCAGTTGACCGGCGTTGCCTGGTGAAACGTTGTTGTGATGCTTGGTGTAACGAGGAGAAATGCATACCGTCAAGTTTCCGACTTTGATAAAGGTCAGATTGTAGCCTATCGCCATTGCGTTTTTCGTATCGCGACATTGCTGCTCGCGTTGGTCGAGATCCAATGACGGTTAGCAGAATATGGAAACGGCGGGTTCAGGAGGGTAATACGGAACGCCGTGCTGGATCCCAACGGCCTAGTATCACTAGCAGTCGAGATGACAGGCATCTTATCCGCATGGCTATAACGGATCGTGCAGCCACGTCTCGATCCCTGAGTCAACAGATGGGGACGTTTGCAAGACAACAACCATCTGCACGAACAGTTCGACGCCGTTTGCAGCAGCGTGGAGTACCAGCTCGGAGACCATGGCTGCAGTTACCCTTGACGCTGCATCACAAACAGTAGCGCCTGCGATGGTGTTCTCAACGACGACCTGGGTGTACGAATGGCAAAACGTCATTTTTTCGGATGAATCCAGGTTCTCTTTACAGCATCATGATGGTCGCATCGCGTTTGGCGACATCGCGGTGAACACACATTGGAAGCGTGTATTCGTCATCGCCATACTGGCGTATCACCCAACGTGATGGTATGGGGTGCCATTGGTTACACGTTTCGGTCACCTCTTGTTCCCATTGACGGCACTTTGAACAGTGGACGTTACATTTAAGATGGGTTACGACCCGTGCCTCTACCCTTCATTCGATCCCTGCGCAACCCTACATTTCAGCGGGATAATGCACGTCCGCATGTTGCAGGTCCTGTACGGGTATTTTTGGATACAGAAAATGTTCGACTGCTGCTCTGGCCAGCACATTCTCCAGATCTCTCACGAATTGGAAACGTCTCGTCAATGGTGGCCGAGCAACTGACTCGTCACAATACGCCAGTCACTACTCTTGATGAACTGTGGTATAGTGTTGAAGTTGCATGGGCAGCTGTACCTGTACACGCCATCCAAGCTCTGTTTGACTCAATGGCCAGGCGTATCAAGGCCTTTATTACGGCCAGAGGTGGTTGTTCTGAGTACTGATTTCTCGGGATCTATGCACCCAAAATTGCGTGAAAATGTAATCACATGTCAGTTACAGTATAATATATTTGTCAAATGAATACCCGTTTATCATCTGCATGTCTTCTTGGTGTAGCAATTTTAATGGCCAGTAGCGTATGAACGCCGTTTACTTTCGACGTCAACGTCAATATGTAGACAATGACAGCAAGTGGCAGCACTGACAGTCGACAGTATCTAAGTCGCAGGGAACAGTGCTGTCGTTGTCGTAATGTGGAAACGGAGCGAATTTACCTGATGTCCAAAATGGCATGATCGTTGGCTTTCGGGCCAAGTGTAGAAGCGTTTCCGAGACGGCTATGTTTGTAAAATGCTCGCGTGCCGCCATGGTTAAAGTACGTTATGTAGCGCATGACATAACGGTACTGTCCACAACTGGCATCTAGGCTACCGTGGTGTACCACGGGCCATGGATAACGGCGCTGACAACGGCTATGGAGGTGTGTACGAGTGGATAGACGTACAACTGGTAGACATCCGAACGTCCAGATCAACCAAGGGGCTACCAACAGTGTCCCCTGAACGACTGTTAGGCGAACGTTGCTGCGTATTGGCTTCCGCAGCGGGCGCCCGGTTCATACACACACACTCTTCGGCGACGAATGCCGGAATTTGCACGCCAGTACCGCAACTGGACCTCCACTGAGTGACGACAGGGCGGCTTCTTCAGATGAATCGCTTTTTATTCTCTATCGGGCAGCTGGCCGTTGGTGTGTGCGGCGTGAGACGTCTGAAAGCAAACACCCTCCAAACAGGAAGGAGCGTTATATCTGTTGAATGTTTTTGTGTCATCCACTGGGCACAATGGATCAACGCAAGTATGCATCTATCTTTGCGGACCACGTCCACCCCTACGAGCACTCTGTTTTTCGTCGGCACGCTGGCGTCTCTCAGCAGTACTGTGTAACGTGTCACACAGCTCGCAGTGTGCGTGCGCCTTTTTAAGAGTACCAGTAAGAGTTTGTTATACTCCCCGGACCACCAAACTACCCTGATTTAAACCTAATCGAGAATCAGTGGGACCACTTCGAACGAGCTGCTCGCAACGTGGATCCACAACGGAGAGACTTAGCAAAGCTGGCCACGGAAAACGAGTCGGCATGATACCACCTTCCTCACGGTACCTTCCAGAACCGCAATTACTCTCTGCCTGCATGTCTCGGAGCGGTCCGCGCTCCAAAAGGCGTTTTCCAGGCTTTTACCAGGTGCTCACATTAATGTGATTACACAGGGCATTTTGCAGCTGTATTTCATCTGAGCAATGCTAGCTCTTTGTTCGGTCACTCAATTTCACTGGGACACATGGGAGTCAGTATCCACTTTCTCTTCAGTCAACTGGGTCCTCAAATTATTTACCTCATTGGTTTTCCACTCATTAAGTAATATTATGGGTCCTAAAATACGTATAGCATTAGATTTATGCTTTTTGTAAACGTTTGGTCATGTGATACTTCGAAAGGAAATATTATGGAAGACATGAAACTATACTTTCTGCACACTATATAAATCCTTATTAATACGAAGTTCATATAAACTAAGGTTACATGGGTAAAAGGTAACTTGTGATAACTAGTTTAGCATATAGAAAAGCGAACATAGCCTTCGGTGAAATTATAAGCAAAGGTGTCAACATTGAGGTTGTAAGTGTCTCTGTTAGACGCAGAAGAGAGACGGAACACATGGAAAGTATACTGCTGATTTCTACGAGATGGGAGGAAATATTTGATGACGTGATAGAGGAACATATAGAAGACCTAGGGGATTATGTAACAGAGTTTAACAGAGCTTAGGAAGCACTGCGATCAAAGAAGGCAGGATGAATGGATCACATTCCTTCGGAATTTATAATGTCATTGGAGAAGTGGAGACCAAAAGACTATTCAAGCTCGCGTGTAGAATCTATTATTTTCAGAAGAATGGCGTCTACACAATTCTGAAGGTACCTTCGATCATCAGCAATTGAGTCGGCAAGTGATGATCAAAGGAATCGCTCTGTCAAAAATATACGGATACCAGTCACTGAAAGCTGGCCCCTATTTGATTGGACCAGAGGTGGGATTCTTCCTTCACATCTGTCAGAGGGCCTGAAGATGGATGGCGTAATGTAGCGCCGAAACTGGTTGCTCAAATAAAATAACAACTGTAAATTTAGGCGGATGAAGAGGGTCTGATTTGACTGTTTTAGCAACCTTGTTTCGTTACGTTTCCGTTCGAATTGTTACCTAATAATCGTACTACGTCACGTCTAATTGAATTCTTCAATCAGAACCGGATGATTTAAATATCTGAACTGAAACTGTCGTAGAACGGAAGGGGTACCATTCCGGACACGGGTTCCTATTCACAATATTATAATATCTTGTGTACTTATTCCCCTCTGCAAGTCCTAAGAGTTTGTAAAGGGAATTTCCGAACACCCTATGGAATGGAAATGAAGTCTTGACAGAGAGTAGGGGAACGATGCGGGAAACCCACACCGCCGTACTAGGCAAGGTCCTAATGAAGGTGGTTTTCCGTTGCCTTCCTCCGACCGTAATGGGGATGAATGATGATGATGAAGACAACACAACAACACCCAGTTATCTCGGAGCAGGTGAATATCCTTGACCCTGTCGGGAATCGAACCCGGGACCCCGTGCTCGGGGAGCGAGATCGCTACCGCGAGACCACGAGCTGCGGACCGAACACCGTATATATCCAACATATATAGTGCCGAAAATAAATTAGTATACCTGAAGAGATGACGTCGATTTTGATCCGATGGCGCCATATGCCACCTGGAGACAGTAGATATACTGATAAATGTTTCAACTTCCTCCGCCAACAGATAGCGTAGTGATATACCTACCAGAACATCATCTGTATCTACCTTTTAATGCTGAATGCTCATAGCCAGAAGGCTCATTGTGGTGCCAACGTACGAAGCAAGAGGCAACAATGCCAAAGAGAACCATTCGTGCTTCTTACAACCAACTAAGCAATTTGGAAAGGGCTCAGATTGTGGGCTTCAAAGTGGCGGGATAGTCCTTTCGGAGAATTGCCGCACTAGTTGAACGACTGCGTCAGTTGTGCAACGATTCTGGTATAAGTAGCCAGAGGTTCTGGAGGTCTACGCAGCACAGACACCCGCCAGGATCGTCATATTATGCTGGCGGCAATGGCGGAACTTACACCTACCTTTCCACAGATAAGAGGGCTTGTCAACCCAGACGTATCAGCACGAAATGTTGAGAACCGCTTATTAGTAGTGGTACTACGGACACGCACACCTCTGCGAAAAAATCAGCAATGATCAGCGGCATGAGGATGCAAAAGGCAATGAAAACCACTACATTAAAGACACATAATGTGCATCCACAAGACATGTGGCCTGAAATTAATAAAAGCCATGATGATATCTCCATTAGTAAAAGATTCGGGAGTAGTCCCCCATTCAGATCTCCAGAAGAGGACTGCCAATGGGGAGGTAACCTTGAGAAAGAGATTGAATAATCAACGAGTCGGGGCATGGAATGTCAGCAGGAAGTTAGAAAATCTGAAAAGTGAGATGCAACCAATGTAGATACAGTAGGGGTCAGTGAAGTGAAAAGGAAGGAAGACAAGGATTTATGGTCAGATGAGTATAGGGTAATATCAACAACAGCAGAAAATGGTGTAACAGAAGTGTGATTCGTTATGAACAGGAAGGTAGGGCAGAGAGTATGTTACTGTGAGCAGTTCAGTCGTAACGTTGCTCTTATTAGTATTGTTCATGTATACATGCCGACGTCGCAAGCTGAAGATGAAGAGAGAAAGAAAGTATGTGAAGATATTGAAAAGATAATACACTACATAAAGGGAGGGGAAAATCTAATAACCATGGACAACTGGGATAGAGATGTAGGGGAAAGAGCAGAAGAAAAGTTTAGAGGAGAATATGGGCTTTGGACAAGGAATGAGAGAGAAGAAAGACTGATTGTATTCAGTAATAAATTTCAGCTAATAATAGCGAATACTCTGTTCAAGAATCACAAGAGGTGGAGGTATTACCTGGAAGAGGCCGGCTGATACAGTAAGATTTTAGTTAGATCACATCATGGTCAGGCAGAGATTCCGAAATCAGATACTGGATTGCAATGCGCACACAGGAGCAGATATAGACTCTGATCACAATTTAGTAGTGATAAAGAGTAGGCTGAAGTTTAAGAGATTAGTCAGGAAGATTCAATGAGCAAAGAAGTGGGACACGGAAGTACTAAGAAATGAGTAGATACGCTTGAAGTTCTGTACGACTATAGACACGGCAATGAGGAATAGCCCATTAGGCAGTACAGTTGAAAGGGAACGGACAGCTCTAAAAATGGCAAACATGGAAGTTGGAAAGGAAAACATGGGTACAAAGAAGGTAACTGCGAAGAAACCATGGTAATAGAAGAAATACTTCAGTTCATCGATGAAAGATGGTACAAAAATGTTTAGGAAAATTCAAGAATACAAAAACAAAAGACGCTCAGGAATAGGAAGTGCACGAAAGCTAAGATAGAACGGCTGCATGAAAAATGCGAAAGAATCGAAAAAGAAATTATTTTCTGAATGACTTACTCATCAAATAAAAAAGTGAAAACGACACTCAATGAAATTAAAAGCAAGGCTTGTAACATTAAGAATACAAAGGTAATTCCACTGTTAAATGCAGAGGAAATAGCGGACGGGTGGAAACATTTCACTGAAGGTCTCTATCGGTTGGAAGCAGAAACAGGTGTCGATTTAGAAGAGATAGGGGGTCCAGTACTAGAATCAGAATTTAAGAGAGCTTTGGAGGACTTAAGAACAAATCAGAAGGAATAGATAACATTCCATCAGAATTTCTAAAATCATTGGGGGAAGTGGCAACAAAACGACTGTTCACGTTGGTGCATAGAATATATGAGTATGGCTTCGTACCATCTGATTTTCAAAAAATATTATCCATATAATTTCGAAGACTGCAAGAGCTGACACCCAGCTTAATAGCTCATGCATCTAAGTTGCTGACATGAATAATATGCAGAAGAATGGAAAAGAAAACGGTGTTAGATAATAAACAGTTTGGCTTTAGGAAAGTTAAAGCAATTCTGACATTGCGATTGATAATGGAAGCAAGACTAAAGAAAATCAAGACACGTTCATAGGATTTGTCAACTTGGAAAAAGCGTTGGTGCAAGACGTTCGAAAATCAGAGAAAAATGGGGGTAAGCTATAGGCAGAAATGTGTAATATACAGTATGTACAAGAGCCACGAGGGAATAATAAGAGTGGATGACCAAGAACGAAGTGCTCACATTAAAAAGAGTATACGACAGGGATGTAGTCTCTTGTCAGTACTTCTTAGAAGCAACGATGGAAATAAAAGAAAGGTTCAAGGTGAAGGGATGTCAATGATACGATTTGCTGATGACATTGCTATCCTACGTGAAAGAATTACAGGATCTGCTGAATGGAATGCACAGTCTAATGACTACAGAATATGGGCTGTGAGTAGATCGAGGAAAGATGAAAGTAATGAGAAGTAGCAGACATGACAACAGCGAGAAAATTAACAGCAGGGTTGATGGTCATAAGGTAAATGAAGTGAAGATATTCTAAACCCCAGGCAGCAAAATAACTAATGATGGACGGAACAAGCAGAACATCAAAACGTAGCTCTGCAAGAAGAGCGTTCCCGCCCAAGAAAAGTTTACTAGTATCAAACATAGGCCTTGATTTGAGTAAGAAATTACTGAGAATGTACTTTTGAGCATAGCACTGTATGGATGTGAAACATACACTGTGTAAAAATCGGAACAGAAAGGAATCGAAGCATTTGAGACATGGTGCTACAGACAAAGGTTGAAAATTAGGTGGTCTGATAAATTAAGTAATGAGGAGAGGTAAGGAATATATGGAAACACTGACAATGAGAAGGGACAGGATGATAGAGCGTCTGTTAAAACGCCGACTTCCATGGTACTAGAGGCAGCTGTACAGAGCAAAAACTGTAGAGGAACACAGTGCATACAGGCACAGTACAGAAATTCGTGGCGGGCCGCACCAAAAAGCAGTCAGAATGATGAATTTAAAAAAAGACTGGTGGCGTGATCGAAGAGTCGGTAGAAATCTGTCTGTCTTGTTAAGGACTTTTAAAGATGTGCTAAAGGCACGTATTTCTTTGGTTGTGAAGTCTCCATGAAGTTAATAAAGTTGATTTCTTACAAGCATTTATAACATAAGTATCTGAGTTTAATACTTTAAAGGAAATAGGTTTTGATATTAAATCAAGGTTCAGGGTTGTTTTTGAATAATAATATCACTAGTGGTGGTTTAAAGTGAGGTGAAAGGCACTGTCGTGAGAGTTACTCTTAGTAATTTTATGCGTATGTTTTGTAATTAGAATTTTGCAATCATGTCTAAGGTTAGGGGTTCTCTGTTCACTTAAGGGGGGGGGGGGAGGGGGGTCTGAAAGGTACAGTGCTAATTACATTTATGTGCATAAGTTAAGTATTGGAGTTTGTTTATAGACACTAAGTTCATGACAATTTTTAAAGCTTGTGTCCAGACGTCAGTCACTTGTCTCATTCGGTAAAGCTTGGCTTTCGTGATAATATCTGAAAGTGAGCCTTGTACTGTGTTTTTGAAAAGCTGTGATTAGTCTAACTGTACTGCTTACGGCGTTTCATCTCGCCTTGTAACCGATTTAAGTAAATGGAGTACGATGTTTGTGGATGCTTTAACGAAGATGTTCCTAGTATGTCTAGGTGACTGCAGTAAATTTGAAGGAGGTTTAACTGTTTTTAGCTAACTTGTTAAATAAATTAAAACCAAATATTTGAAGTTAAATTTTCATGCCACTGAAGTTTGATTCCTGTCATTTTTTTCTAACGGGTTTTGGTAACCAATTTCACATTAAACTTGCTGATTTTGTTGTGAGGTTATTTGGTTTACCACTCTTTGTCTGTATCTTAACTTAGATTTTTAATGTTAGTGAGGATGGAACATTTTAAAGGTATTCCATTGTAAAGCTGAAGCTGGAAGTCAGAGTGTGTCTATGCTGTTACCAGTGGTGGACTTTCGTGTTGTTTTAATAAATAATTGCTATTTATTAATATTACTTCTGTGTATCCTAAAATTGTACTTAGTGCTTCCATTCGGCAGCCCCGTGCGCTGCAAACATTCTTTCAGCTGTGTCTGTGCGTGAAAAACCGTGGGGTGTAATCGAGTTTCGAACTCAAAGAGGTCTTCCACACATGGACCACCCTCTCCTTCAGCATGACAAAGCCAGGCCACACTCGAGCGCTCGACATCTGCAACAAACGGACTCCTTGGGTTCATTGTCATCGATCGTCCTGCGTGAGGTCCTGACTTGACACCATCCGATTTTCATCTGTTGTCGAAACTTAAAGAACACCTTTGAGGACTTCACTTAGATACTAATTAAGCGGTGCAAGCAGAGATGATGTGCCTCTGTCGCAAAGTCAAACAGTCGTGACTGTATCAACGAACTGGTCTCTCGCTGGGAGATACACTACTGGCCATTAAAATTACTACACCACGAAGATGACGTGCTACAGACGCGAAATTTAACCGACAGGAAGAAGATGCTGTGATATGCAAATGGTTAGCTTCTCAGAACATTCACACAAGGTTGGCGCCGGTGGCGACACCTACAACGTGCTGACATGAGGAAAGTTTCCAACCGATTTCTCATACACAAACAGCAGTTGACCGGCGCTGCCTGGTGAAACGTTGTTGTGATGCCTCGTGTAAGGAGGAGAAATGCGTACCATCACATTTCCGACTTTGATAAAGGTCAGATTGTAGCCTATCTTGATTGCGGTTTATCGTATCGCGACATTACTGCTCGCATTGATCGAGATCCAATGACTGTTAGCAGAATATGTAATCGGTGGGTTCGGGAGGGTAATACGGAACGCCGTGCTGGGTCCCAACGGCCTCGTATCACTAGCAGTCAAGATGACAGACATCTTATCCGCATGGCTGTAACGGATCGTGCAGCCATGTCTCGAGTCCTGAGTCAACAGGTGGGGACGTTTGCAAGACAACAACCATCTGCGCGAACAGTTCTACGACGTTTGCAGCAGCTTGGGCTATCAGCTCTGAGACCATGGTTGCGGTTACCCTTGACGCTGCATCACAGGCAGGAGCACCTACGATGGTGTACTCAACGACGAACCTGGGTGCACGAATGGCAAAACGTCATTTTCTCGGATGAATCCAGGTTCTGTTTACAGCATCATGATGGTCACATCCGTGTTTGGCGACATCGCGGTGAACGCACATTGGAAGCGTGTATTCGTCATCGCCATACTGGCATATCACCCGGCGTGATGGTATGGGGTGCCATTGGTTACACGTCTCGTTCACCTCTTGTTCGCATCGAAGGCACTTTGAACAGTGGACGTTACATTTAAGAGGGTTACGACCCGTGCCTCTACCCTTCATTCGATCCCTGCGCAACCCTTCATTTCAACAGGATAATGCACGACAGCATGTTGCAGGTCCTGTACGGGTATTTCTGGATACAGAAAATGTTCGACTGCTGCCCTGGCCAGCACATTCTCCAGATCTCTCAGCAATTGAAAACGTCTGGTCAATGGTGGCCGATCAATTGGCTCGTCACAATACGCCAGTCACTACTCTTGATGAACTGTGGTATCGTGTTGAAGCTTCATGGTCAGCTGTACCTGTACACGCCATCCAAGCTCTGACTCAATGGCCAGGCGTATCAAGGCCGTTATTACGGCCAGAGGTGGTTGTTCTGGGTATTGATTTTTCAGGATCTATGCACCCAAATTGCGTGAAAATGTAATCACATGTCGGTTCTAGTATATTATGTTTGTCCAATGAATACCCGTTTATCATCTGCATTTCTTTTTGGTGTAGCAATTTTAATGGCCAGTAGTGTGTGTCTTTGACGCCAACGTGAGTGTTTTGAGAAATAAATATTTAGAATGAAGACGCCTTTGGTGTAGAATGTTAATTATGTTCATTATATCGTAAACGTCTTAAGAATTTTTACGAGAAATACCGATTCATTAACTTTTCAACAAGCGCTCATATGGCCTAGTGGTTGGGTGAAGCAGATGAGTTGAGTGGAAGCAAACAACTCTGAATGACAAACAGCGCGGTAGCAGACCATCTCTCCCTGAAGAACTGGGAGTCGCTGGAGTAATGGAGGCCTTGCTACTCGAAGACAGACCTATCACAATCGCGACAATGGTAGAAAAAGTAAAAACTACTACAGATCAGTTCCCAACATCTTGCACTACTTCTTGAATGTGGCAAAACTCACCGCCCACCGGTTATGGACTGCTCACGCCCTTTAAAAATCCCCATGAAAAGTGGCTGCAATGTAAATGTTGCTTCTCTGACAGGAAAATCCAAATGTCTTCTTTAGTTGTTCTTTCATGGGTGTATCAGTATGAGCCCGAACAAAGTAGCAAAGTAGGCAATGGTCCAGTCACGCTAAGGTGACCAATGTCTGTTTTAGACATCATCGTACAATAACCACTCACAGCTGGCAGGTGGGAGCGATAGCAGTGGTGGGAATACGGCGTGTTGGGTGAGGGCGGGGGGCAAGGGGGACACGGGAAACAATGCAGTCATTGTCATAATGCGGAGCCGGATCGATTTATGTGATGACCAAAGGGACATGATCTTTGGCTTCAGGACTAACGGGACAGTATTTCCGAAATGACAAAAGTCTGTAAACTGTTCGCATACCGCCGTGGTTAATGTATGCCATACATGGCAAAATGATGCTATCCAAAACCGGTGCCGATGCAACTGTTGTGTACCATGGGTCATAGACGACAGGGGCTGCAGAAGTGTATACTGGCAATAGACGTTCAACTATTGAGCAACCGTAAGTCCAGAGAAATCAAGAGGCTACCAGCAGTGTCTTCGTAAAGGCCGGTCATGAGATGAGATCTGCATTAGGTATGCAGCTGATTTCAGAAACAGTCCGTGGTGATAATTATAAGCTCGTCTTTTGCAGCAGTTGCTTATAAGATCTACTTCTAGCTGTTAAAGTATTACCTGACTCATCCCACATCTTCGAATCTTTTTCTTATCGACAGAATTTATGGTACACATGTGAATTAATGAAAGAATGAATGATCGATCAAGCAATCAAGCATTAATTCAACCTGTATGTTGAGCAAGCAATAAAGGGAACTATAGAAAAATTTGACGTGTGAATTAAAATCCATGGAGAAGAAGTAAATTCTCTGAGGTTTGCCGACGACAGAAAGTAGCAGCCTCACCTGAAGGTGGCCCTTTGACACTTTTTGGCGGTGGCACTTGGATATTTGCCAGGTGGGTCTTCGCAGATGACTCACTGGGATAGCAGGAAACCTCAGCGCAACGATCTCATGTTATTGTTAATGGAGAGGACAACAACGAACAAACATTATTTGTAGGTTTTTCTTTGTCGTTTATGAAACCCAGTATCACCTCAAACATACAGATGAATCTGTGGACTAGCAGCCATCGACAGTAAATGACTCTTTTATTATTTGGAGACGGAATTAGCTGCCTGCAATAATATACATAGATTCATTGGAAGAATCATAAGAAAATGCAATCCGAAAACAAAGGAAGTAGGTTACAGTATGTTTGTTCGCCCACTGCATTAATACTGCTCAGCAGTGTGGGATCCGTACAACATAGGGTTGATAGAAGAGATAGAGAAGATCCAACGGAGAGCTGCGCGCTTCGTTACGGGATCGTTTGGTAGTCGCGAAAGCGTTACGGAGATGATAGATAAACTTCAGTGGAAGACTCTGCGGGAGAGACGCTCAGTAGCTCGGTACGGGCTTTTGTTAAAAGTTTCGAAAGCATACCTTCACCGAGGAGTCAAGCAGTATATTGCTCCCTCCTACGTATATCTCGCGAAGAGACAATGAGGATAAAATCAGAGAGATTAGAGCCAACACAGAGGCATGTCGACAATCCTAATCCTTCTTTCCACGAACAATACGAGACTGGAATAGAAGGGAGAACCGATAGAGGTACTCAAGCACCCTCCGCCACACACCGTCAGATGGCTTGCAGAGTATGGATGTAGATGTAGATAGCAGGCGTCATATGTTCGTATTCAGATTTAATGGAGGACAGTAGCCGGTCGCAAAAATTCGTAATTTACTGCCGTTCTAGATATCCACTGTTTGCAATAAATTCCAGATTTTTGCGACCAATTGTTGTTCTTGTTTGAATCTGAATATTCATTGGTAGCTGTGCACACAAGCATCCAATGCAATCCAGTTAATATGTGATTATGTTTCCAAGATGCTACTGTACTTTGTTTAGGATGAATGTGTCAATACTGACTCACTGAGATACACTACTGGCCATTATAATTGCTACACCAAGAAGAAATGCAGATGATAAACGGGTATTCATTTGACAAATATATTATACTACAACTGATATGTGATTACATTTTCACGCAATTTTGGGTGCATAGATCCCGAGAAATCAGTACCCAGAACAACCACCTCTGGCCGTAATAACGGCCTTGATACGCCTGGCCATTGAGTCAAACAGAGCTTGGATGGCGTGTACAAGTACAGCTGACCATGAAGCTTCAACACGATACCACAGTTCATCAAGAGTAGTGACTGGCGTATTGTGACGAGCCAGTTGCTCGGCCACCATTGACCAGACGTTTTCAATTGCTGAGAGATCTGGAGAATGTGCTGGCCAGGGCAGCAGTCGAACATTTTCTGTATCCAGAAAGGCCCGTACAGGACCAGCAACATGCTGTCGTGCATTATCCTGTTGAAATGCAGGGTTTCGCAGAGATCGAATGAAGGGTAGAGGCACGGGTCGTAACACATCTGAAATGTAACGTCCACTGTTCAAAGTGCCTTCAATGCGAACAAGAGGTGACCGAGACGTGTAACCAATGGCACTCCATACCATCACGCCGGGTGATACGCCAGTATGGCGATGACGAATACACGCTTCCAATGTGCGTTCACCGCGATGTCGCCAAACACGGATGTGACCATCATGATGCTGTAAACAGAACGTGGATTCATCCGAGAAAATGACGTTTTGCCGTTCGTGCACCCAGGTTCGTCGTTGAGTACACCATCGCAGGTGCTCCTGCCTGTGATGCAGCATCAAGGGTAACCGCAACCATGGTCTCCGAGCTGATAGTCCATGCTGCTGCAAACGTCGTCGAACTGTTCGTGCAGATGGTTGTTGTCTTGCAAACGTCTCCATCTGTTGACTCAGGGATCGAGACGTGGCTGCGCGATCCGTTACAGCCATGCGGATAAGATGCCTGTCACCTCGACTGCTAGTGATACGAGGCCGTTGGGACCCAGCACGGCGTTCCGTATTACCCTCCTGAAGCCACCGATTCCATATTCTGCTAGCAGTCATTGGATCTCGACCAACGCGAGCAGCAATGTCGCGATACGATAAACCGCAATCGCGATAGGCTACAATCTGACCTTTATCAAAGTCGGAAACGTGATGGTACGCATTTCTCCTCCTTACACGAGGCATCACAACAACGTTTCACCAGGCAACGCCGGTCAACTGCTGTTTGTGTATGAGAAATCGGTTGGAAACTTTCCTCATGTCAGCACGTTGTAGGTGTCTCCACCGGCGCCATCCTTGTGTGAATGTTCTGAGAAGCTAACCATTTGCATATCACAGCATCTTCTTCCTGTCGGTTAAATTTCGCGTCTGTGGCACGTCATCTTCGAGGTGTAGCAATTTTAATGGCCAGTAGTGTAGTAGGAAACCCCAGCGCAACGATCTCATGTTATTGTTAATGTACAGCACAACAAAGAACAAACATTATTTGTAGGTTTTCTTTACCGTTTACGAAACCCAGTATCACCTGAAACATATAGATGAAAGCGTGGAGTTGCAGCCTTCGACAGTAAATGACTACCAGACTGTTTTACCTCTTTTATTATTTGGAGAACAGATTAGTCGCCTGCAATTATTTACATAGAACTGTGAAGCGCCACTGTATGATGGAGGTAAAGTTATGGGGGAAAGGAATGAGTGTACTGAGGTTTTTCCAATGTTTTCAAGAAAAATGTGTTAATCAATATGTATGTTCTGTTGCTCAGTATCGCGACGGACGTTTTTGTTCAAATGTGTGTGAAATCTTATGGGACTTAACTGCTAAGGTCATAAGTCCCTAAGCTTCCACACTACGTAACCTAAATTATCCTAAGGACAAACACACACACACCCATGCCCGAGGGAGGACTCGAACCTCCGCCGGGACCAGCCGCATAGTCCATGTCTGCAGCGCCTTAGACCGCTCGGCTAATCTCGCGCGGCAAGGAGGTTTCAATGAGGTTGTGAGCTAATGGACAAGTACAACAGTCCATGTGGTTAAAATGTCTGTTCATATACTGAAGTGACGATTTTGTCTCCAAGTTAGAATTGATGACATGAGCTGTATATACAGTGTATGAATCCATCTGTGTAAATCCCAACTGATTAATTTTTGAGGGTGAAATTTTCTTTTGCGTTTCCACAGGTGAAGCGTTTCCTCATGGAAGTTGTGTGATTTTTATGTTGCCATGGTCATGACTTTGTACATTTTTTCTTGTTTCTTCTCTGTTCTCTGGAAACTATTTCTTCTGCTATTTTGTTTAATTTTAGTGTACATATTGTGTCCCAGTTCCGTTATGACTGCTTGTGTGAAATTCCAGACTGCAATGCCATCTCGTGGCGTTATAATCCGTCAAGTGTCAACAAAAGCTGTGTAGAAGGTCAAAGTGCTAACTTCACTGCAGCAAGCGTCCTGGCCGTGAATATAACAGTGCGCGTCTAACACTTAGCGTTGAAGCAGTGAGGCAACATTAAGTTTTTTGAATCCTCCATCATTGGTGTACTAGAATTCATCAAATTCGACCAGAATACCGAGAAACATGTTCGTCACTCCTCCACGTCAGTGACTCAGCCCACAAAGAGAAAATTCTGTGCCTTATCCGCCGGTATTAGCCACAGCTGATTTCTGTTTGCTCCCCGAACTGTGACTGCCAACGAAGGACACAATTACGATGCAACTGAGGACGTTCAAGAAAATTATACTGTGATACTACATGCAATTCCCAAAAAGGACTGTAGTATCTGTTTTAAAACACTTTTAAAATGACCTTACCTGTGCACTGAATCAGGGGGAGACTATTTTCAATAAATGCAGTGATTTTGTGAACTTAATCCATCAGATTTATTTTTCATAGCCACGGCCCTAAACGAACTGGGCCGCACTGTTTGCGTCTGTATAGTGAAGTAAGTTGAGCATAAAGGGAGTTCTAGGTTGCGTTGACTGCAGAGTTGTGATACGTATTTCTTGGGATGCAATATCCAAACTTCCATAGAGCAGAATGCTCTGAGAGCGTAAGATAACTAGAGCAAACATTTCAATTCAATTATAACCCAAAGTTTATTGCTTTGAGAATTGTGTTCTACAGTTAAGAAAATAATTATGTGCAGATAGGTTAAAAATATTATATGACTAGGTGTATTCAGATGGTAAATACTTCTTCTGCGCTTCTCTAGTGCAAACTGATGTGAGTTAGATTTTGTTTTTGGCTTGTTCTATGTCCTATTCTTTTGTGAAGTGCAGGCACCTTGTAAGCAGGGCAACCATAGCTATGACTGTATTGACAATCGTTTCAGTTGTATTTAGTCCTATTAATTTTGTGAAATGTTTACCTAGTTAATTTTTTATGCATCCTGTGTCCAGTAATTTGGATGTTTATAATGCCGTGGAAAGAAGTACTTTCTCCTTTGATATTCGTGATTCATGGTAAGTGAAGCAGGGGTCGTGCAGTCGTGGAACAGTCAGGCGGAGCCTTGTTGCCAACTAGCATCTGCTTGTTCTTGGTCAAGGGAAGTACTTTTTTGACTTGAGTGCAGGGTATTAACAGAGACAGAGATTTTTCTAAATCAGATAGTTGTGGTTGTGAACAGGTTTCCTTTCTTGTAATAGAGTACTAGGCCAGATTATTTAGTTTGTGGCAGTTAGAGAGTTGAATAACATCATTTTTGTATCACGAAAGAAGCTGTGGTTTTAATGCAGATGATCGTGTGGATCATATGGTCAAGGGAAATGTATGACGTTATTGGTGTATTAATGTCCTACGTCAGATATAGTTTTGGGCCACACTGAAGACAGATGGTAGTTTTTTTTGTTTTTTTTTTTTTACTTTGTAGCCTAGAATGAGCAGGATCAATTATCATAAATAACGGAGTTTTTGTTCTCTTATGAATTAGAAGGGCAACCATAATGAGCTGTAGGGACGAACCTAAGATTAAGGCGACTGATGGTCCATGTTGTAATCTATGTTGAAACTTTAGATGTAATGAGGCAGTGATACAAACTAACTGAATTATGGTATTTTCTGTTTTTCCTTTTGGCAGGCAGAGCCACCACGCCGACGAGGGTGCGGCCATCAGAGGACAAATTACGAGGTCACAAAGGTATACTGGGGAGGAAGTGATGAGGAAGATGGTGTACAAAATGGAAGATTATCAAAAGGGGGAACCAGGAAATAAATGTAAGGGATTGACGCAAAGGTATGTATAAACGATCAAGCATGGAAATTCTTTTTTTACTTTGTCTGTTGTACTGTGCATATTGGATGGAGGGGATTGAGTTTGGTGTCTTTTATTGACTGTTTTTCAGTCCTGTAGTTAAAAATTTTTTTTAAAAGTGGGAAGTAGGCTGACAATATGAGCCATGATCTGGAAGAAGGAAGGGGAGCGCAGGAAGTTTGAATACGAAATAATGCATGCTCAAGGGACGAGCCATAATGTCAGAAAGGGAATATGTTTAGATGTTTTCTAACACTGGCTTTACAGTACCGTTTAGAACAGGGGCGGGCAGGAATCCTGCACATGTGCGGTGCACTTGCACGCGTGCAGTTAACAGGTGTTCCGCGTGCACACAGGGGCAAGCTGGCCACCCGCTTATCTCCCATCCCCACCATACCTTCTGTCCGCTCCTTCCTCTGTAATGCGTTTTGTTTCCTAGCTTGCTTTATTGAGTGAATCAATAAGGTTAGTAGGAGTGCTTGAAATAAATCATGGTTTGAAAGAGTACCTATTACCTACGATACGTTTTATTTAATTATCACAGGTGGAGTTTGCAATACGTTTAATATCTGGAACAAAATTTCTACATACAGACAAACACAAACAGTTACGTAAATTTTCATCACTGATGTTTGCTCTTAACCGAGACTTATTAATTCAGCAAATGGTTTTCCAGCTCTCGCTATATTAAGCGCAGTCTTTTAACTTGCACATGCCGCTGGGCTATTATTGTTGTCGTCCTGAAAACTTGAAAACAGTGCTCCATAGAATGTTAGATCAGTTAGATGAGAGACATGACGAGAGAAAGTCGCAGATCTCTCGTGACAACAGCAACTACGACAAATTCAAATGGCTCTGAGCACTATGGGACTTCACTGCTGTGGTCATCAGTCCCCTAGAACTTAGAACTACTTAAATCTAACTAACCTAAGGACATGACACACATCCATGCCCGAGGCAGGATTCGAACCTGCGACCATAGCGGTCGCGCAGTTCCAGACTGTAGTGCCTAGAACCGCTCGGCCACTTCGGCCGGCCAACTACGACAGATTCATCTGGTATCGTCAGATCGGTCTTCTTAAGCTCAGTCAATTCCCCATCCGCTCAGAATCCGACAATAAATTGTACTCGTCCTTGTGAAATTTATTATAATGGCCTTCAATACTAAACTTCCGTTGACCAGCGAGAATACTGCCACATATTAAACATTTCGAATTTTCACGTTTTTGCACAAAGAAAAAACGATTCTCCCATTACTTTTTAAAAGATAGCAAATCTCCACTTCTCCGTTTCTTGAAATACAACGTTCACTACATAGTGCTCGCTTCGCATCAACGTCCGCAGCTTAGCCTGGCACTACACTGCCGCAACCTGCCGGCTGTCGCCACAGCCCCGGTCGACGCCTGCACGCGAGCAGCACACGTGCAGCGCTGTGCGCTCATGAGCCGCGTGCAACGTTTGCCCGCCCCTTGTTTAGACTAACGCAGGGAGTATGATAAGATAGCATGTGGTGAGGGAAGGCATAGGATCATACTGTAAATAAATTACGAACAAACCAAAGATGTTGCGTCATTACCATGAAGATAAGAGAAATTACCGCTCATATGGTGGAATGTACGCTGTCTGTTTTCCCCAGCTCTGTTTGCGACTGGAACAAGATAGGAAATGATCTGTAGTGATATTAGGTGCTCTCCGCCATGCACCATTTATCGGTGTGTGGAATATGTATGTAACTGTAGACGCAAAATTGTGGATATTCTTGAGCATAGCTTCTCTCTCATCAGAATAGTCATCCGATTAGAGAGTTCATCTAACAACTAATGAGGTTTTTAACAGTTTCTTGAATGTTTTAGGAATAGTAAAGTGTACAAATATTGGTATGATTCAGAGTAGGCTATACATTTTCTTTTCTCTTGTAACAATATTGTAAGTTATAAAGACGGCGTGTAGCGGCCTTTCACTTTCAGGGAGAAGGATAAAGCAAGGCGATGGCGCGCTGCCTAGGAGAATGGCCCTAGAGACTGAGCAGCCTTTCCGTGGTAACCCTCTCGAGAGCCACAGTGAGGGCCGAGGCCGCATAATGATAGGTCAGCAGAGTTGGACGAGGAAATCCACTAATGAGACAAGCGGTATTTTAACCCGTCGAGACAAGCCCACCTCGTAGGCTTCACACAACCACACACTTTGATGGGACGTGACAGTAGAGCAAATTTCGCTTTGTCTTGACACAGTGCCGCTGCAGGCAATTCACAATTAGAATCATTTATGCAAGCTTATGCATGGAGGACAGACACAGTCTAGAAAGCCACTACAATTATATACCTAATGGAATAAATGACAGTGTTGGACGATCTACTATCTCTGGTACTGCTGCACAATGAATGAGCTCCCTTTTCTCTTAATGAGACACGCCTGCATCTCACTGATGACCGATCGGTTGGAGAAGCAGCTCCTTACCCGTTGCACAAATTTTGGATGGTCTACCGCATCTGCTGGAGCCGTGCCTCACCGTCAGCCCTTTTTCTCTTTTTTGGGAAGCTACGAGATCCTGACTAACTATAAGGAGGCAGTTGAGTGTGGTAGCCCACTAATTTCCCTAAACCATGGTGCTAGCCACCCCAATCACATGACGAAAATGCAGTAACGAGCCGCCCTGAAGAAGACCTTTCCGAAGCATGAACCTGACTCAGCAATCTCCACACGTGACGCAAGCAGCCGACAGCGAAGGACAACGACACAACGGCCCTTTTGACAAAGTGAACTGCATTATCCGCTCCTATTTCTTTTGCCAGTGTCTGTTTACATTAAAGTGTGATGTATTCAGAGTGACAATGAGTTTTGAGGAAAGTTAGGACTAACGTCCGAGTCACTTTTTGTATTGTTTATTTGTTATTTTCAGTAAGAAATGGTTCAAATGGCTCTGAGCTCTATGGGACTTGACTTCTGAGGTCATCAGTCCCCTAGAACTTAGAACTACTTAAACCTAACTAACCTAAGGACATCACACACATCCATGCCCGAGGCAGGATTCGAACCTGCGACCGTAGCGGTCGCGCGGTTCCAGACTGTAGCGCCTAGAACCGCTTGGCCACAATGGACGGCATCAGTAAGACTCTTGTGGAAACGTGTAGCTAGTGACAAGAGGAAAGACAATATGAATATGTTCATTTTATTAAAAAATTTTCTGTTTATTTTACTATTAAGTTGTAATCTACATAGGTTTAAAGTGCAGTCGTTTAACACTTCACATTTCTTTATTGTCATAATAGGAGAATTAACTTCAACACATTTTTTTACATACCCATGAAGCACACCGAGAAACGATTTTAAATGCTTAAGAAAGAGAGACATATTGTCTGACACCTTAGTAAAAAATCTTGTGTACATGGTGATTTTTCCACCAGATTCAATCGATCGGTGATAGGGAACAAAAGAGGTCTAAGGATCTTATGTACGGAAATGGATGGTTTCCATGCTGGAGCCCTTTCATTCAATCATACATTCTTACAGAGACTGTGGTCTAATACCTGCTGTACCACGCAGCCACAGTTACAGTACGTGTTGAATATGGTTTGTATGTGCCTCATTACATGCGTGTACGCGCCGTAGCGTGTTCTGTCTCATACGTTCACGTCGGCCAGGCTGCATCCGAACAGTGTCAAAGGCAGCATGAATACGCTGCTCAAGTGTTTCCAAATCTAGAATGGGCTTTTAATACACGATACTGTAGAGGTAAGATACATAACCAGAAATTGCAAGGTTAGAGATACAGTGAACAAGCAGCCCATAGACCAGCGAAAACACGATTGAGATGCGTCCGGACTTTAACGGCGAAGTGGGCTGGAGCACCATCTTGTGGCAGCCACATAGCCGCTCGATTCATCAATGGCACTTCTTCCAGCAGGGGAAGCAAAGTCATCTGCAAGAAACACCGAGAGTTCCTTCCTGCTAGGCGACGTGGAAGGAAGACTGGTTCTCAAATACGGTCGCCAATTATCCCGGCCCTCACGTACCGGCTGCACCAGTACTGGTGATTCGCTGTCACCGTAACATGTGGGTTCTGCGTACTATCCCACAGGTGAGTGTAATCCGCGTAAAGGTGGCCTCTTCTGTGAATAGGATGAATTGCACAAATCTCGGAATCGTGATTGCCTGGTGAAGAAACCACTGACAACTGCTCCCGATGTGGAGAGTTTGTCGCTAGAAGCCCTGCACCAGCTGTAAGTGACAAGAGTAGTAATAATTGTCGTCGAGAATGTTTCACTGGTTTACTCTGTACTGCCCGGCCAGCTGCCTGGTACTGACACGGCGGTCGCCTTCCACAGTGTTAATCGCACTTTCCTCCAGACCTGGTGTCCGATCATTTTGGATACGTCCTTCATGATTTCCTGCTTCCTGAAACGACCCTGTCTATGACAAACGGCGAAACGCTGTTGCAGACATTGAATACTGTGGTTGCTGTAGGTCTCCTGATAAAACCTTGCTGTCTGCCGCTCGTTGCCATTTGTCTTTCCGTAAGTAAGCACCATGTCGGCATGCTCTCGATTAGATTACGGAACCATTCCGTACAACGCTGTATCACATCCACTATGAAGTGAGTCAGCACGACAAGTGAATCGGACACAACATTACCAATTGCTATGGCAGGAGAGGGCGCTAGGGCATGACGTATGAACAACAGTACCACCCTCTAGGAGGAAACCATGCATACTGTAACTGTGGCTGCATGGTGTAGTCTCTGTAACAAAGTATGATTGTATAGATGGTCCCTGACATGGCAATCTTGCCTTTCCGGAAATAAGTTCGCTAAATCTCTTTTGTTCCGTATCCTCTCATAGGTCAGTCCCTAGAGTTTGCAAACGGGTGAAAAAATCACTTGTCCATGTGAGAACTCATGTCTCACTCGAAGTAGGTTAATTTTCTGTTAATTTTCTTGATACATAGTTACTTCTTTAGAGCGCATGAATCATGGTCAATACGTTTATTTTCAGTTTTACGCGCAATTTGCTCCGCAAGTTAGTATGATTAATCCTTAGTTCAGTGAGTGAAGTGTCCAAGTCAAAATGTTGTTTCGGCAAAGAACTGATTCGCAACTTACCTAATCTTTCCTCCATGGTAGTCTGAAAGACATTTTTAATTAAAAAAATTGTTATCGTTGTCACACTAGTCTATCTTAGTGCAGCTCTGTACAATTTTTTCACTGGTTTTGGAGATGATGAAACGCGTCAGTCTGGACTGTATAAAAAAAACCCTTTTTACAAAGCCAAAGCTATTCTGATCTGTGGTCTATAGAAAGGCCTCTCGTAACGGAAAAAACGCGGGAAGGAGCTCTATTGATTGCTCTAAAATTATCAGAGAGTGGAAGACAGGAAGCCAGTTTCTGACGAGGGAGAACTGCGGATTAGCTGAAATTACTACATCTACGGACAGTGGGACTCTTAATTTAAGTTTTAGGAAAAATGCTTAAAAAACCCGAGTCTGTGGGTGTCTGACAAACTTTTTCATAGGAGGAATGTTTATTAGTTTAGTTACGAACATTTTCTTTGGCCAGAATGTAATTGTGCTTGTAAAAACGCGAGTCATTGGCTGGCTGACAATTTTTTTTCCTAGAAGAAATGTTTAGTAGTTTAGTTACGAACATTTTCTTTGCCAGAATTTAATTGCAACTGGTCATTGGCGAAACATAATTTTATGTCAACTTCAGGGAAAGCAGAGAGGAATCAGCTCTGGGATAGGGATTTAGATTCAGCTCCGCAAATAATGAGGGGCTTTGGTTAGACAGCTGTACCATGACATGCAGTATTCAGTGACCAATCTGTCGGGAGCCCTTCTTGCTACCCCATCCTGCAGCTCAAATCTCGTTGAGAATCTGCAGCACAGGCTATTGGGAACAAGAGTTATCAGTTGTTTGATAGGTGCTAATTTTGAATAGTTAGATTGCGGAATCTTTTTGTTCTAGATTAGGCTTCCAGGGTGCAGTAACGGCTCAGTCTGTGTGCTAGTGACGTCGTATGTCTTGTGACAAGGTCGGAGCAATCACTGTGGGGACACCGCGATTGTTTCTTTTTGTCAAATGAAACTATATGGTTCCAGCGACCCTCTCAAGTGTCAGGTACCTTGGTGTGTATATCCAGAGTGAAGGGACGAATGAAAATTTGTACCAAGGCGGGCAGATGCGCTAATCAACAAGCCACTCTGGCACAGTGACATCTCCCATTCATTCGTCGCTTCAGTCTGCATATATACCTCATAGATGTTTGAAAACTGAAAAGGTCTCTGGAAGCACATAGTTTCATTCAATTAAACCGAATATACCTGGGTTTCAGGCATGACTCCCCGTTTCTTTCGATGCTGAGGTGCTATTCCAATAAAGCTGGAGAGCGTCTGCAATTCTCTTCGAGTTTAGGTGGAATGCCAAGTGGGCTCAGGCATGAATTGGAATGGAGACTGAGAAGGGAGACGTGGTAGGATAGTCAACGGAGATGTGCAAAGCCACTGTGCCAGGGTGGCGTAGTGGTTAGCTCTCTTGCCTAGTGAGCGGGAGATTCATGTTCGAATGCTGATCTTGGTGCAAAGTTTCACTCATTGCTTCAGTCTGCATGCAGACTTCTAATCAGTCATGTGTAAGATGATGATTATTACTGTCTTCCTTATTCCCGCAGCCACTGTCAAGTGAATCAGTTATTAGTTTATATTGTTCATTATCTATCAAGATTAATTGTTTTTGGTATGTATATTATTTTCTCATGATTTTATTTTGTCTGAAAATTCGCGTTATGTGTTTGTCACAGAGACTTTTTTATAAATCGGTCGTACTGGACTGATATTTTACTTCATCAGAGAGATGATGCAACTGTTATTGAGATTATTAATGATTTCTGAAAGAACCAAAATCTCGGACTCATTTGTCAGAGCCACGTTTGTCAACCCTTTACTCTGCCGCGCGACGGTTTTGCTTACCACATCTGAGATCCAATCGATGCAGATCATTGTGGCTGCCAGAAGGCATATCCAGCTCAATTGGTGTCTTTCAAGTTTAGTTGAAGCTGCTCTTAGTATTTCAGGATTATTCTTCAGATGTCACACCCCCCCTACTATAACTTCTGTCCCTAGGCCTCTAATGTCATTCGAAATGTCATAAATCAACCCAACCACATCAAAGATTATAGATTCGTGAATATACAGTTCGTTTACGGTGGTACACTGTGATACGTTTCTGACAGGTCTAGAGGAGAGGAAGTGAATTATAGTATAAAAATACAGAATCTGTTCAAAACAGACGTGCTACTTTTCATATCTTCGTAATGAATATACTTACAAGACAGGCAAGCGTGCTGGTTCACGGCCCCCTGATATTGAGGCATAATTTTGACACATTTATAATTTGCTTCGGCACAAAATTCATTTGGGGTGATGAAGACAAAAGAGGCACTCTGTATCGTATTATCTTGTGAATATTCTTCGGATGGCACCCCTTCTCACTCCAAGTTTTAACTTCATGCGATCACGCCAATCTCCTTATAGTCCTCTGGCATCCACCGAGTCATGGACCTCTCCAGCTCCTCTCGGGTTTTTCACGCATTCTTCTCTCTGCTGGAGTTCACTGTCACACTTTCTTTGGCCATAAGCTGTCATCCATCCTTTCCAGGTGTGCATACCATTTTATACCTTTCAAGCGAGCTGTGGCATCTCCAGGCTGGACCACGCACCAAATACCAACTTTCATATATTCAGTGTGTTTCATGTGTAGATCATTGGTACCTTAATGTATACCCATATCACTGTGTTAATTGTTTTTTCTCTGGATCTAACAGTATTCCTGCATACACGTCAGTACCTCGTGTTTTCTGCATGGCGTAACTGTGCTGCAAAATGGACTATGTCTGTCAGTATAGACCATCGCTTTTGCGTGCACACTTCACTGCCTGATCTGCTGCCCAGGGGACGAAAACGTTAATGCCTTGTTTGTGCCACACGTTGTTGGAGGTAATAACCCAAAACATACTACTCGTCATAGCTGTGATTATTAGTTAGTAAAAGAAGAAGATACGGATGTAGTGTTGTTCAGTACACCGTCCTCAGTCATCAATAAAAACATCTGCATTTGTGCCCCTAACGCCTTGGATACTGTGTGTGTGTGTGTGTGTGTGTGTGTGTGTGTGTAATAGAAAATATATAAATTTCATTTTCAGATTAGGGCTGATTGTGCATATAAGCTAGTTAAGTTCTACTGATGAACTGGACCTATTTAGCTGAGTGACCACACTTCACAGCACAGTTTTGCAAAGACTTTTACTTCTACTACTGTTTAATCAGTATAAAGATATATGTAACATCCTATAAGGTAGTTCTAATACAGTTCTTGAAAGTAAGATTATGCTTCAGATATTCCAAATATGCATCAACAACTGCTGAAGGTGGTTCTAATGTTTCATTCTGTGAATTCTGTTGAAATGTTTCTGTCTTCCAAGGGCATCTCTAGGACTATGGAATGACTCATACTCCAGAGAAAAGCAATGTATTCAAATAGCATAACATCTTTAACCTGCATAGCGTTGCAGTCTTTATGTGACAGCTATGTACACGATATTTACAAGGTAACAAGTAACAAATAATCGTTACAAAATGTAAATAAATATTAGACTTAATTTAAGCAAAACGTCCAACACAGCTAGCAGCTGCATTTCAGATGTACACCGAGTGTTCTTTCTCAAACGCATCGTTGACGTGGCCCTCGTCGAACTTCTTATAGGATTCTGGGGTCTCTGGAATATGACACGCTGTAAGCAAAATAAATACGAAGTTATTATTTTGATTTGTACCTTGCAGTACTTGATATATACGACATTACCGGTGAACATTGATTACGCGTCAGAAATTCAAAATTTGATTTTCTAACTCTGTCTCAAGCTATGACTGAAAACTATAAATTATAAAACTGCAATTGTTTCTACAATACTACTTTATGCAACGCAAAGTAGCCTTTATGGACACTTATTTTCTAAACAATTGTAGCAAAAATGTTAGTAAAAATTAAAATATATGAACGTATTAAGGAAGACAAAAGAAATTTTTAAAATTTGTTAGGCAAGCATTTTAATAACCAGTATAATCAGTAACGTTACAGACAAAACGAACGTTAAGCTCTCCTTCTGTTTCTCTCTCTCTCTCTCTCTCTCTCTCTCTGTCTTTAAGCCGAAGCATTTATTGATATTAAAAATGCTAACTGATTACATGGCACCACAGGTTATGTATATATCCCTGAGTCCTTTTTGCAGCAAAAGTAACTAAATCTATTTATGGGGAAAAATCGAAGTTACTTAGGTCTATATGTTTCAAGAGAGGACTGCAAGTACAGTATGCAAACAATGGAATAACATCTGTTACAAACTTTAAAATATTAATTAAAATTCGTTTAGTAACAACTTTTTTGTTTCTCATCCAGAATCTAGATTGTATAAATTCTAGAATGAACCCTCAGTTCAGCAACAACAAGGAGTTTCCTGTGGCAGAAGCATGTTGATCTCAAATCCAACTCTGGACACTTCCTTCTGTTCGACTGAACTTGTGCTCATATGTCAAGGGGATTGCAAACAATGACCTTGTTCACCCCAAAAACTATAAATTCGACACTAGCTTTACTTCTACATACTCGCTTCAAACTTCTAGGTAACCTAGAGGTATCTTACGTACACACTATCTTTTTCCAGCCAGCAGGTTTAATTTAAACTGCTCACGGCGAAGGAGAATGATGTTACCTAACACTCACCCCTCTGCGTTCTTGGATTGTCTTATCTTAACAGAAACGTTTCCCACATAGTAACATGTTCATCGAACTATTTAAAATCTTACACTTTACCTCACGCTCTTCACATCCCCTGGCCCATTCGTAACGGATCTAGGGTATCTCACAACGAAATAATTTATTTTCTCAGTTAGTAAGCCATGTGTGCACCTACTTCGGTTGAAATTACTCTACGAGTTTCTCACTTACAAACCCATTTCTCTCTTCTACAAGTGACACACCCAACGATGTTGCTGGCGGGATCGAAATGTGAATGGAAGACTGAATTTGCTTGTAGGAAAGGAACACAGGCTATGTATGTATGTGATAGGGTGCGTTCTGTTTTCGCTGTCACAAGTAACGTTATATACTGTTTCTCAAGCGCATATTTCCTGAGATGAAAGACAACGGTGAAAGGTTTCCAGGATCTAGTTTCAAAAGGCGGTAAGTGATCTGCTACAGCTGATAATCAGAATCTATAAGTCAACTGGGACAAATCTAAGTTCGTTATCTGATTATCTGCATTGACCCACAATAGTCTTCATTCTAAGAAAGAAACAACGAGTAGAATGGTACAGTTAAGCATTTTTTTCATGATATAAATGAAACTACAGTCTTAGTTCCTTGTATGTGTAAACATTCCAGATATGTCTGATTGTATTAGCCAAGTTACCTACTGCAAATGTCAAAACTTTTGAAATTGTTAAAATCTGATCTGCTGTCATATCTTATTAAGCAACAGCATATGTACTGCTTTAGGAACGGGACGTGGCCAGAATAGGACAAACAAATGAGAAAGGCATAATGTTGATATTAACCGCCGCTTACACAATTTGTACAATATGAGTACTGGAGACGTCAGCGAGGTGCTGTAGATCAATAGATGTACATCTGTCGCCAAAACTGCAACTAACTTTTTTTCAGCGTAAATCAGTTTCATATTAATGCTTTAGCATGTCTACCTACTTTCGCTGCCCAAACTACACCTTCGTGAGTAGCTTCACTTTAATTATAACGAGGAAGTAAAGTGAATGTAGAACGACTAATACTGATCAAAACCATAGTGTCATGGTCGTGAGTACAATCACATGTGATAATGATACTGCCTGTGGCAGCACTTACGTATATACGGAATAACAGCGGTCTTATCACATTTCACCATCTGTATCTATATACAGGATGGAGAAATATTGTGTCACGAGTTTTTAACCCTGGATAGCTGATGCCAGTAGAAACCAAAATTACTAATGTTGTGTAGGTCGACAACGCACCATTTTTAAACTACGGAAACTTGGTGCAAAGCGCTCCGATTGGCCGTGGGATTGCCCCGTTACCATTCATCAGTTGACGGTTCACACATACAAACGTCCCTCGCCCCTTCACTGCCCCAACGTGATAGCCACACGTGTCAAATAGATCTTGCTGTTTGTCTCTACCTCACGTAAGATTCACTTCGCTTCGGAGTACACACACACCTGCGATTTAGTCATGTAGTAAGCATGGCGGCACAGTATTCGTTTGAAGAACAACGAGATATGGAAGACATCATGTTTACGCTAGTGACTGTTAAACTTTTTATTTCCACTATTGCAATTTCGGCCTTAGGCCATTATCAAGTGCAGATGTTTTGGCTTTAAGCCATGTCAACTTTATACACGCTGAAATGGTTTAAAGCCAAAACATCTGCACTTGAAAATGGCCTAAGGCCGAAATTGCAATAGTAGAAATAAAACGTTTAGCAGCCACTGGCCTAAACATGATGTCGTTCAAAAAATTTTACATGACTGTGCATCCCAGTTACGAAAAGTTAACGAGGTATAGTTTATGTTTTTGGACAATCCGACGGTAATGCGCATGAAGCTCGACGGTTGTATGGGGAACCAGCAAGACGCCGCCAACACCCGCAAATGTTAACAGCAACTCACCAGCGACTTAGCAAAACGGGCAGGTTAGCGGGATATCATGGTGATGCTGGAAGACCTCGAACACAACAGTATGCTGCATTTGAAGAGGCTGTTCTCTAGCGCTTCCAGCAAACACCTACGACAAGTACTCGAGCCGCTGGACACGACATGGGGCTCACTCGTTGGTTAGTCTGGGAGGTTTTGAGGGACGACGGCCAGCATAAACTTAGTTTCCACCTTGTCCAACACCTGAATCCTGTGTCGGACTATGAACACAGGCTAGGGTTCTGACGGTGATTAGCCGGCCGGGGTGGCCGAGCGGTTCTAGGCGCTACAGTCTGGAACCGCGCGACCGCTACGGTCGCAGGTTCGAATCCTGCCTCGGGCGTGGATATGTGTGAAGTCCTTAGGTTAGTTAGGTTTAAGTAGTTCTAAGTTATAGGGGACTGATGACCTCAGAAGTTAAGTCCCATAGTGCTCAGAGCCATTTGAACCATTTTTTGACGGCGATTCTGCGACGTGTTGCACGAGATCCCGACTTCTCCCCTATGGTGTTGTTTACCGATGAGTGCACCTTCCATCGGAATTGCCCTTACAACACTCGAAACGTTCATTACTGGGAAAGGGGAAAACCTCGTCACGTACGTCCACGGACACGAAGAACGAATTGCGCTTAACATTTCGCAGGCATTGTGGGTGACCATCTGACTGGGCCGGTCCGTCAACCTGCTCGACTTACCGGGGCGAATTACTCTACCCTGCCTGCTGGAAGATGTTCCTCTGGTCATACGGCTATGCATGTGGATGGAGCATGATGGGGCGCTTGCACATAACAGTTGTGCTGTGCCTTGATATTTAAATGAACTCTACGACGGCCAGGTAATTGGCAGAGGTGCTTGTAGGACATGGCCCCCGCTATCACCAGACTTCACGCCATTGGATTTTTTCCCGTAGAGATTCTTCAAGGTTCTAGTTCACCCACCCCGACGCGAACCACCTAGAAACGAAGAGGAATTAATGGATCTCATACAACAGGCCGCCAATCGCATCAGGGCAATTCCAGAATTCTTTGAAAGAGTTCGGCAAAACACCGTTCGACGTTACCAAGCTTGTGTCGCGTTAGAAGGCCTCCAGTTCGAGCACCTGCTTGAAGTAAACAATGTCCTGGCTACAAAAAAGGGCTTTTTCAGGGCCGACACAATTTGCAAAAGACTTTATGCGAACTAACAGCAGTTGACGGGTTTGTTCTCGGTACGTCTTATCATGAAACTAAATTGGATGTGTCGTGACCCCGGCGGATGCCCCCCCCCCCTCCCCCAGGCCACCAGAGGGGAAGGCTGGCGCGCTACCACCGAGCATGCAGGCCGCCTTGGATACATCGCGATCTGCGGCAGGCAAAGCAATTGCGGTTATGCGTTGTCCAGAGCATCCCGCGACAGGGTAAACCCGCGGCCAGTCGAAGCGCGTGGTGCCAAGTTTCCGTAGTTTAAAAACTGAGCGTTGTCGACCTATGCAACATTGGTAATTTTGGTTCCTATTGGCATGAGCCATCCAGGGTTAAAATTTCATGACACAATTTTTTCCACGCATTATGTACTCCACAAGCCACCGTATGGAGCATAGCGGAGGTACCGTATACGACAACAGGCCATTGGTATCCTTTTCCACTACCAAACAGAGACAGGGGAAAACTAATGTCTTTATACCTCCGCAAGAACCGTAATTTCTTCCGTGTTGCGGGTTTTTATACGAAATATACGCTCGGGGCAGTAGAATCGTTCTGTAGTCAGTTGCAAATCTCTGTTCTATAAATTTTCTCAATAGCGTTTCGCGAAAAGATCGTAGTGTTTCCTTCAGGGATTTTCACTTGATTTCATGAAACATCTACGTAACACTCGCGCACTTATCACATCTTCCTTAAGAAATCTGGCAGTATGTCTCTGAATTATTTTTATATCTTCCTACAATCCGAAATGGAGGGAATCCCAAACATTCGAGCGATACTCAAGAATGGGTCGAACAAGTCTTCTAATAACTGATCTCCTTTATAGATCTACGCTTTCCTAAAATTCTCCCAATAAACCGAAGTCGTCCATTCTTACGTGCTCGTTCCATTTCATATCGCTTCGAAACATTACGCCTTAATATTTAATCGGTGTGACTGTGCCAAGCAGCACGCCACTAACACTCATTGTTGTTATCTCTTGCTGTCTTTCCAAGGATCCATTTACGCCATTGCGCCTTGCTCCTAACGCGGTGCGACTGTGCTTGTTCCACACGCAAGTAGAGGCACGTGTGTAGGTTGCATGCCTCTTGCTCAGCATCTGCATGCGAGTGATTCCATTCACACTTGTGGTCACGTTGGGTGCCTCTGCCTCCAGGTGGGACAAGCCACAGCCGCACGGCGACCAGCTGCGAGGCGCTCACGTGTAAACGCACCGTAATTGTCACCGTCCCCTCCTCCCAGTGAGAGTCTTCTTCGCTCTGTCCTACCAGTACTGTCTCCTCTCGCTGTCACTCTCTCCCTCTGACTCTCTCTTACTATTAGTATCTCATTTACTTCTTCCCACTGCCGCTGTTTCTTCTCACTGGCACTCTCTTAATCGTTGCCAACGGCATAGATCCTCTCCCTGTCACTGGCTTTCATCCACTTCTACTTTCTCCTTCCCACTGGCACTGTTTCGTTCACTCTTTTCCTAGTATTGTTCTGTCCTGTCAACTACGTTCCGCTGCCACTGCGTCCTTTTCTTTCTCTCAGGCTGGTATTGCTGCTACTCCCTTTCTATACCTCAACCACTGTCTACTATCTTCCAGTATCTGTGACTTCTCTGTCTCTTTCCCAATGCCACTGTCTCCTTCTCTCTCAGCATAAAATAGTGCGAATATCTTCGCATGCCAAAATTTTTGCGAAAATTTTTAAAGGTGCTGAGGAAGGTAGAATGGGGCAACTGGTACCTCTTTTCGGTGAGTCTTCTGATAAACAGGAGTATATTCGCCTTTTCTGGACACGGATAGGAGCATTTTTCCGCTGGTACCCTTATTCCCCCCCCCCCCCCCCCAAAGCAGGGCATGTCACTTATATGAAAAGAACTGTATAGACAGCAAAATTTTGATAGTTTACTTATGCGAAATTGAAGTAAAGTAAAACCAATTTTACACCTGAGACTGAAATTTAAGTGCACAAAATTTTTTGCGTATGCTTCAGTTCCGTAACAACGTAGAACTTCTGATGATAACGGAGAAACTTAATGGCATATTTCTCCTTGCTACGTCGCTTTATAAGCTACGGTTAACCTCACAACGGATTTTACGAGTACGTGTAGGGTAACTTAGAGACCTCTGTATCAAGAAAACTTAACATCTTACAAGGGAACCACCCCATCGCACCCCCCTCAGATTTAGTTATAAGTTGGCACAGTGGATAGGCCTTGAAAAACTGAACACAGACAAATCGAGAAAACAGGAAGAAGTTGTGTGGAACTATGAAAAAAAAAGCAACATCAAAGAGAGTGGGAGTCAAAGAGCGTCGTGGTCCCGTGGTTAGCGAGATCAGCTACGGAGCGAGAGGTCCTAGGTTCAAGTCTTCCCTTGAGTGAAAAGTTTAACTTTTTATTTTCAGTTTATGTGACAAACTCTTGTTTTCATCACTTTTTTGGGAGTGATTATCACATCCACAAGAAAACCTAAATCGGGAAAGGTAGAAGAATCTTTTTACCCATTCGCTAAGTGTATAAGTTAGGTGGGCCGACAACATATTCCTGTCATGTGACGCACATGCCGTCACCAGTGTCGTATAGAATATATCAGACGTGTTTTCCTGTGGAGGAATCGGTTGACCTATGACCTTGCGGTCAAATGTTTTCGTTTCCCATTGGGGAGGCACGTCCTTTAATCTACTAATCGCACGGTTTTGCGGTGCGGTCACAAAACACAGACACTAAACTTATTACAGGGAACAGAGACCTCAATGAACGAACGGACAGATCATAACTTTGCAAAAATAAAGAAAGTAAAATTTTCAGTCGTGGTAGGACTTGAACCAAAGACCTCTTGTTCCGCAGCTACTCACGCTAACCACGGGACCACGACGCTCCTGAGCTCACTTTCTCCTTGATGTTGCTGATGTTCGCATGGACTACTCAGTTTGTATATTTTATTAATTTTTTTCATAGTTCCACACAACTTCTTCCTGTTTTCTCGATTGATCTGTGTTTAGTTTTTCAAGGCCTATCCACTGTGCCAACTTATAACTAAATCTGAGGGGGGTGCGATGGGGAGGTTCCCTTGTTAGTAATATATCGTCATAATTTCAGCCATTTCCTGTTTTTAGCGGTCTTGGAATCCACTACATTGCATATACGCTCCAGCGACGCTCTCAAATGGAAACTTTTTCATCGCCCCATGTATAAACGTCTCGTCAAAAACCTGTGCTCGACAGAACTATGCGTCGACCAAATTGTTTTATGTCAGTGTTTCATTGTCACGGTGTGTAACTCCATTAGAATTAAATCTGATTAATTACTGAGCGCGGCTCTTTCTAAAAGTGGCCGACGTTTCGCTACTGTGGAATATTTTTCTGTTATAAAACTCCATATGGTCCAAAGGCTAAATGAAAGAGTGGTACAAAAAGGCGAAACGTGGTTATTAGATAATCGAGGCATGAACAACTGTTGAAATACACGAATGAGCACATTCATACAAACAAAAGCTATGGACACATGGCGAAGACTTGAAAACAGACCACGTATCAACCACAACACATCGTAACACAAGCCACAGTGTCTTTGACAACTGAGTAACGTAAGGGAGCGTGTATTCACATTTTGCTAAACATAACATCTTATCTTAGTTGAAGGATAAACATTGTAGTACTCTATTAGTGAACGTTGGTCCATGAAGAGGTTCTTTCTATGGGGTGTCGGTAGTGACATAAAAACTACGTTCTTTGCGTTGGATCAGCTGCAGTTTGGATTCTGAAAGTTCTTGTGAACACTGATGATTTAAGTTTTTATCACCACCTTTGGAAGAGTACTGCAGAGCAAGTAGAATGGTGCGTATTTTTGGAAATGAGAAGTACAAATCCGTGCACGTCGGTACCGACCTTGTTCTTCAGGCCTGTTCCAGGGCTGCTCCTTGTCGGTGGCCAGCACCAAGTACAGCAGGAACGTGACCAGGCCCACGCCGGCAGAGATGAGGAACATGATGTCCCACTGACCCCTCGTTTGCTGAAACAGTCAGGCCGGACGAGGAATGAAGCACTCGCTATCCTCACTACTTCACAAAAATTATCATTCGTACTAGGAGTTAACCAAATATCAGTAGACCTTTGGTACAAGTTACGTTACGTTTATCACTTTATCTCAAAATTTGCATACATTTTACTGCACTGTCAGCAACGACGCTGTCCACGTTATTGTACAGATCTACAGTGCTTATACATTGTAAGAACTTCCAGCATTGCAGCGCGTCAGCAATCGTAAGTATCGAAATAATTATGAAAAATCCGCCTCGGTTGCACAAACTACCTGGTGTTTACCTAGGTTTCAGCGTGGGTAACCACGCCTTCTTCAGAACAAATATAAAACAGCTTGCCTAAATAGGCATAGTCAAAGGCTAAATTAACACGTACAGCGGCAAGACTCCATAAAAATTTTTTACAAATACACGATACATATGTACCAAGTCAATAATATAACTTATCTCAACCCTGTGTGTGTTGCCTCGCCCCAGCCAACGTACGATGGTCACAGGCTCTCCACCGAACTGAGGCACCGCAGGCTGCTCACATGCGCGGCTATCGAAATCACTGCGCATGCGCGCGGCCAGGAAACGCTCTTCTTATGCACGGGAGCGGGATTACAAAGTTAACACGGATCGGGATCTAACTGATTGCCAAAATTTATCGCACAAATAGCAAACTGAGCAAATGATAAAAGCGGTGATGCAGGAATTAAGACATATTTAAGAGCAACGCACGACAAACTTTGTGCAGCCGGCCGCGGTGGTCTAGCGGTTCTAGGCGCGCAGTCCGGAAACGCGCGACTGCTACGGTCGCAGGTTCGAATCCTGCCTCGGGCATGGATGTGTGTGATGACCTTAGGTTAGTTAGGTTTAAGTAGTTTTAAGTTCTAGGGGACTGATGACCATAGATGTTAAGTCCCATAGTGCTCAGAACCATTTGAACCATTTTTTGAAACTTTGTGCACGGATGGTAAATCAGCCACAAGCTAATATGGAGGCCCTGGAAATAGGTAGAAATTACAACTAAACTAAAAAGATAGCTATGCTGAGGACGTTATTGTTAACGGATAAGACCGCACTAATGATATCTGCTGCAGAAACAGCCATAGTCGCTACATCGTCATAATACTAAGCGGCCGACTAGGCCGTAATCAGAAGACGTTTAAGCTTTATGACATACCTCGGCTCCATGATTTTATAATTACATAGAAGCCAACGAAGATACACAAAATACTTCCTAAAGCGCTCAGCAATAAGAAAATACAAATTGTGTTCATCTAGTCTAATCAAACTCTCAGCACAGTAGGATGGAAAACGTATCAAAATGGGGGGGGGGGGGGGGGGGGCGAGGCGTCGTTAACATCCGTGAACAATCAACATCGTGCGCGTGCATCAACCAACTTCTTCCACGTCATGCAACTTAATGTGAGGAATTAAGTAAGGGACCGAAACCCTCAAAGAAATTTCTGTTTTTTAATTGGAGCTGATCGTTAAGGACATCGTCTTTGGCACACTGTAGGTGTTTAAAAATCTGCATTTCCTCTAAGATGTCCAATTTTAAACCCTTAACTTCAGCATGAAGCAACTCGATATTAGACGGAGGTCTCGGCGCATGAGCCATTTGTATAAGGTGTTCTGCATAATTGGAACCCCTCGTACCATCACCGCTTCTAGTGGGGATGTACTCTTTATATCTAGTCATGAGAGTTCGGCCTGTCTGATCTATGTAAAATTTCGGCCAGTAACCGCAAGTAATTTTATACACTCCAGACTGAGACAGTTTATCATCTGTGATCTGCAACGAGTGGATTAAATTCTTGTGCAGATTATTGTTGGTGGAAAAGGCTACTCTAAAGGTATAGGCTCTAAGCAATTGATTTTAGCCGTTTATTATGCCTATTTAGGCAAGCTGTTTTATATTTGTTCTGAAGAAGGCGTGGTTACCCACGCTGAAACCTAGGTAAACACCAGGTAGTTTGTGCAATAGAGGCGGATTTTTCATAATTACTTATACATCGGCTTGTCAGTTATCATTCATTGCATTTTTATTTCCCAATAGTGAAGTAAATGATTTATCATGGCCAATTATAATCCATATAACGAATTAATCTAAAGAGAGGAAGAAATGGACTGCTGTTCACTCAAGTGTCATTACCTTCAGTGTATCGCTAACGGCAAAACTGTCAGGAAAAGCTGAAATTTTTTTGTTGGCACAGGTGTACTATAAGTAGCAGCAGAATAATTCCGGGTGACAGTTTGTTAGGTTTGCAGCTACGTCATTGCAAACTGTGTAAATCAGAATCTCCCGGAAACCCATGTCGTGCAATTTAGAATAAGTAAACATTACTAACAGCAATGAAAACTATACATTGACAGTCACATAGAAAATGCATTTTGCGCTGTCAGAGTGAGTGTTAAATTCTGCAACGGAGTGTGGGCTGTTTAGCAATCTTGCCACATCATTCCCGTTCTCCTAGTTGTACCGTATTTTGGAGTTCACGCTGGACTTTAGCAACCCACTTAACTGGCAGGGTACATTATTTCAAACGTTGGAGAAAGGCAATATCTACAATAAAATGATGTCTAGTAAAGCGCTGTGGTGCTCAAACCAATCTTCACATAGCATGCTTTACTAGGAAATTTCATTATAGATATTCAGTAAGATATTTGACAGATATAAGTATCACGACTTAATGTATTTTATGCTGAAAAACAGAAATAGGCTGTGACCGTTACTGAAGCGACAGAGTTGCACTGGAGATCTCCCACTGCTGAGCGTGATGCCATATTTTATGAATCTTACAGGTGTACGCAAAGATTAGCGGCACATTTTGTAAAAGCCTGTTGTGAATATTCAACGCACCAAATAATCCACAAAGAGTACGAGCTCAGATGAAATTATTTTGAAAGACCGCAGGCACTTACTAATTTGTAAAAACATTGTTTCAAACCAGAACTACTATGCGTCCTGATGATACGATTGTAAATGGTAAAATCGTGCAACGTACACTCAAACAAAAACAAAAAAAATAAAAAAAATAAAAAAAATAAAAAACTCGCCACAAAGAACTTGTCCGAATGGAATGGAAATCGGTAGTCGTGATATACATGTACAGAAAAAAACTGATTACAGTTCCAGAAAACTTGCCTGATTTATTTAAGATCGAAAGAGCTTCACAAAATAAGCAAGTCAGTAACACATCTGGCGCTTATGGAACCAGTCATTCGGCTTGGCACTGATTAACAAAGTTGTTGGACGTCCTGAGAAATATTGTGCCAAATTCTGTTCAATTGGCGCTGTAGATCGTCAAAATCGGGAGCTGTTTGGAATGCACTGTTCAGAATGCTCCTAACGCTGTCATTTGTGGAGAGATCCGGCGCCCTTACTGGCCAAGACAGGTTTTAGTAAGGACGAAGACAAGCAGTACCAACTCTCACCGTTTGCAGGCGGGCACTATCTGCTGAAACGTAAGCCCAAGATGGCTTGCCAGGAAGGGCAACAAAACGGTGACTAGAATTCCGTCGACACACAATATTGTCGGAAAACCGATGTGGTTTAAGGGTACCGCGGATGACAATCAAAGAGGTCCTGTTATGAAGAGAAATAGCACTCCTGACCATCACTCCTAGTTGTGAGGTCGTATGGCGGGTGATACATTGGTATTCTAGCGCTGCAAGGGGCGTCTGCAGATATGTCTCTGCTACTTACCAGGGTTCACTCCGAAGTGGGACTCATCACCGAAGACAATTCTACTACAGCATGAGATTCCAGGCCGAATATGACTTAAACCTCTGCATACTGGTTTATTGATGTACAGAGGTCAATGGGAGTTGGTGCGAGGGGCTTCGTGAGCTAAGCCCCTTTCCTGTTAGTCGCCTATTAATGGTCCATGTGGTCACTGAAGCACCCGCTGCACTTCGGATGGATATAATGAATCCCGGGTTCTGAGTGCCTCTCTGACGATTGATGATCCTCTCGTCTGTCGTCTTTCTAGGTTGACCAGATCCTTCTTGGGCCATGGTTCACTCAATCCTTAGTAGTGGCATCGCTCCTATTCAAATGTTAAGCGATCCGCTGATTGTACCAACCGGCTTCTCTGAAACCAACTATACGTCATCTCTAAAATGTTGGTATCTATGGACATTGTTCACACCCCTGTCTCCCAGACATAGTTACTGTCCAAATGATTTCACGGAATGAAATTTGTAAAAACGTTATTCTCTGGTATCGATATGCCCGCAGTTCGCTGTTCTTCCCAGCAGCGAAAATGTGCTGCAGCGTACCACATTTATCCATCGGCTGCCAGTGTTTGCATTGTTGCATTTTCCGTCGATACCTGTATGATTAGAGCGTATAACATACTGTCCTAGGGACTCATTTATCCCTATGTCATGTTCCACTAAATCCTTTCGTGTAAATTACTGTCTAAACTAAGTATGAAACATACGGGTAGCAACTCTACTAATGGACTCCGGATATGTGTTAAGTACTAATTTACGACTGCCTAAAGCATATGAACAGTGTAGATAAGTATCAGTGTTTTAAATGTATGTTGGTAATGCGAAAGCCACCATATGTTGTATGGTGGAGGTTGCATAGTGAACCAGAATCATATTCGTCATTTCCTATTCAATTCGCGGATGGCCCACGTTTAGCAGAGCACAGGGCCTTTCTTGTAACATCAGGTCGGATTTTGTACAGTAGTTTCGTGAAACATTTTCGCCAACTAAAAAAACACAAGACGGAGCTAGCAGCTCTTTGAATTTTCTCTAACTTTTCCGTTAGTCAAAATAGCTAAAACGGCCTAAACAGGTGACCATTACGAAAGAATTAGTTTTGTTCGTGACTTTCTTTGTGTGTGAATCACACTACCTTAGGATTTTTCTGATAAATATACGGCATCTATCAAATAAAGCAACATGTAATTGTTCCACCTTAAAGATATCTAACGTTCGTAGCTGATTCCAGCGCCTGATCCTAGAACACACAGTGAAATCATATTGTGTCTTTTTATCTGTATGCGAATAGTAGCTACATGTGTTAATGTTTTGTATTAGCTTTCACAGTCAGCCTCGATCCAAGTGCTAACTATTTTCAAGTCGTCGGTATTTATATAAGGCATATTTTCAGTAAAAGATTTTTTTCTCACTATGTGATCTCCCTTCATAATATAGCGTGCCTCATAATTAACAGTGATAACTAACACTTGTGAAAGTCTAAGAAACTGAAGCAAAAGCGTTCCTTTCGTTTACGAGGTAATTGAGACCTTTGACTTCTGATACGATGTATCGTCCATAGTACAAATATATTTGAATTGTAAAATTTTCAGTCTATTTCCCACCTAACTGAGCACAAATTTCACTCATGATCTGTTACTTGATAAAAGTTATTGTACAGTCGTTTCTGTTACCGCAGGTGTTCTACTTGTCGTTTTCTGCAGAAGGAGAATTCATCCAAACACCCTTCGACCATTCTATTAATCACGACAAGACTGTACTATTCGGACTTCAGTTCTGAAACCCTACGAAAGGGAATGCCACGCCATTCCTGAGATGGTCCCTGAAAGAAAAATCACAGGATCGGGGCAGGTGAGCTAGGAGGCCAAGGCAGAGACCCGGCCGGCTCGACCCACCTATCTAGGACCATAAGGCTTGTTATATGTGATGTTACTCTCGTCAGCAAAATGTTGATGTGGCACATCACGCATGTATCGCATTCCATAACCAAAGTACGTGAGTGAAATTTGAACCCAATTCGTATATATTTTTACTAACTAGAAGAACACTTCATGACGAGGTCTGTGGTGGCTCGTAACTCTACATACGGAACTTCATTGTAAAGTACTCATTTGCTGATATACGTTTACCAGAACCTTTTTTTTGCATCTGTTACTGTATACTTTCACACATGTGAGTTTTTGCTAAGAATTATTATTCACACTGTATAATGGTAAAGACGTTATGATTGATTATCAGTTAATTATCATGCCCTGTAAAGTATAAATCCAAGATGGCGTTGTCCAGAAATTCAGAAATTTTATGCCAGTGGTGGGGTATTCAAAAAGGCAAAATGGCAGAACTAACCTGTTTGTGCTAGCCAGAAATTTAAAAAATCCAAGACAGTAGAACTAGCTCACTTCTATTAGCACCCATTATAATGTTATGTTCAAAAGTATTTGATGCATATGAAATTAGCGAAATGTTCAAATATATCTGAAAAATTGACTTATTCATCATTAATTTCTAAATAATTGTCAATACTTCCATCTAAAAAAAACACATGAGCTTCTTTTTTTATTTTTTATTAATTAGTGCCATCTTCAAAAGTAGTCAATTATTTATCAAAAATGCGTAGAGATATTAACAATATCTGTTTAAAATGGCACTAATGATCTATTTTATAGGTTAAGCAGCACTTGTAAACGAATTTAGTTTGATCAATGTACCACAATTGGAGCAAGACACAGTTGACTCAAAATGAAATGATCACACACACACACACACACACACACACACACACACACACACATAAGCACATCTGCCTTTTGCTACATGCTCAAAAGTGTGTATGCTTCAGTTAAATTGTGTCAGTTGACCCCATATTCAAAGTATCCTAACGTCCTGCATTATTTATCAAAAATACATAAAAGGAATAACTTACAGTAATTCTACATGTAACAAATTTGTGAAAAAGACGTTAGCAAGACAATGTTTATGTTAAGTATTACAATGTTATTTTCACGTCTAAAATAGCCATCAAAATGCGTAAATGGTGTAACTTACAGTAGTTACATGTCTAAGATGTCTGTAAAAAATAGGTAAGTAACACAAACTGGGTTGATATCAAGTGTTGTAATGGTATCTTCAAATATAAACTATCTGTCAGACTACATAAGGGGCGTCGACATTTCGATTGTGGGATTATTTGAGGCTATGTTACTCATGGTACAAAGATCAAACTATGAACACCTGACATTTCAAAAAAATTTTCAGTTTCTCTTCACCAAAGACCATTTTAGGGGGAAGAAGGTAAAGCTCCATGTACCGCACGAGAAAAACATAATCGTTAATACAGATTGGGTAATACTGATTTTTAATAAATTTGATGTAGGCCTACGAGAGATTATGTTCCGTAGGTGGTGCCGAAGTGAAATTTCGAGGAAGGCTGCGACATCTATTGATCGACACTATGGTACCAAGGCTCTCTAACACTGTATTTATCTCCCTTCCCACAATCAGCTACTGAATAATTCCAATATCTAACTGTAATTCTCCAAACATATTGTGTAAATACACTAAATGACGAAAGATAAAGTAACTGACCAAGCACCATTTTAGGGGGGAGGGGGGAGAAAACATTTCGACAAGATCTTTAATGTGTAGCAACACATAAATTACATATTTTCGTAATACATGCATGAAATGCAGATGTAAACATGACCAAAGACAATGATAAACTGGTTTTGACAGAGAGAGAGAGAGAGTGTCTACACTAAAGTAAAATCATTTATCAAAACACAAGCAGGCTGTTTATTGTAATACACAAGTATGATTATAGAGCTCTTACTGTGAACAAGTATTCGATCTTGCACCAAAATACAGTTATTTCTCAAAACATGTAAAATTTTGTGTACAAAACACATGTAGCTATACTGTCGTAACCTGGTTGTTCTATAACATTTAAAAAGTACATGTCTCACATAGTAACACTAAAGATAAAACCTACAGCTTAAACAGTGGTTGTGGATTAACTTAGTTCCATCTGTGTACCACGCATTGAAGAAACCAAAATAAGTAATGATATATCCTACAACATTATTAACATTACAAACACATGTGGGCACTACTGTTCTCTAACTTACAGTACACCTTTCAATGAGAATAGTTTGATCTTTGTAACAATGTAGACAATACTATTCCCGTGACTAAGGTGAATTATTTCTAAAGATAAAAAAAATCTCATCTTACTTCAGCTAAAACCAATAATAAAATCACACCGACATTATAGAAATACCATACTAGGGTATTAACTTTATCCTGCACTGCAAAACCTTGTCGTCTTCTCTTTATAATGGTAAATTTTGTTGTCACACAGTGGAGAGTACGGCACTGTGCCCAAATACATCGTTATGTTCAGGAAAATTGCAACAAATTGTCCTAGACATCGTCATGTTTACAAAACGCATGTGGGTTCCATCCAAGCACTGTAAAGTAATTTGTAAGACAGGCTTTTTACATTTCCGAATGGGGAGACGGGAAGTGAATTACAATAAAAGATTCGTTCTACAATAGTTAACGGATTTATGAGCATACATTTACAAAACTATAAATTTGTCATCATTTTACAAACATTCTGCACTTTGTGTTAGATATGCTTGGTCAGCATGGTCTCATTGCTGTGTGGGCTGCAGCTCATGTCACTGCAGCACAACAGCAGTGTACAGCGTTCGCTTGTCAATTACTTGTAGAGCTTCAAACAGAAACAACTTATTTTCACTGAACTGTGTGTTCAGTAGCTTAATTCGTAAATTTCCTATGTATTTGTGTGCTTAGTAGACATAGTTTCGCATTTTAATAACTATGTGGTCAATAGTTCCACTGCCTGTATCGCCCCATTCTTTGTTTGTTTCGATCTGAACAGCCAGTTCAGCTAGAGCTCAGTAGGGCGGCAGCCTCATGTCCCTGTAGGAACGCAAGAGAGTACAGCGTTCGTTTGTAAATTATTTGTACAAGCTTCACTCCAGAACGTCTCACGTGAGCCCGTATGAGTCCGCTACTGCGGCGACCTCCATCTCTGCCCGCACTGTGGTCGACCCCTCACCCAGTGACGAGTGGGAGGTCGTTCTGAGGTGTGGAATGCAGCAAAAGAGTCTCCGGGGGGCCGGTCGTAAGGCCTCTCCAGCGGGTCTGACAAAAAGGTTTCAGGCGCTGCTTGTGGCTGATAAACATCCTGAGACAAATTCAGTCGCTTGTCCTGTTTCAGGGGAAGGCTCTCAGCCTACAAGATCCGGGCAAAGGGTGAGGTTGCAGGTAGTTGGAGCTCCGATGTTGGGCACATAATGGAGCCTGCTAGGGATATCTCTGTCAAGACGAAGTTTGGTGTGCACTGTGTGTGTGTATACTGTGGGGGAATCACTTCAAATATGGAACTGGTCTTTTCAGATGTCATGAACAGTTCAGGATGTAGACAGCTGCAGGTAGTGGCCCGTGTTTGTGCTAATGATGTGTGCCTCTTTGGACTGGAAGAGACAGTCTCTGATTTGGGACGGCTGTCTGATGTGGTAGAGACTTCCAATCTCTCTTGCAGAATGAAGACAGTGTTCTCCATCTGTAGCATCGTCGACAGGACCGATTACGGACCTTTAGTACAGAGCCGATTGGAGATTCTGGATGGCAGCTACAGGGGCTTCTGCAACCATATATGGTGCAGATTTCTTTACTTGCGCCGAAGTTTGTCGGGATGTCGTGTTCCGCTTAACAGGTGTGGTTTCATCACACACAGGAAGCCGATTCGTGGGTAGTGGATCTGTGCGGAGTGGCCTTTTGTAAAGCTAGAGGACCTCAGGAAAGAACAAATTGGGCTTCAGTCTCAAAAAGAGCAGGCCAAACTCAGGACGAGGGTAGACCTAGAAACATTAGGTGTTATAGTCTTAAACTGCTATATCTGTCATGGAAAAGAACCAGAGCTACAAGCACTGATAGAAAGCACTGAACCTCAAGTCGTTATAGATACTGAAACTTGGCTAAAGTAGGAGAGACATTAAGTCGAAACTTTTGCAGAGGACCTAACGATTTGCAGGAACGACAGATTAAATATAGTTTACGGTAGCGTGTTTGTTGCTGCGAGAAGTAGTTTTTTTAAGCGAAACTTAAACAGGTGCTTCCTGTGAATTAGGACAGATAGAGGTTGCACTGTACAAACTAAACTAAACTCCGTCCGAACAGAATTTGAAAGGCCCAACGGTACCAACCGGCCGCCGTGACATCCTCAGACCACAAGCGTAGATGGATGCGGATAAGGAGGGGCATGTGGTCAGCACACCCCTCTCCCGACCGTATGTCAGTTTACAAGACAGGATATACTGTGCAGCCGGAATAAATTAATAATTGGTTCATTTCACTGTCTCCCGCTCCACCACTGAGCTAATAGGGAGCATCATAACGGATGCAAGATTTGTAATCACAAAGTCATCGTAGCGATACTGAAAACCGTAACATCCAAACCCACCAAAAATAAACGCAGAATGTATCTGTCTAAAAAAGCAGGTAAAAATTCGCTTGACGCCTTCCTAAGAGGCAGTGTCCATGCCTTCCGATCTCATTAAACAAGCAAAGCCATATGATTTTAAATTCAAGTAGTAACGATGGCAATTGAGAGATCTATACGAAACAAATTAATACGAGAAGGAGTTCATTCCACATAGAAAAAAAAAAAAAGAAAAAGAACAGGGTAGGCAGAAGCAACGATAAATGCACAAGAAATTTAACAGAACGCACAATCCCAAGACTGGTGAAGCTTTACGGACGCTCAAAATTTAACACTGAGTCCAATGCGAGATGCATCAGTGGCAGGACATAGTAAATACCCTCACTGCAAGCTAACGATGATAATACTACCGACAACAGTGTCATTAAAGTAGAATTACTAAATACGGTCTCCATCTAAATTCCTTCATCGAAGAACATGAAGTAAATATTTTGGAAATCGAATCAAAAACTATTGCTTACTAGAGTAAGGTAAAAGTAGATATCCTCAGCACAGCGAAGCAACTCGGATCAAAAACTGCAACTTTTCCAGTACAGACCGTGTACCAGTTAGATTCCTTTGACGTAATAGATCAATACCTACAAATCATATACAGCCACTCGCTCGGGGAAAGATCCCTATCCAAAGATTGGAAAGTGGCACAGGAAACAGAAGGAATCCGTTGAATTACAGGCCCGTATCACTGACACTGATTTGCAGGAGGATTCAGGGACATGTACTATTCTCGAACATTACGAATTACCTCGAAGAAAACCATCTGCTGAAAAATAGCATAGATTCAGAAAATATAGTTCTTGTACAACACTAGCTCTTTATTACATGAAGAAATGGGTGCTGTAGACAGGGGATCTCAAATTTGTTTCATATTTCTGGATTTCCAGAAGGCTTTTGATACCTTTCCTCACAAGCTACTTCTAATCAAATTACGTACCTATGGAGTATCATCTCAGTTTTGCGACTGGATTCGTTGTTTCCTGTCAATAAGGTCACAGTTTATAGTATTTGAGGGGAAGTCATCAATTAAAATGGAAGTGATATGTGGCATTCCCCAAGGAAATGTTATAGGCCATCTGCTGGTCCTAATCTTCATAAATGGTGTGAGACAATCTGAGTAGTACTCTTAGATTGTCTGCAGATGATGCTATCATTTAGAGTCTATAAAAATCATCAGAAGATCAAAACCAACTGCAAAATGATTTAAACAAGATATCTGCACAGTGCGAAAATGGGCATTTGGTTCTAAGCAATGAAAAATGTTAGGTCAACATGAGTTCTAAAGGGTCTGTTAAATTTCGGTTACATGATAAATCACACAAAAATATACAAGCTGTCAGTTCAACTTAATACCTAGGAGGGGCAGTTACGAACAACTTAAACTGGAACGATCACATTAACAACGTTGCGGGAAGGCGATCCAAAGACAGCATTTAACTGGCAGAATGCTTAGAAGATGCAACAAATCCACTAGATGGGCTACACTATGCTTATCGTCCTCTGCTGGAGTATTCCTGTGCAGTGAGGGATCCTTAACAGATATGATTCACGGCGGACATCGAAAATGTTCAAAGAAGCGCAGGTCGTTTGTACTCTCATAAAATAAGGGAGAGAATGTCACAGTTAACTTAAGTGAGTTGGGATGCCAATCATTAAAACAAAGGCAATTTTCCACATGGCGGAATCTTTCCATGAAACTTCAATCTACGATTTTCTCCTCCAGATGTAAAAATATTTTGTTGATGCCCACACCTACACGGAGAGCAATGATCGTCGCAATAAAATAAGAGATTTAAGCGTTCGTTTTCCCCGCATGCTGTTCGAGAATGGAACAATAGTCAGCTGTTCGAGAATGGAACAATAGTCAAATAATGTGAAAGCGGTTCGATGAAATCAGGCACTTAAATGTGGACTAAATATGATAAGTCTGTCGTTAAGGAAGCGGTTAATAAAGACCTTTCTTGGGAGTGTGCTTCTCTACGACAGCGAAACCTGGACACTTGGAGAGGACGAAAGAAGTAGGATTGAAGGATTCGAAATGTGGGGTCTGCGAAGGATGTTAAAAATTCCATGGACGGCCAGGATGACAAATGTAGAAGTCCTGCAGAGAGCGGAGGAAGTTCCAGTTCTTTGGAAGACGGTCAAGAAGAGGAGAGATATATGGATGGGACACATTCTGAGACATGAAAGTCTTCTCCACACTATAACGGAAGGCCTTGTGGAGGGCAAAAGGGCAAGAGGCAGACCTAGAAGAAAGTACATAAGCCAGATAATGCAGGACCTAGGATGCGGAAGTTTCACGGAATTGAAGAGGCTGGCCGACAATCGCACTGAATGGAGAGCTGCTGCAAATCAATCTTAGGATTGGCAACTTAAGAAGAAGAAATGTGGACTGCAGAGTAGACATGCAGGTGTAGAAAGGACAATTTGTTTGACACTTACCAGTAAGCGAGAAAAAAATGATAAAGATTCAGTAACTGACACCCACTGTACATACACATTGTAAGCTTCTGGTTGTAAAGTAAAGTTTTAACATGCGTTAGATGACACCCACTCAAAATTTACACTTTGAACTTTTCGTGTTAGAATACTATTTCAGATGCAGTAGCCGACAAACACTGCACATACACACTGTATGCTTCTGTTTTACGATACAGTTTAAGAACCAGTAGTTAACACCTGCTTTACATGCAAATTACCAGATTCCTGTGTTGAATACTATTATTGTAAAAATGGGACTGTCGTAAGAAATAGTATGGGCGTAGGTGGTGTTAATAAATTTTACGAAGTTCACAGACCATCTGTGATGTATAAAATCCCTGGAATAAATCCAATTCTAAAACAGATGGGTCCCTCCTGTATACTCTGTCAGTGTGAAGCTCGTTTAGTGAAGTGGATCTCGTTGGGCCAAGGTATTGTTTCCCTATTAGCAGACGTCAAGTAACACAATGTGTCCACAATCTTGTTGTTGAGCTGAAGCTGGATATTTCATTCGAAGATGGAAAATCTGGCAAGAAATGAATAGGATTTACTTTGCAAAGACACCCAGGCACTGCATAAAGAATTCCAGACGTAATGACCCCATAAAGACGGAATGTTACTCATAAAAGAACAAAGATACAGCATTTGCAATTAATCCTGATGTCAAGAGTTTACAAAGAGTATCACAAAAAGAAGGATATACTGCTATCATGTATGGTTAAAATCGCAGAATGTATGAAAAATACTAAAAATAAAGCATAGTATTCTTTTATTTGAGAATATGTACAAGGTGCATTCAAGTTCTAAGGCCTCCGATTTTTTTTCTCCGGACTGGAAAGAGATAGAAACATGCGCATTATTTTAAAATGAGGCCGCGTTCATTGTCAATACGTCCCAGAGATGGCAGCACCGTACGGCAGATGGTATTTTACCGCCAGCGGCGAGAATGAGAACTGTTTTAAATACTTAAAATGGCGATGTTTTCCTTACTTGAACAGCGTGAAATCATTCGTTTTCTGAATTTGCGTGGTGTGAAACCAATTGAAATTCATCGACAGTTGAAGGAGACATGTGGTGATGGAGTTATGGATGTGTCGAAAGTGTGTTCGTGGGTGCAACAGTTTAATGAAGGCAGAACATCGTGTGACAACAAACCGAAACAACCTCGGGCTCGCACAAGCCGGTCTGACGACATGCTCGAGAAAGTGGAGAGAATTGTTTTGGGGGATCGCCGAATGACTGTTGAACAGATCGCCTCCAGAGTTGGCATTTCTGTGGGTTCTGTGCACACAATCCTGCATGACGACCTGAAAATGCGAAAAGTGTCATCCAGGTGGGTGCCACGAATGCTGACGGACGACCACATGGCTGCCCGTGTGGCATGTTGCCAAGCAATGTTGACGCGCAACGACAGCATGAATGGGACTTTCTTTTCGTCGGTTGTGACAATGGATGAGACGTGGATGCAATTTTTCAATCCAGAAACAAAGCGACATTCAGCTCAATGGAAGCACACAGATTCACCGCCACCAAAAAAATTTCGGGTAACCGCCAGTGCTGAAAAAATGATGGTGTCCATGTTCTGGGACAGCGAGGGCGTAATCCTTATCCATTGCGTTCCAAAGGGCACTACGGTAACAGGCGCATCCTACGAAAATGTTTTGAAAAACAAATTCCTTCCTGCACTGCAACAAAAACGTCTGGGAAGGGCTGCGCGTGTGCTATTTCACCAAGACAACGCACCCGCACATCGAGCTAACGTTAGGCAACAGTTTCTTCGTGATAACAACTTTGAAGTGATTCCTCATGCTCCCTACTCACCTGACCTGGCTCCTAGTGACTTTTGGCTTTTTCCAACAATGAAAGACACTCTCCGTGGCCGCACATTCACCAGCCGTGCTGCTATTGCCTCTCGCCGGCCGCGGTGGTCTCGCGGTTCTAGGCGCGCAGTCCGGAACCGTGCGACTGCTACGGTCGCAGGTTCGAATCCTGCCTCGGGCATGGATGTGTGTGATGTCCTTAGGTTAGTTAGGTTTAAGTAGTTCTAAGTTCTAGGGGACTAATGACCACAGCAGTTGAGTCCCATAGTGCTCAGAGCCATGTGAACCATTTTTTTGCTATTGCCTCAGCGATTTTCCAGTGGTCAAAACAGACTCCTAAAGAAGCCTTCGCCGCTGCCATGGAATCATGGCGTCAGCGTTGTGAAAAATGTGTACGTCTGCAGGGCGATTACGTCGAGAAGTAACGCCAGTTTCATCGATTTCGGGTGAGTAGTTAATTAGAAAAAAAAATCGGAGGCCTTAGAACTTGAATGCACCTCGTATATGCATAACTCTGTAAACTACTTTTACAATAAATAATTTTCTTAAATTCGCTTCCCACCCAATGGAAAATGAATTAGATAGACTTACAAATGACATTAACCTTTAATATGGAAAGCAGGCATATATCTTACATATGACAATCTATGTGACAATTCATTGCAGTTTTCCTGTAACACGATCATGTGTGGGGTGTGATGAGTCACATAGTCTCCACTGTACGATAGCATAAATTATCAACAGAATATGACACATGTTTTGTACTGGAAGAAGAAGTTAATAGCTTGGCGTCACTATAATGATTAGCTAACTTAGACATCAGTTTTAGCCAAGTTAATATATCATTCTGATAAATAATACAGAATGTTTCGACGTGGGGCTAACGCTGTTTATTTTAGTACATAGATCAAACTATTCTCCTTGACAAGTACACTTTAAACTGTGAGTTGTATCACCCATGTGTGTTTGTAATACTGTTGGGAATAAGTTCACATAGTTTGGCCGGCCGGGGTGGCGGTGCTAGGCGCTACAGTCTGGAACCGCGCGACCGCTATGGTCACAGGTTCGAATCCTGCCTCGGGCATGGATGTGTGTGATGTCCTTAGGTTAGTTAGGTGTAAGTAGTTCTACGTTCTAGGGGACTGATGACCTCAGAATTTAAGTCCCATAGTGCTCAGAGCCATTTTTGAACTTAGTTTGCTTTCTTTTATGCACAGTTCATAGATTGAACAAAACTTATCCAAAACCACTGGTTAAGCTGTAAGCTTCATCTGTAGCACCATTATGTGAGGCATGTATAAATTTCTCAAACATTATAGAAAAATTAGGTTACAAGGATAGTGCCACATATGTTTTGTGCTCGAAATTTTATGTGTTTTTTGCTAGATCGAATTTTTGTTTGCAGTCAGAGCTCTGTAGCTGTACTTGTGTATTGCAATAAACAGCCTCCTTGTGGTTTGGTAAATAATTATATTTTGGTTAAAGATTGTGTTTTCGAGATAACAGACTTTCCTCTCTGTGTGGAAGCTTCTTCCATCAGTGCCTACAACTTCTGAACATGTTTCAAATATGAGATTTCTGAGATTCTTTTGAACACGGCGACATAATGGCTGCTAACGCAAGTGAGCTAGTTCCCCAATATTGGGTTTTTGTTACAATTTCCCACTAGCATTACTGGGTTAGCTGCGTCATCTTGTGTTTTTTGATTTCTTGCCACCACCATGTTGCGTTGCTGTACTTCCAGCCAGTGTCATCTTGGATGTATGTATTTCTCACCACCGCCATGCAGCATCTTGGATTCCACAACTTCATCGCCGAAAATTGGCAGTCGCTTGAATTGTGGCCCAGAATCCCTATAGCAACTCTAATGGACCATCTGAGGGTACACGGCCACTTGGTGCATGCCATTGCGTCTGACACCATTCCGCCGACTTGTGTGTCGGTGATGATGACATGAAATAATCAGAGCAATATAAACACCCAAATCCGGAGCGAATAAAATCTCTCATCTGGCTAGGAATCGAAACCATGACCCTGCGATCTGGAGGCAGTGACACGAATTGCTGCAACACGGGCCGTGGATAAATGACTGATAGCAAATCTTTGCCAATGAGAATATCGTTTTTACAGCCAGACTCAAAAAAACAAATATCTCATTTGTCATTATGAGTGGTTAGGCTATTGTTCCTTTGTCGCTGTTGTTCCCTTTATAAGCTCCCTTCGTCTTGGAGATTATATGGGTTAATTAATGATTATTATGTTACAATCCTCTTGTTGTAGTTGCCGGTGTATATCGAGACTTCGTTCATTGTTAAATGCAGTGGTGTGGTACTAACTGATGGAAACGCATTAAGAACTGGTAAAATTTAATTTATTTCCTTTATCACACTGCACAAACATAAACACACTATTATTCAAACTGTGTGCCACTACTATTAAACATAGAGATAAATCCTTCGCTACGCAAGTGCCTTTGGCTCACGCAGCCTACACCTTCCTCAGCCTCTCAACAACTGCATCTGCTTGCGACACTCTGCGCCACTGGGCATTGTCGCCCTCCAAAGAACAACCACTTACAGATACTACACACCAGTACCCTCACACCTTGTCGCTCCAAATGTTACATGAAAGGAATGGACAAAAGACGAGGGCAGCCCCAGTGTGGTACATAAAAGTTGTTCATTGATCATTACACAAATTTTTGATACAGCCTTCTGACTATATACTTCTTATTCAGTGTTCAGCGAAACAAACAGTTAATAAACGGGAAACCTGTAAATGTTCAGTTCTTCTACACAGTCATTTTATGCATGGTGTGCGCGACTTACGTTTCCATTGGTGAGGTAGCCGACGGCGTATGGCGCGAGGATACCAGCGACGTTGGCAAATGTGTTGGAGATGCCGTACAGCGATCCGGAAAAGTTAGGTGCGAGCACCAGCAGGTTGGAGCCGTTTCCGGCATACTGCGCGCCCAGGCACAGTCCGTTCAGCGACAGCAGCCCCACGGCCAGCATGCGGTCGCAACCGGCGCGAGGCAGCAGCAGCAGCGTCAACGCCGCTCCGGCGCCCGCTGCAAGCACAGTGGACAGTATCAAGAGGTGTGCCGGCTACTAAGGTCAAGGCTGAGGTTCAGTAGGTATTTCAGGGAGTACTCGAAGAGTCAAATGTGCATGAACGACCAGCTCTAATTACTTTGGCCTCCTTCGTCTTTCGCTCTAACCCCAGCAGTATAAAAAACAATTATACATCGTAACATTACACTGAGGTGACAAAAGTCATGGGATACCTCCCAATATATAATACCGTGTCGGACCTTCTTTTGCCCAGCGTAGTGCTGCAACTCAGCATGGCATGGACTCCACAAGTCGTTGCAAGTCCGCTACAGAAATACTGAGTCATGCTGCCTCTACAGCAGTCCATACCTACGAAAGTGTTGGCGGTGCGGGATTTTGTGCACGAACTGACCTCTCCATTATGTCCCATAAATCTTCGATGGGATCAGTGTCTGACGATCTGGGTGGCCAGATCATTCCCTCGAACTATTCAGAAGTTCTTCGAACCAATCGCTAACAATTGTGGTCCAGTGACGAAGTCCATAAAAGGCCGCAAATGGGTTCCAAGTAGCCGAACATAACGATTTCCAGTCAATGATCGGCTCAGTTCGACGTAAACACAGCTCACACCATTATGGTGCCAACACCAGCTTGTACAGTGCCTAGTTGACAACTTGGGTCCATGACTTTGTGGGATTTCAGTCACATTCGAACCCTACTATCAGCTCTTGCCAATCGAAACCTGGACTCATCTGACCAGGCCTCAGTTTTCCAGTCGTCTAGAGTCCAATCGACATGGTCGCGAGCTCAGGAGAGTCCCTGCAGGCGATGTCGTGCTGTTAGCAAAGGTCTGCTGTATCGCTACCTAGCCGTGGTAAAAATTGTTGTTTTCAAGAGCGCTCCGCAGCGCGTAGTGTAAAGCAGTCGCCCTCTGTTTCTGGCTGTGGCGCCGCTGCTGCAATCGCAGCTTTGGTGTCTCCCTCTGGTGGGGAAGGGGAAAAGTTGCCTGTCCATGTGCATTTAAGCGGCGCTATGAGCTCGCCAGTGGATCAGTCAGTCAGTCTGGGTGAGTCTGGACTCAGTCTGGGGCCAGTCTCTCGTTCCCAGCTTGCTAGTCTGTCTCTCGTCCGAATTTGTGGTGCAGTAGAGAACTCAATGAGTGGTCGCCCAGTCGGGGGCTTAGTTCCTGCATCTGAGTCTGCGCGTTAGGCCGCCAGTCTGCTCGAGTTGCTCAGGCAACGGTCATTGGCGGTTGGATCGATCGGTTAGTCGGTCGCGCACTGAGACACAAGGTGACTGGTCCGCCTTGAACGTCGGTGCATGTGAGGTCGCCACGTGAGTCCAGTGGGCCGCCCCGTATAGCGAGGGGTAGTGGCTTCGCGGCCGACACGAGAGGAGTCAACCCACGACGTCGGTCGGGCCGGTGCGAGTTGCGACGCCGTGAGACGGGAGATCGGCGCGCCTTCCTGCGTCCGCTGAAGCGTCTGGCAACGGACGGTTCGGGAGAGCGGTTTGGGGGTGCTGCGCCAGGTCTTCGCCAGAAATCGCAGTTTATTAGAAGTTTTTTTCACCTTGTGGAGTAGGGGCGGGTTAGAGCAACCTGCGGTTCGGGTTGTTCGGTAATCGCCGTATCAATCTGCCGTACGTTAATAGCTACCTCTGTCATGTTTGTCGGATTCGGTGTGTCCACGAATTTATTGCTTGAAGTGTAACGGCCTAATTCCTGAAATCATCTTGAGAGGCGGTATATGTGTACTGTAGAGCATGTTTGGCCAACCTTGTATAATTTGTTAGATTGCATTTTTATTGCATTTCATGGGCTTTTATTTTAGTATATAAAGTTGCCAGCCTTCCACCATAATACTTTTCTGAGATGTTAAAAATAAGTTGCACCTTCGGTGGCAAGTTAATCTTTTAATTTTAGTGTTTTGTATCTTTTCCATCCCTCCTACGGGGTACATAGTTTGTGTGTTTGTGTGAATTGTTAAAACTTTTACTTTAAGGTAATCTGGTGTCTTGCAGATTTGCACCTGAGTAGTCTTTCAGAGGTTGTTGTGAGCGGTCGTGACTACGGCCGTGTCAAAAGGGAGCGGCAAGGTTCTCAGCCCAGGAGCTCATACACTCAAAAATTTGTTTCTTTCTGCCTGTGAATAAATTGTAACTTGATATTTAGAGGGTGCTTTCTGCTTATAATTTTAAATCTGTTTCTTAAAAAACAAAGGCTTTTAGGAATAAAATTCCCATTTGTTAAAAGCAATTTCAATTTGATTTCATCAGTTACTCCCTGGCAACTACTTCCACGCTCACATAGTGTGATTAAACGGGTTAATGTTCTTGATGAATCGCTAGTAAATAAAGTAAATTCTTAAGAAAAAGTTTTGAAAGTAAATCCACGGTTCAGCCACCTTTCGCCGCACTGTGCTAACGGATAGGCTAGTCGTACGTCTCACATTGATTTCTGCTGCTATTTTAGACAGAGTTCCTTGTATGTTAGCACTGACAACTGTACGCAAACGACAGTGCTCTCGGTTGTTTAGTGAAGGCTGTCGGCCACTGCGTTGTACGTGGTAAGAGGTAATGCGTGATATTTGGTATTCTCGGCACACCTTGATACTGTGGACCTCGAAATAGTGAATTCCCTGACGATTTCCGAAACAGAATGTCCCGTTCTTCTAGCTCCAACTGCCATTCCGCGTTCAAAGTCTGTTAATTGCCGTCGTGCGGCCACAGTCAGGTCGGGAACTTTTTCACAGGAATCACCTGAACACAAATGACAGCTCCGTCGTTGCACTGTCCTTTTATACCCTGTGTAAGCGGTACTACTGCCATCTGTATGTGGGCTTATCGCTGTCCCTTGACTCTTGTCACCTCAGTGTATATGTCTCAAAGAACAATACAAGAATTAAGGTGTGTTTATAATATGGTATGTTGGCCTTGTGAAAGAGACGACTGTCTAAACTTTCCATTCACATAAAGCGAAATGTTTCGCGACACAGACATGAAAAGGACGAGCTGTCAGTTTCGGAGGCAGCCGTTTTGGTGGAGTGAAGAACTATTCTTATGAGGGAAATCGCAGAGCTTTATCTATATGCCCGCGAATGTTTTTTATATATTGTATCACTGTACTATGCGTCAAACATGTAAAACTTCAGTCGCATGGCGGAATATGGAGAGACGACTTACAGTGATATGATGACGGAACACTGCAGGGGAAGGAAGAGAAAACAATAGATTACGATACTGATACGTATTCGTTGATATCGTCGGAAGGAGCAGAAATAAATCGTCACGGGCAACTTAACAAGTAGTGCTGCAACACGTGAGCTTGTTAAAACATACATGTCACACTGTTGAAAACAATACAGGTTATCATGATTTTTGTAGCCAATAAAATTTCTCTGAGCACTATGGGACTCAACATATTAGGTCATAAGTCCCCTAGAACTTAGAACTACTTAAACCTAACTAACCTAAGGACATCACACACACCCATGCCCGAGGCAGGATTCGAACCTGCGACCGTAGCAGTCCCGCGGTTCCGGACTGCAGCGCCAGAACCGCACGGCCACATCGGCCGGCTGTAGCCAATAACCTCAGCAGCGCTCAAGAGAGAGCATAGAAGCGTTACCGTTCCCTTTCTGAAGACGTGTTCTCTAACTGGCTGCACAATCCTCCTTCCCTTCTGCACTTGTACCACTTCACTATCCAATGTGCGAGGTTTTAATCATTGCAGAGCTGTAACAGAAGACCTAACCGCATGTCCTTTCATTCGATTACTTTGTCTAACACCCCAACTTTTTTTCCAGTGAGTGTAGTAACAAATATCACAAACGCTTAAAATTTTCTTCCGAAAGGCCAACCATACTGACATATATTGTCTAGCTACTTTATAGTGTGGTTTACAACTTTAGAACATATATGTCAGAAACAACTATGTCGTGACATCATAAACGTACGTATATTTAAAATAAACTGCGAGTTATCCTGAACTGTTTGTGGCAGTTACGTAAGAATGTGATGTAAAATTTGGGAAAGAAGAGAAATCCAAGGATTGGTTGTGAGGGAGTAGTGCACACTAACACTACTGAAAAACATAAAACCTCCAGTTAGTATTTGGATTCTGGAGTGGCGTAATCTATACGTTTTTAATTCATGGTGCACCTATTGTCTGTGTGTGACCAGCAACAGGTACTCACTGAGGCCGTTGAAGATTTTGTAGCCGGAGAGAGGCGTCACCAGGCCTCTCTTGATGATCACGTCCAGGATGATGCTGGATAACACACTCGCCACTCCGCCGACCACGTAAGGCAGTGCCGACAGAGCTGCGTTCTGCAAGAGTGATGTAGAACATTTGTTGGACACTATATGGTTTATAAAAACTTATAACCATAGTGAAAGTCACGAAATACTCGCAAATGATCACAATCATCCCACAGTCATACATGATTGAGTTTAAGAAAATGTTCCTGCTGACTCATTAGTTAATCTGCAGCATTCTTCTGTAGCACCACATTTCTAAAGCTTCTATTCTTACCGTCCACGTTTCAGTTCTGTACAAGACAACAGTCCAGGTTAATACCTCCAGAAAATATATGCTAACAGATAAATTTGGATTAGATATTAACAAATTATTGCTGCTGAAAAATGCTTTTCGTTTAGTACATTTTTTTGGAGCCGAAAAAAAAACGAGATCGTCTTTTACGAGTTGTTCTATTGTTCGGCATATAATCCTTGTCAGTATTTTGCATGCTTGATGTATTAAACTGGTGATTCGGTAATATTCACAACTGATGGCGCCTGCCTTTTTTGCAACTGGGATTATTACATGGTTTTTGAAGCCTGACGTTATTTCTCCTGTTTCGTGTATTTTGCACACCAGGTAGAACAGTTTTATCATGGCCGGTTCTCCCAAGGATCTCAATAATTGTGAGAGAATATCATCTAATCCTGGGGCCGTTTTTCGGCTTGGTAATTTCATTTTCTATCGAATTCTTCTCGTAGTAATAAATCTCACAATACGTTTTCTACTACTTCCTCTTCCCTTTTTATAAAACTACCTTCAAGCTCGTTTCCCTTGTAGAGTAATTTTATATACTACCTCCCCCTTTCACCTATCCATTCTTTCCTTAGTATTGGTTTTCCATCTGACTGCTTGGTAGTTATACAACGCCTCTCTCTCCGCCAGTATCTCTGTAGACGACATCCACATTTTTCCTAGTTATGCATGCTTCTACATCACTGAAGCTCGTGTCCGACCCGTTTCTGCCTTGCCATTTTGCACTTTCTTTCAATATAATTTTCTAGACGCTTATATGCTATTTTGGTCTGCTCTGTTTCCTGCATTTTTATATTTTCTCCTTTCGTCAATTAGATTCAATTTCTCGTGTGTTATCGAAGGATTTATACTGGACATTGTCTTTCTGTCTATTTTAACAACTGGTCTGTTTACTATTTCGTCTTCCACAGTTACCCATTCGTCTTCTGTGGTATTCCTTTCCCCGCTTTCGGTCAGTCATTGTCTAATGTCACTTCTGAAACTCTCAACTACCTCCAGTTCTTTCAGTTTGACCAGCTCACATCTCCTTCGTTTCCTATCGTTTTGCAATGTCTTCAGTTTTAATCTACAGCTGATAACGAATAAATTATGATCAGAGTCTGCATCTGCCAGTGAAACGTTTTTCTGTGTAAGATCTGATTTCTAATCACTGTCTTACCATTTTGTAATTTTTGTCAAACCCACCTGTGGCTTAAATGTATCTTTCATGACTATTAAACCAAGTATTAGCGAGGATTACATTCTGCTCCGTGAAAAATTCTACCAGAGGGCTTCCTTTTTCATTCATTCCCGCCACTCCATTTTCCCGTAATAGTTCTCATTTTCTCCTTTTTTCCTGCTTAAATTCCAATTCCATCACAATTAAATTTTCTTGTCATTTAACTATCTGAATAACTTCTGTTGTCATATCATACATTCTTTCAATTCCTTATTTCTTCATCACCTGCATAAACCTGTACTGACATCGTGTTTATCTTGGCTATAATAAGTCGTTAACTATACTGTTCATAGTAGCTTATCTGCAGTGCTAGTTTCTTATCCGCCACTAGACATGTCCCTGCAATACCCCTATCTGATTTTGTTTTTATAACCTTTTACTCACCTAACCATAATTCCTGTTCTTCCTAGCGCGACACTTCACTAGCTCCCAGTATATCTAACGTCAACCTCTTCAACTGCCCTTTTTAATTTGTGTGGCTTACCTAGCCGATTAAGAGATCCAACAAATTTCGCTCCGACCAGCAGAATGCCGGGTTTGGTGTCCCTGATGACGACGTACTGTGGAGTGATCTCCACGTAGAGGTCCAAGTGTGGGACTATTAAGGAGATGGGAGTTGGACAGACTGAAAGAACCGAAGATTACTGAGAGTTTTAGGAGGAATATTAGACAATGATTGACAGAAATCGGGCAAAGGAATACAACAGAAGACGAATGGGTAGCTTTGAAAGGCGAAATAGTGAAGAGAGCGTTTGTTCAAATAGACAAAAAGTAGAGCTGCATGCTCTTGGGAAATATGTCTGTAAGTAGTTTCACCCTGCTTTCATTCGTTCGCAGTACCAGCATAGCGAGGCCATATTGGTTAATGTTACAATGCCAGATCAGTCAATCATACAGAGAGCTGGTTGCCTCCTTCTTCTACTGAAAATTGCCTGATCTCCTCCGCTGTGGTTGCACCAGCGGTACTGTTATCTGTATCGTTATATGGATCATCCAACCTTGACAAGTTCCATGGTTCAATGAGGGACCAAAAAACTATAGAACATTAAACGGTCACCACAACAACTGATTAACCCAACATATTAAACATGGCATTATCATATGTGATTCTTGACATTTTCCCTGAGGAGGGAGTATTCCATGTAGTTTCCGGATTGCAACCGCTTGAAATAGCCATCATGTCACGATATTACGGCTGACAACCATTCAGACATCTTGAGGTAGATGTTTTGCACTGTAGAATATTATTTCGCTTTGCTAACTTTATACTAAACATTGGCGTGGAGATGCACGCGCAAAGACAGCTTCTACATGAGCGATATCTATCTAGCGTAGCGCCATCTTCGAATGTTGCTCAGTCTATGGCACGTAATGGCCATACCACATGCGCACTGTCTGTCGGAATGCGGGCTCGTGGATTTACGATTCAGATATCGAATTAATAAAATTTACTGTGGCTAGACATGTCGTTAAGTATAAAATGTTTTCTTCTGACGATATGGAAGAAATCACTGGTTCCTGCGATTTGATGATGGTGAGGTCCCATTTTCCGAGGATCGTAATGGACGATGCGGAGACCCGCACCGCCTACTAGGCAAGGTCCTAGCGGAGGTGGTTTGCCATTGCCTTCCTCCGACCGTATTAGGGATGAATGATGATGATGATGATGAAGACGACACAACAACACTCAGCCATCTCGAGGCAGGGAAAATCCCTGACCCCGCCGGGAATCGCACACAGGACCGCAAGCGCGGGAAGCGAGAACGCTACCCCAAGACCACGCAAGACCTGTGATTTATACAGCTGAAAACTGCCATAACGAGTAATAAGATTTCCCGCCAATCTGATTTCCTGAGATTCCTTAATTACTAAATCTCAGAAGGATATCGTCGAGGCCAATATTTCCTTGGCAGAACAATCCGTGGTATGTTCTGTGGGGATACAATACTCGGCTGTGGCTTACTTACTGCAGTGCGAAAAACGAGTGTCGCCTTCTCTGCGTGTTGTCTGACCACTAAAGACTTTGATATCCTGGCAAGGTATTGCGTAGATTCCAGCCCTCCACCGTCGTAATGCGTGCAACCGCGCCGGCTCCGACAAGCCGTACCGCGTCGCAACACACACTCTCGTTTCTTCTGCACCAGCCACATCGCGTTTATTTTCACGCTTGAAATAGCAGACTCAGCAATAAATGTAGAACCAGCTGCAAGCAGCGGTATCAGCAGAATCGCGATAAAATCCCCACCGTTCTGACTACATAACCCTGTATTATGCTTCGCGGAACTGGAAAGCCAGTTCGTACTAGCAAAGATATCGTCAGATGAAACCAAATGTAGCTACGTAGTCGCAGCACTAAATGAAGATCTAGCTGCGGAAGTGCAGGACATCCTAGCTGTACCGCCAAACACCCAACGTTATGCAATATTGTAAACGCTTTATTTTCAGGCCTACACCAAATAGAGGCGAAGCGAATGGAAAAACCTCTGTGAGCGGAAGAACTCTGCGATGGGACCCCATCTCAGCTTTTACGACGTCTACGGACGCTGGCGGGTATTACAGTCAGTGACGCCATACCGCGAAACATCTGGTTGTCACGCTTACCTCCGATACACAGAAAATTTTAACGCTTTGCGCCGGTGATTTGAAAGCCCTAGCGCAGACAGCAGTTTAGTGGAAATGTATCCGACTGCGAGTGTGTCTGTATTAGTTTCACAACAAGACAACGTTCCCGCAGTGACTCTTTCATCGTTGCAGTCGCACTTAGTAGAACTAGCTACACAAATCGTTACAATGCAAACGACACGCACTCGTCGTCGGCTACGAAGTCGATCGTCGCGAAGCCGCAAGCGTGCCACGCCGAATATCTGCTGGTACCGTAAGAAGTTCGGCGCGACGACCGGAAATGTACGCCACAGTGCAGTGGAGACATGACGCAGAGCGCATATCTGCAGCCTGCTACTCCTGACAATACCAGACGTCGCCTTTTCGTGACGGACCGTGAAGCAAAAGTGAATTATTTGGTAGCCACAGGGGTGGAAGTGTCAGTGTACCCGGAACCCCGACTACAATGCCGCAGCTCCGACGATGATTACTGCCTATTCGCCGCCAACAACTCCAATTTCAGTACATATTGGTGCGTGACACTAGTACTTAATCTCGGATTACGTCTCAGATCCCAATAGCAGTTTCAGTTGCAGATGTGTCGCATCCTATTCTGGGAGCAGATTTATTGTCTTTTTATGGCTTGGCCCCCAACCTACGACATCAGCAACTGATAGATTCTACTACTAATTGCGCAGCCGAGGAAAGGTATGCTACGTCACTCATACGACAGTAAATACGATTTCGAGAGATACTCCACGACATTTTAGCGATGTCTGCGTCAGAAGCGGAACATCTAGAACATTTAAACAAGATATTGATCGTTTACGTATGCAAGGCCTGATTATTAACCCTGCACACTGTATCTTTGGGGCAAGTTACGAAAGATCCCCGAGATAACAAAATAATCGCACATCCTGGCGCCAGTGAAGCACGCCACAGAACACCATACCCTTATCACACCAGGACCATCAGTCTACGCACCTCCTCGGGGCCAACACCGGAAAAATTAAAAGTCGTGAAGCAGGAATTCTGTAGCATGCTGACACGAGACATCTGTCGAGCTTCCTGTAGCAGTTGGGCAGCCACTTTAAACGTGGTACCAAACAAGAATAATGGATGACGTCCATGCGGCGATTACCGCCAACTCAATGCAAGGACCACTTCTGACCGGTATCCGGTGCCACACATAGGAAATTTCGCTTTCAACATACACGGTAAGAAATATTCTCTGCGTTTGACTTAGTTCGAGCGTACTATCAAATTCCTGTTGCACTAGAAAACTTGCACAAGATGGTAGTAACAACGCCCTTCGATCTTTTGAGTGTGTGAGAATGCTTTTCGGACTGTGTAATGTGGGGCAGATATTTCAACGCCTTATGGACGAAATCACAAGAGCTCTGGAGTTCTGTTATGTCTATATGGACGACATGTTAGTGATGTCTGCGTCAGAAGCGGAGAATCTAGAACATTTCAACAAGATATTGATTAGTACCTCGTCTCCTACCTTCCAAACTTTACAGAAGCTCTCCTGCCAACCTTGCAGGACTAGCACTCCTGAAAGAAAGGATATTGCGGAGACATGGCTCAACCACAGCGTGGGGGATGTTTCGAGAATGAGGTTTTCACTCTCCAGCGGAGTGTGCGCTGATATGAAACTTCCTGGCAGATTAAAACTGTGTGCCGGACCGTGACTCGAACTCGGTAGGTAAAGGTCCCGAGTTCGAGTCTACTACTGCAGTGGATGACTTCTACCTACGAATTATGGCTCGGAGGAACCTTGACAGCAACGGCACTATGTTGAGTAATGTGTTTTGTGCAGCTATAGGACGTCGTGTTACTACTCAAACTGTGCACGTTAGACTACATGATGCGCAACTTCGCTCCCGACGTCCATGGCGCGGTCCATCTTTGCAACCACGATACCATGCAGCGCGGTACAGATGGGCCAGCAACTTTCCGAATGCACCGCTCAGGAATGGCAACACGTTCTTTTCACCGATGAGTATCGCAAATGCCTTCAAACAGACAATCGTCGGAGACGTGTTTGGAGGCAACCTGGTCAGGCTGAACGCCTTAGACACACTGTCTAGCGAGTGCAGCAAGGTGGAGGTTCCCTGATGTTTTGGGGTGCCATTATGTGGGGATGACGTACGCCGCTGGTGGTCATGGATGGCGCTATAACGGCTGTACGATACGTCAATGCCATCCACCGACCGATAGTGCAACCATATCGGCAGCATACTGGCGAGGCATTCGTCTTCATGGACGACAATTCGCTCCACCATCGTGCACATCTTTTGAATGACTTCCTTCAGGATAACGACATCGCTCGACTAGAGTGGGCAGTATGTTCTCCAGGCATGAACCCTATCGAACATGCCTGGGATAGGCTGAATATGGCTGTTTATGGACGACGTGATCCACCAACCACTCTGAGGGATCTAAGCCGAATCGACGTTGAAGAATGGGCCAATCTGGACCAACAGTGCCTTGATGAACTTGTGGATAATATGCCACGACGAATACAGGCATGCATCAAAGCAAGACGACGTGCTACTGGATATTAGAGGTACCGGTGTGTACAGCAATCTGGACCACCACCTCTGAAGGTCTCGCTGTGTGGCGGTACAGCATGCAGTGTGTGGTTTTCATGAGCAGTAAAAAGGGTGGAAATGATGCTTATGTTGATCTGTATTCCAATTTTCTGTACAGGTTCCGGAACTCTCGGAACCGATGTGATGCAAAACTTTTTTTGATGTGTGTGACAGTATGCGAAAAATTCGCCTGTGGCATAGGATAATCTCATTGTCGTCGAGTAAATATCACTCGCCTAAACTGCTCTCAGCCCTATTTTAAGACTATTTCTAATGAAACTCAAATCCAATTCACAACAGAATACTTCGTAACCATTCAGCAGAAGGAGTACTCCACGACCAAACTACTAAACACTTCCACCAAAATTCAGAAACAACATCGTTATATATATTTTTAATACATACAGTAATGCGCCACTTAAATTCCGTAACTAGTTCTTAGTTTAATACAATGTTCAATAATAAATCCGCAATCCTAACATGGCGCTGTATATATTAGTACATGACCAAGTCGAACATATCCAAAGAGTTTTAAATTTCATGGAGTACCTATACGTCCGTCCTTTTGAAGTCAGCTGAACTGCCTTTTTTCCGGAGAATCAGTTAGTGTGCCAAACATGTCGGTTCAATGTCTCCTGTACTTCAAGAGATATGGAATTTCACGTAAAACATATAATAAATTTTCTGTTGTTAGTTAACTGAGCTAGAGGCTGTAATTTATTCATTTATAATATCAGTTGAAGCTATAACTACAAAGATTCAGTTCATAGAACTTATTTTTCTATTCTTTTCTTTGCTTTCGTTACAATAGCTTTCTGACATTATAGTAACCACTTTAGGAATTCTTATTTATCTTTTGTTGGGTTCAGGATACAGGGAGACAGAGAGTGTGTGGAGGACATACGTAAAGTGCAGTTGCTTCATTTCATTGAAAACTATGTAAAATGTATGCGTGGGAAAATCCTTGTGCAGTGATGTATCATGTGATGTATGTCCAGAGTGCATGCTTTTGTATCAAGGCAGCCAGAATAAATGTTACGTGTTAAATAGGTTAGAATTTCATTTCTGGAAATAATAATTATTTTATTTTATTTAAATTAACTTTGGCTCCGTAAATTCAGAATGTTTTCATAAATTTACTTCAGTTTTCTATTGGATGGCATCGGAATTACCGCATTTGACGGCTGCAGCTGATCTGATTGGCTGTCTAAATCATCAGCCAATAGGGTCTAAGAATTTCCCGTGCTATGTGCAGTGCTTTATGGTACAGTTCTGTGTATATAGGATTCGCTCAGGAACAGTCTTATTGTGCAGATCCTTGTGGAAAAGCTGCTTCATATTTCTATTAAGACGAACAACATCTTGTACTTTTTCAGTTGTTTTATGGTATTTATAAAGCGACTTTAGTTTTGAACATTACAGTGAAATGATTATCTAACATAATCAGTCAGTGCAGGAGGCGATCTATAATTTTGTATTGTAGCCTTCTTCTAAAAACCAATTTATTTGTCAAGACCGTTGTTTTAAACACAGTTACAGGATTACTAGTTTCGTCAATATATGTATGTTGCGATCCTCATATCCATAAAATCGGGTAGTGGTGTTACATCATACAATGCTTACATCACTCTGTCACATGAAGACTATACAGTATGCAAAACAGCAGCGACTGTTTTATGCGTATTATATAGTCCTCATGTAAAAGACTGATGTAAGCACTGTATGATGTAGTTACCACTCCTTATTTCATGGATCTGAGGACGTCAAAAGTAGTAGTCTAGTGATTGTGCTTACGTAGCGATCTTTACGAATAAATTGGTTTTCAGAAGAAAACTACTATACATTATTGTGAAAGTTTGGAAGTTAGCAGCGTGTGAATTTCCTTGTCGTACTTGAAACTCTGCATGACTTGTTCCGTGTATACCTCGGGATATTTTGGGGAGTATTTCTTTTCAAGAAGTCACTGAACAATTTGATGCAGCAACTCGCGAATAGCTGCGGGTCATTGACTGTATAGAATGTTAAAATCGTTCGGGTCGAAATCGTGAACTTCTGGCTGCTTTCGTGGAGAACTTTTAATAGAAACTGTTCTTAATTTCCATCGGTATTAATTGGAATGTAAGTAGGGAGCTTGATAGCCATTTACAACATATTTTGAAGCAATAAAGCCTGATTAGTTGAACTTTAAAACATTTTCAAGCAAGTTCCTTAGAATCCCGAACGCCAGATATTTTACGAACTTACAGATGCTGCTTCAAAGCTTGAATTATGCAGCCTTTGCTTTGTAGGTATTTAGTTGGTGTTTCTTCAACGCTACACATTCAGAGTGAAAGGTCAGACAACAGAACACCTGTGAGGGTAGGTGGGATTGTAGCAGTTCTCCATATTCTATAATAACTACATTATTAGTTCGTATTGAACAAAAACTGTTCATTCATGTTCTCTTGAAAAGCAAAATCAAACTCTTGACTAGTCAATACAAAGAACAAATAGAAGCACTCCTTGACCACTTTAATACCATCTCTGAACTGTTGTCGACTCTCGAACATCCGCACATCACTGTAGTAATGCGTCACAGTGACCCTCGCCCACCCCCCCCCCCCCCCCTCCCCCCAACGTTTTGAATGTGGGGAACGCAGTTACCATTGTGCTATTTCCTCTTCTCGACCATATAAATCTTCTCTTGGAAACCTGGTTCCCTGGTACCTCTGGAAACATAGGATAAAGTTGACGGACAGCTTGGGAGAAAACCCGTCTGTGAAACCCGGTCGTCGTTCTAATCTCTGTCGCTGCCTTGTTATTGTACCTTCGGGTGTTAACGCCTTTCCACCACTGTGGTTGTCGGCGGTTGAGTGTGCTGTAGGCAGCATTGCGTCCTCTTCATGTTTCACATACGTTGGCTTTAGCCTCTCTGTAGATACTGTCGTGGTCTTGCTCTGCTGCTGTATGATAAAATTATGAGTCACGCTCCAGACCCGATAAGGTCCTACATGCAGTGGGAACAACGGTGGTTTGACTGCATCTACTCGTAACTACACACGTGAAAATAGCTGAGGATCCTTATTAATAAATATGGGTTTTTGTACCGTGACGAAGAGGGACCTGTGGACTGATCCTTCTTAGCTCGTGATCAGCAATGTAGCAGTTCCCTATGTTCTATAATAACTAGATTATAGCCGGCTCCGCCGCAGGTCTTATAGCCACGCCGTGAAGTTTGAGCTCTTTGATCATACCACTACCCTCCATTTTTATTTTGTAATATTTATTGTAAGTTCAACCCTCGACCGTTTCAGTTATGTGTTCTTTGATGCCTGCCAAATTCTCACTAGGCCGTCGGCTATCCGCTTTTGGTGACCAGTTGTCGGTCGTAAGACTGACAGCAGAGCCCAATGATACATGTAATGGTTTGTACAACGTATTTTCGGAATAGCTTCAACACAGAATTTGTCCCATTTTGGACCATGGTTGCACCCTCCGCTGTCTCTTTATCAAATATCATCTCCAAGTGAGCAGGTCGCGGGGTTTGCTTATAAATTACCACGGTGGCAATAATCGGTAGCTTACAACCTGCAACAGTTCAGTAACATGTGAAAACACCATGCGTGTGTCGCTAAAGTTGCAGGGCTAATTTCCTGAATAACGGGTACACGACAATGTGTGGAGAAAAGGTACAGTTAGGAATTAAGTATAGCCATGATAATTTCCGGTGACATACTATCCTATTCCCGTACCAACAAGAGAACAGACACGCAAGGAACACGTAAACAGGTCATAGGTACGGAATTTGGAGTGGAATTTAGATGAGTTTGGTAGATATACTTACGCTGCGGATGGGAAACCTGAGGATGGCCGCCATGTAGGTGGGCAGGTAGGTGATCTGGCCGAAGAAGTTCCAACCGATGCCCACGTGCATCATGGCGCACGCCCACACTCCGGGGCACTTGAAAATGGAGCACCACGGCACTGGTGGCCTCTTCCGCTGGCCCTGAAACACATGCAACACGCCCACTCAGGTGTAACTGTTTTCAAACGATGAATGGACGGAAATTATTTCCCGAAAACTACTTGTTGAAAGAAACAAGCGAGAATAAGATTGATCGAGTTACTAACTATCAATGAATAAAGATTCTTATAGCAATGAAACAATATCAATAACAATTACGTCGGGAAGTGCACCAACGATTCGTGCTGTTATCAGAAATTTGTGCATGACAAAATTATTAAACTATCGATGAATGAAACTGACATAACAATGAAGCAATATCAATAAAACCTAAGTCTATAAGTGCACCATCGGTTTGCGCTGTAATCAATCTGTGCAATCTGTCTTTCAAGTGCGGTCCATTTCCAGAAAGAGCCAAATGAGACACTAAGTTTTCAAACAGGAGATAAAAAACGCAGAAGACAGATTTTCTTACTTCCACTGTTTTCGAACTTTCTGATGAGGCCATGCGTAAATGACCGTAATACACAGTCTCTTGTAAGATTCAGTCTATATTGTTGTTTGTTTCGAATAAGTTGGAGCAGTATGGAATAAGTGGATAACGTCGCCATGCTTGGAAGAATAAGGTTGGCTTCCAACGCTAAGAAAATGAGAAAAAGTTTGAACCTGAAAAGATGCTGTAAAAACTGCTGTAATACTATTGCTTCTACTTTTCTTTATATATATTAACGAACAGCCAGAAACACATCAAATCACTCTAATTTTTTTCTACTTCCAATTGACGCAAGTCTTACTGTAAAATACGTTCTGACGTTTTTTCGGTTACATCAGTCACTTATTCTTAGCCTTTTGTCTCGCAATCTGACACTCATACTTGTCGGACTATTTCTGAGGGGTACAGCGCTTAGCACCACTTTCTAGTCAGAGGATTGGAGACGCACAGCTGTGCGGTGACAGATTTTTTTCTGACTCACTATTCATACAGTTAATAACAATTGTTTATCATAACATGATTGTAACACTGAGTAAGTTCGAGGGAAAATTCTTAATATTTATTGATTCAAATAATGTATTTTACTCCCCGCCCGGCTAGCCGCGCGGTCTAACCCGCTGCGTCCCGGGCGGGAAGGCGTGCCGGTTCCCGGCACGAATCAGCCCGGCGGATTTGTGTCGAGGTCCGGTGTGCCGGCCAACCTGTGGATGGTTTTTAAGGCGGTTTTCCATCTGCATCGACGAATGCGGGCTGGTTCCTTTTATTCCGTCTCAGTTACACTATGTCGGTGACTGCTGCCCAAACGCTGTCTACACGTTCGCGTACACCATAATTACTCGACCAGGCAAACACTGGTGTTACACTCGTCTGGAATTGCGGACCGAACCGCAAAATAACCCTGGGTTCGGTGTGGGGCGTCGGCGGGGTGAGTGGACTCCGGTCCCTGTTGTAGGGTTGTGAACTACTGAGGGCTACGAAGCCCCTCCGTCGTTTCTAGTTCGCCGGTTCAATACACAATACACACTAATGTATTTTATAAAGCAAATGAACTTAGGTTTGAATAAACAGTGAAAGATGGAGGTGTTTACCTTGAGAATTCGGTTGTGGCTAAACCTGTGTGAACATTGATGAGGATAAAATCTAATAACGGTTTACTCAGCGCCTGCACCTTCAGTAAAAACGTTATTGTCTACGTAGAAACATGTGTCAGAGACTGTAATAGTGCCGATAGAGGTCACACTAAATTCATGTAATGAAATTCCCATTTCACTTCAAAGGAAACCCACAAAGTCTACATTAAGTAATCCCACTTAGTTACTAATATGGAAGGGGGGCAAAGAAGAGGTAAAACGAATAATTTAGTCAGTACCCGTTATGTGTTTTAGTTTTCTTTCAGGTGGTGTCGAATTCATGCGTCTGTCTGTTGGGCATGACAAAGAAACAGGGGACTACTGCGTAAAAGGTGTAAATCAAGGGATACGTTTATAGACTTCCAAGCCGACGAAACGCGTTTGGCAGTGCACGAAGCCTTCAACGACTACAGTAGCGGAATGTTACAGAAGTGCCTTTTACAAAAACGTAAGAAATTATGGCCACATGTAAAGGCTATGAGTCGCACTAATTTTAATGTCCAATAACTCAGAGATGACACAGCAACCGAGATTGAGGGCAGCTAAGCAAAAGATGAACTCTCTTACGAATTATTGTTTCTTTACAAAAAAAAAGATACGGTGTTAACGTCTTAGTTTAATTCTAGCACCACTGCAAAGATGACCGATTTGGAATAGTGCCAGTGGCGTTGAAACACAGTTAAAATCCCTAAAATTAAACTAGGGTCTAGGGCCTGTCAGATTATACGCAGAATACGCAGCTGTGCTAGCTCCCAGTTTCACTATAATATACCGTAGATATGACAACCATGAATAAAAGTGCCCGTTGGTTGGAAGAAAACAACGGTCACACATCTCTAAAAGGGTAGCCGAAGTGATTCACAGAACTACCATCCAATCTCAGTGACGTCCGTCTGTTCTTAAATCTTAGAAAATGTTCTGAGCTGAAACCTACTGAGGTACGGTATCTCAAAGAAAATGATCTCCTCTATGCAAATCATTATCGATTCCTAAAATAATAGTCACACGAAACTGACATGAAATCCTGAAAGCCATGGATAAAGGTAACCAGGTGGATGGTGTTCTTCTTGGCTTCCGGAAAACGTTTGATTCGGTAGCACACCAGTGTTTATTAAGATAAGTGCAATCATGTGGTTATCAGACCAAGTTTGTTACAGGACTGAGTATTTTTGGACAGGGAGGACGCAGCCTCTTGCCTTTGCTAGAGAGATGACTACTGAAATATTTTGAATGCAATGATCCACACTGGCTGTAAAATACTTTTATTAAAAGTCACAAACCGTTTCACGTCAATATAAAACTCATCATCGCGTGATAGAGATTCTTTTAAACAAGTGATAGTAGTACTGCTCTGTCTGCTGACGCTCAACCACCTTCCTGCTCGTGGCTCGATTTAACTACGGACTGCCGTTTTTACAGCGCTATGTGTTTCTACCTTGACGTGAATGATGAGGAGTCGGTCTACGGCAATTAGCTTCCGACCATCACTTGTCAAAAAGAATATCACCTGAGCATGTGTCTTAAATTGAGGCAAAACCGGAGGTAATTTTTAAGAAAGGCATTTTACAGCTAATGCGGATCATTTCAGTGAAAATGTGGAAATTTGCCTGTGATGGCCCTTAATTTAAAATAACATGCTCAAGACTGTCTACACAAATAGGTGTAACATTAGGCGTGCGCCAGAGAAATGTATTTCAACACTTACCGTTTGTTATGTATATTTATGAGCTGGCAGACAATATTAATACTAATCTGTGACTTTTTTCAGAATACGTGATTAACTACGGTGAGGTATTTGAAAAAAAAATTGTGCAAATATCCAGGCAGACCTAAGAATCCAGAACTGTGCAAATATTGGAGAACTGTGTGCTTCATGAAAGGCAGAAAATTAGTATCCTATGGTTACAAGATCAATGAGTCACAGCTACTGTCAAGTCAAATACATAGGTGCAACGCTGTGTATGGATAAGAAATGGGTTCATCATATTGGCTGATAGGTTGAGTAAGTAGCAGACTTCTGTCCATTGACCGGATGCTGGGAATATGCAGTCAGTCGACAAAGTAACTTGCTTAGAAAAGACCTTTGGTAGCACGGATGGTCACACGTTTATCTGACTCAGGAAAAAAACGTTACGGAAATGCTGAAAACCAACCATTGGCAGACTTGAAGATTGGCGCCAATTTCCCCAAGAAGGCCTACCTTTATTAATTGAGAACATCCAACTTTAAATCAACCTCTTAACTGAAAGGGTTAGACTAATTACAGAGCACACGTAGGTGTTCATGTATTCATTCTTGTTGCACCCTATGCGGTAATGGATCGGTAAGAAACCATAACATGTGGTGCAATACTAAATATTCTGTCATGCAATTCTCGCCCCTAGTGTTCAGAGTATATACACTGATCAGCTAGAACACTATGAATAACTACCTAAAAGCCGATATTCCACGTTTGGCACGGATAACAGCGGCGACGCGTCGAGACATGGGAGAATAGAGGTCTTGTTACGTCGCTGGAGGGAGTCGGCACCACACCTGCACTCACAAGACACCTAATTCTGTAAATTCCTGGAAGGGTGGGGATGAGCTCTGACGCCACGTTCAATTGCAGCCCAGATGTGTTCGATCGGGTCCTGATACGGCGAGTTGGGCGACCAGCACACCAATTGGAACTCGCCACTGTGTTTCTCTAAGCACTTTATCACACTCCTGGCCTTGTGATTTGGTGCTTATTTTTGAAAATTTCCACGGTCGTATGGAAACACGATCGAGATGAAGGAGTGTACGTGGTCTGCAATCAGTGTATGGTACACCTTGGCCGCCTTGGTGCCTCGCAAGAGCTCCACTGGACCCATTGATGCCCATGTGAATGTCCCCCAGCGAATAATGGAGCCGCCGCCAGCTTGTCTCCGTCCTGCAGTGTCGAGGAGCTGTTGCCCTGGATGACGACGGATTTGCGACTGTCCGTCGACATGATGAAGAATGTATAGGAATTCATCAGACCATGCAACGCTCTGCCACTGCGCCGACGTACAGTGTGGATGGTCACGTGCCCATTCCAATCGCAGTTGCCGATGTCGTGATGTTAACATTGGCACATACATGGGTCGTCAGCTGCGGAGGCCCATCGTTAGGAGTGTTCGGTTCACTCTGTATTCAGACACACTTGTACTTTGACCAGCAAGGAAGTGTGATGTTAGTTCTACCACAGTACGACGTCTGTCCTGTTTTACCAGTCTGCCCAGCCTACGATTTCTTATATCTGTAATGAGGGGTGGCTGCCCAATACAAGAACACCTGGATGTGGTTTGGCTTCCCTACGGGTTGAAGACAGTCATTACAGTACTTGTAGAACACACAAAAAATCGTTCTGCTTCCGAAGTGCTCCTGCCGAGCTTCTGGGCCATCACAGTCCGCCCTCGGTCAGACTGAGACAGGTCGCGCGCCTTCGCCGTTCTACACATGGACAGCATGCTCACTGTTAAAATACATGCACTGTGCCTGTGTCTGATTAACAGTCAAACCTCAGCAGATGGCGCTGCTATCGCCTGGACGGGTTTACATCGATAGTAGATCAGTGGTCATAATGTTCTGGCTGATTAGAGTATGTACACCTAGATTTTGGGGTGGGGGAAGTGGAAGGGGAAGGGGAAGGGGAAGGCTGTTCATTTTTCCAGTTCCTTACGACGAAGCCGTCAAGGTCTTAATGACATTAATGTCGATGAAAGAGATGTGTTACACGACAATCTTTTCCAGTCTAATTTAGTAATCAATACACGTCCTAATGTAAGAGTGTGTCGTACATGTAGTGTAGATGTGGCCAGAATGCAAGACCGACCTGCAGCTTATCCGCGCCGACTGAGGCCTCGATGTAGCGGCGCTCCTCTTCAGAGATCCATGGATGGTCTGCGGGCGATTCGTAGACCAGCACGAGCCACGGCACGTACCATAACACGGTGATGGCGCCGAACACGTAGAAGACTAGCGGCCAGCCACCGGCCAGGTTAGAGTCGCACAGTAGGCCGGACACGGGCAGGCAAATGCTCAGGCCCAGGTAGCTGCCTGCCGCAGACATACCGTCGCTCATCAACCACTCACAAGCAACAACAAACCTACTACAAATCAAAGTCAGCAACAAATATCTGTAAAACCACAATCAGTAGTCCATATGCAGCACTAGTTTCAGAACATTCGACAGTGTAACACCTGACAAATGACGGAGACATAGGAATCTGCATTATTTATTATAAATGTTAATGGTCTCGATCGCAATATAATATAATTACAACTAGATGATGAGCACTTTCGGTTGATTAATAATAATTCCCCAGTCTGTGTAACCAAACAGAAAAAAATGCCTTTCACTTCACATGTAAATCCCCTGCAATATTTTTTTAAAAAATACACGTTCTATAAATAAATATTATAGCACTTAAATAGTGAAGGATCTACCATGCTTATACTATAACTGGTATGTGGTAATCACAACAACATCATTAATAAGTGCATCTCGTCAATACTAACAGACTGGTTAAAGCATGACTTTTGATGCATAAAACCAGTAGGAGTCTCACTGCTGCAGCTGTTTGCAAGCAGATGCAATTTGAAGAAACAAACGTTATGATGACAGCTATAAAATTATTGAGACAAATACAAAGATATACATTTTATTGATAATCCCAATATAAATATAAAATAGCAAAGAGCAATATGAGTTCGATTGGAATGGTTGTTTTAATAGTTTCGATGACCTATTTTAAAGTTAGTGTTTTGATATCACTAGTGTGCAGATAGACAGGAACCTCTAAGCCGTGAATGGGTTCCCCATGGAAGACTGCCAACACAAATACCCTAGCTTCCCTACGGTTTGCTGTGCTGCGGCATTGTCTCTGCTATGCAAACCTGTCGGAAGTTGGTGCCTCAGCCATGAGGTATGACCATTGGCGATTAACAACGATTTTAGTATCAAAGTGCTGTCCTCGTTAGTTTTCGTTATTCAAAAATAAATTACATTTCTTGGGTAATACATTGTTTTAATAGCTACACATTATTTTCTGTTCTTATGTAATCCTGTACAAGTTTTAGTGTTTTTTATTTGTTTTGGGATTTTAATGTCTTGCTTGCTTATCCAAGAGCTGGAATCCCTTATCCCCAGCGGCTATTGACTACAGTGGCTAGGGCACGCCCTACTCACTGGTACTAATTTGATAGCTGCACTTCTCCCACCACCTGTACTGTTCAGACAGCTAGGAGCCCTCTCCCATTATTCACAAATAGATCAGTAGTATGCATCATATACAATGCCTGGTCTATTTTGTCTTCGTTTTTCTGTATGTGCCGTTCTCGTTCACGTCGAAGAATCCGCTGGGTTTACCGTTTTCGCCTTGGGGATCGTCAACATAGCCGCCCTCCTGGTGACTTCTACCAATTCAGTCATCTCCGCTGCCTCTGCCTCCGCCTCTGCCACCACCTTCACCCCTGTCATTACTGCTGTCACCCCTGCCAACCTCGAAGACGTTTTGTCGCCAACCACTGACTCATCAGCCACATCGACCACTCTACATCACCATCACCCTGGGCACCACTTTGGCTGCTGCTTACACATCACTCACTGCCTCTCGTTGCCATTCTCCACCATGGATCAGTCAACCACGTCAGTCACCTGTACTCCCCCATTTCCTATTCGCACTGCCACCACGTGGAGCACATTATTTCATGCACCGTCCTAAGTTTGTCCTGCTTTACGTACAATATGCTTCACCATCATTACCAATATACATGCACCTCACTCCTTTTCCACACCTCTTTACAATGTCTCTTTCAGCCAAGATTCAGCAGCCAACACTTCTACGATTTCCACATCCAGAACAACCTGCTGAGCAACAGATGATGACACGAACATCCCTTCCACGAGCAACACTGTACCTACCAATGCAAGTCATGCTGAAGGTTCAGCACAAATAACGCTAAATAACGCAATATTACGCCACCCCCATCCCACATCCGTCCTTCCATCCATCAGCCACTAAAAGACCACCAAAACGCCGAAATACGGATGATGCTCCCAGTCCCACACCCAAGAAACATGAGACTCAACTGGACAACACTGTATACATGGACACATCATCCCCTCTCCCCACTTACCTTTTTCATCTTCATCCTCTGCAACTCACAACCACAATTTCTATTACCCAAGTCCCTCGCCCTCGAAATCATAAAATACCTCTCAAACCTACAAATCCAACAAATCATTCCAGGAAAGTACCACAGCTTACTGAAGTCCCTAAACTAACTTTTATACCAACCTACTCTCCAAAAGCACTACATAACCTTTGCTCCCAAAGCCTCCTTAGCACCTCCCACCACAACACCAATCCCTCACCATCCTTGTACACTCACTGTAGTAGTCACAAAAGTCAGCCTTGAGGTCACAAACGAGGATGTGTAATTCTATCCTGATTTAGAGGTCTGAAACATCCTCCAGGTCAATAGTGACCTTGGCCCCCTTAACTCATGTTTTATTCAAAAGGGGGCTCTGAGCACTATGGGACTCAACTGCTGTGGTCATAAGTCCCCTAGAACTTAGAACTACTTAAACCTAACTAACCTAAGGACATCACACACATCCATGCCCGAGGCAGGATTCGAACCTGCGACCGTAGCGGTCGTGCGGTTCCAGACTGTAGCGCCTTTAACCGCTCGGCCACTCCGGCCGGCCTGTTTTATTCAATCTGTCTCCACCTCATGTAATCTGTTTAAAGAGGGAGCCCTGATAAAACACTGCTAAAATAAGATCTGACCTTCCAGATCCCATCCCCAACCCCAAAAGTGTGATATTTGCAGTGATCACCTCTAAGTCGAATGTCAAAACACACTCAATTGTCCAGTCTGTAAGGCTGCTCATTTTCTTAAACCTTGCCCTCCTACCTGCAACAATTCCCAAACCACCTATCCCATGAAATGCAAAGCCAAGCCCCAACCTACCAATACTGAACTCACTGTCGGAATCTGCCCTATCGATAACCCCATGAATCCCGAAAATTCCCTTGAAAAAAACCTCCCTTTGCTGAAGAATTCACAGCATTCATTATGATCATCCTTTAAAGTGTCCATCAATTTCAAAATCGACACACTCTCCAACAAATCTCCCTTACTGCCTATTCCATCTTCCATATGAACACCCAAGTTATTTGCTCGCACAGTCAGGTTCATGTCGTCTTCGTCCCTACCGACACCCTACTCTAAATTCCCTCTAGTTCTCACCCACACAAACCACACCCAATTTCATACTGCTGTGCGACAACACTACAACACCATATTTCACAACAACCATTCCCTTCCAATAAGTAAAGCCTTCTTTATACATAAATTAAACTAAACTCCGTCCGAACAGGCTTTGGAAGGCCCAACGGTACTGACCGGCCGCCATGTCATCCTCAACCCACAGGCATCACTGGGTGAGGGTATGGACGGGCATGTGGTGAGCGCACCACTCTCCGGCCGTATGCACTTTACGAGACCAGACCAGAACCGCTACTTCTCAGTCAGGTAGCTCCTCAGTTTGCCTCACGAGGGCTGAGTGCACCCTGCTTGCCAACAGCGCTCGGCAAACTGGATGGTCTCCCATCCAAGTGCTAGCCCAGCCCGACAGCACTTAACTTTGGTAATCTGACAGGAACCGGTGTGGCAAGGCCGGTGGCTTCTTTATGCATATCCCACACAAATACAAAATCCTTGCCTTGCTTTTAAATCAGACCTTTCTTCAACCCTGTATCCCATACGACATAGATAATTCCATTCCCTGACCAGGGGCTGAGTTGCAGTCGGTCACAAAAAGAATATTCCTATTTGGCCACAACCCTTATACAATGTTCCCACCGAACACCTTATCCTCCTTTTCTTCTTCATAATCTTAACTGTTACCTTGCTCACCTGCTACATCTGACCTAATCATCTCATCCCCTATGACTTGTTCACCCACAACGTTCATACCTTTTCTATCTATGTTATTCCACTGACCTTAACATCCGTAGCAGATCTGTTGCGAGCACCAATGATGTCAGTTTACAGACTCCCTTCAAGGAGACATTGTCCCTATCCCCCAGCACAAATATCTTGAAATATGCACCATCCCAGAAGTCATATTATCCTCTCCCAACACTTGAGGCCTCAATGCAGCGTCCTCGATTGAACTGGAAGTAATCACCTAGCTGTTCTCCATTCTATCCCCTGCACCCTGTCTCTTCCCCCTTCTTCCCATCCCAATCTCCATCCAAAGGATATCTAATATTACTCCCACAAAAACTGGAAAGTCTACAAGGAATCCATAGATATCTTTTGTGCCACGTCTTTTCTAGAGCAGACCTTTTCAGACGCTATCACACTCCTACAGAAACATCCTCATCGCTCCCCCATCCCCCAACCCCCATACACACATGCACTACTACCCCTTCCGAGAACCCCGTCGCTTACACTACTCCTTCTTATGGACGTGACCCAATTACTGGCAAATACAGACACACATCAGGAACTTATCTTGCTTCTTCTCCCCAGAAAGGATTAGGTCTTAGTGACCTGTTCTGGTTTCATAGGACTGTAGGATTTATTCCCATCTTTTCACTAGACTCCTCGCCTAACTGCAACTGGCTTGTATCTGCTAGCTGCTTTTTTTAGTCTTCTTCCACTCGTAAGTTCTGATGGCCTTTCCATTTTTTCATGTAGGTCCATTTTATCGTTTAGTTTACATATTTTCAGACATTCTACAATCGCTTCATTTCTAAATCGATATCGTTTAGAAAACCCTTTCATAAACCTTAGAAACTTCATTTTCGCTGTTTGTACGCGGCTTTTACCTCTCTCTCTCTCTCTCTCTCTCTCACTCTCTCTCTCTCACTCTCTCTCTCTCTCTTTCTTTCTCATTATCCATGGCTCAGTTGCATAAAGCAGGATAGGGATACCGATAGCATTATAGAATCTGAGCTGGTTGTCCTTGTGGCTTTTATTTTTTAATGTTCTTATGCTGCCACATATGATTTGGAACTTATTTAAATAAATATTTTCTCTCTTCAGAGGATGTGTTGATCATTATTTTGGCTCTTAGGAAGGTTTCTTCCTAAGAAATCTATCACATTTATTTTGTTTATGGAAATATTTAGATTATATTGAGTTGAGCACAGCTGAAAGTTATGTGATATTCTTTTCGATCAAAGATAGCGTTTTCGTTTATCATAATTCAAATCAGGGTTCCTTACTAATTTCAGATCTCGATCGATCGGCAGTAATATTAAAAAAAAACTAGCTGAGCACTTCTACTGCTATATAACGTGTTGTACTGAAGCAAAAGAAGTTGAGAGTGTAGCCTATAATGGTTACATTTAATGATATGTGTTTTAGTAACATTAATCTCGAATGATGGGACAGGGGTCGCTAGTAGATATGTCTGTTTCTAAAATTGGGGAAAGGTGTAAGAAAGTATACCTGAAAATATCATGGAGAAACGACTTCTCTCTTCCGGCGGCGACCACTTGGAGATCATATATTGGATAGCTGGAAAAGTCACACCCTGAAACAGAAAACATTCGTAACCTAAATTAATTGTGTTCTCAACCCAATGGTCGATCTAAACACCAGAATACATGTTTGACACAGTTCCATTGGTGTTACGCCCTTCCCTGATTCCGAATCCGGATACAACAAGTAACTTTTCACATTAAGAAAATAATGTCAGAGGTGAAAGAAGATGCAAGCATCAGAAAAAGTCACTACTTTGGCCACATACTGTAATTTAAAATATTTTTCATCTACGTTGTTAATTGCAAGTTTTCGCCCTCCTCCGTCACCCACGCATTGCACCATTTTCAAGTTGATGATTCTTCGCTGCTTCTCGATGTATGTTTATGCCAAGTTTTACAACTCTCTTTCTTTCCAGTTCCAATCAGTACCCCTCCATTAGTTGTCTGATCTACACATCTGATTTCAAGCAGCACCATGTCTGAAAAGTTTCTCTTCACTTCTTATGTTAACTGCTTATCGTTCACTTTTCACTTCAGTACAAGCTACACTCCAGATTAAAACCTTCAGAGAAGTCTTCCTAACTGTTAAATTTATACTAGATATTAAAAAAATCTCTCTTTATCAAACATACTTTTTGTGTTTTAGCAAGTATGCATTTTGTATCCTCTCTACTTCTGCTTCTCATTTCGTTAATCTAATTCTTTCTTCGGCGCCTGATTTAACTCGAGTACATTCTATTACTGCTTTTTTTCCTCTTTTGTTGACATCCATCCTACAACATGTTATCAATACTCTATTCATTCGGTTAATTGATCTACTACGTCCTTTGCCACCTCTTTTCCATGAATGTTAATGCCCTTTGGAAATTTCTCCATATTTCCCTATACTGTTTGCTCAGTGTACAGACTGAGTAACATCAGGAATACGCTACAACCCTCTCCTGCTCCCTTCTTAATCACGGCTTCCCTTACACATTCTTTGGCTCCTACAATTTCTGATTGGTTCCCTGAAGTTTACACCTAATACATTCATAATTTCAAATAACGTATTCCTGTCAATATTACCAGAAACCTACTTTAGATCAACAAATGCTGCAGTGTTTCTTTTTACCGATATTGATATCTGGGGTGTTATGGGTATAGATGGAGATACTACCACTGGTGACTGAACAACATTACGTCACCATTTACATCATCTACAGACGAATAATTGTAGCTATTATAGGACATACGTGCACTACTGGAAATTGAAATGAGAACACCGTGAATTCATTGTCCCAGGAAGGGGAAACTTTATTGACACATTCCTGGGGTCAGATACATCACATGATCACACTGACAGAACCACAGGCACATGGACACAGGCAACAGAGCATGCACAATGTCGGCACTAGTACAGTGTATATCCACCTTTCGCAGCAATGCAGGCTGCTATTCTCCCATGGAGACGATCGTAGAGATGCTGGATGTAGTCCTGTGGAACGGCTTGCCATGCCATTTCCACCTGGCGCCTCAGTTGGACCAGCGTTCGTGCTGGACGTGGAGACCGCGTGAGACGACGCTTCATCCAGTCCCAAACATGCTCAATGGGGGACAGATCCGGAGATCTTGCTGGCCAGGGTAGTTGACGTACACCTTCTAGAGCACGTTGGGTGGCACGGGATACATGCGGACGTGCATTGTCCTGTTGGAACAGCAAGTTCCCTTGCCGGTCTAGGAATGGTAGAACGATGGGTTAGATGACGGTTTGGATGTACCGTGCACTATTCAGTGTCCCCTCGACGATCACCAGTGGTGTACGGCCAGTGTAGGAGATCGCTCCCCACACCATGATGCCGGGTGTTGGCCCTGTGTGCCTCGGTCGTATGCAGTCCTGATTGTGGCGCTCACCTGCACGGCGCCAAACACGCATACGACCATCATTGGCACCAAGGCAGAAGCGACTCTCATCGCTGAAGACGACACGTCTCCATTCGTCCCTCCATTCACGCCTGTCGCGACACCACTGGAGGCGGGCTGCACGATGTTGGGGCGTGAGCGGAAGACGGCCTAACGGTGTGCGGGACCGTAGCCCAACTTCATGGAGACGGTTGCGAATGGTCCTCGCCGATACCCCAGGAGCAACAGTGTCCCTAATTTGCTGGGAAGTGGCGGTGCGGTCCCCTACGGCACTGCGTAGGATCCTACGGGCTTGGCGTGCATCCGTGCGTCGCTGCGGTCCGGTCCCAGGTCGACGGGCACGTGCACCTTCCGCCGACCACTGGCGACAACATCGATGTACTGTGGAGACCTCACGCCCCACGTGTTGAGCAATTCGGCGGTACGTCCACCCGGCCTCCCGCATTCCCACTATACGCCCTCGCTCAAAGTCCGTCAACTGCACATACGGTTCACGTCCACGCTGTCGCGGCATGCTACCAGTGTTAAAGACTGCGATGGAGCTCCGTATGCCACGGCAAACTGGCTGACACTGACGGCGGCGGTGCACAAATGCTGCGCAGCTAGCGCCATTCGACGGCCAACACCGCGGTTCCTGGTGTGTCCGCTGTGCCGTGCGTGTGATCATTGCTTGTACAGCCCTCTCGCAGTGTCCGGAGCAAGTATGGTGGGTCTGACACACCGGTGTCAATGTGTTCTTTTTTCCATTTCCAGGAGTGTATTTAGGTTGGTCAGTATGTCCAAGTACATGTGGCAAGTGCAAGCCATTAATGCTTGTTTTACCCCGGGCAGCAGGTCAGGTGTTGAAGTGCGGACGCCAGAACGCAAAACGGTTAGCCCATACTGGCAGGTGTAATACACTTAGTGATGCCGTTACGACCAAGCAGAAAACATCAGATCGTCCACTTTGTGACATGTTTGTGGGAAGACTGTTCAATGCAGAGAAAATACAACCACCACAATGATATGTGTACATGTTGAGGTACCAATGCACACAATATCTGCACTCATATCTGTTACACACATACACACACACACACACATACACACACACACACACGTGTGTTTTCTCGCTCACTGCATGGAAACTATTAGTCCGACACAAAAATGAACAGGACCTTTTTGTAGAAAATTTTTTAGTTTGTAGTTAAATAGGATAAATTTTTTCTAGAGGCTTTAATTGTCGAATTATCCAAGAAAAACATACAGAGAAACTTTCAAATGTATTTCTCTTGAATAACTTGTAAACCGTGACTCCCAGGGAATACACATCTCTACAAAATTTAACTACATCAAATTTCCTACAAAAAGGTCCTGTTTGCTTTCTCTGTACGACTAAACAGTCTGTGCACAGCGTCCGAGAAAATATGGACATCTCACATGTGGTTTCGAAACCTTTCCATACAATGAATGACCTGTGCTACTTACCATTCGTCACGAACCACATTATACACACTATATTGAAAGATTGTGCTCCAATCAATGCCTCACAATTCTAAATGAAAATGGTTCAAATGGCTCTGAGCACTATGGGACTTAACTTCTAAGGTCATCAGTCCCCTAGAACCTAGAACTACTTGAATCTAACTAACCTAAGGACATCACACACATCCATGCCGGAGGCAGGATTCGAACCATCGACCGTAGCGGTGGCGCGGTTCCAGACTGTAGCGCCTAGAACCGCTCGGCCACCCCGGCCGGCACAATTCTAAATATAATGCTCGGGGCGACAAACATCTGTTCATAATTTTAAATACAAACAAACAACAGCCCATCAAAACCATAAAACGATTGTGCATACTCTATCTCCGGCAGGTCTTACCTCGGCAAGGCCTTCCAACAGGCGTACAACAAAAAACAGGTCCTCTTGCAGCCAGACGGCGAACGGGCTGACGATGGTGAGGATCCCGGTGAGGAAGGTGCCCAGACCGAACACCAGCTTGCCGCCGAACCTCTCTGCCAGGATGCCGCCGGGCAGCTGCCCCAGGGCGTAGCCGTAGAAGAAGCCGGCCAGCATGTAGCCCTGGCGCTCCTCGTCCCACAGGAACTCCCCTGTCTGCGGGTGGCGCATCATAGTGCCGTATTACCCAACGTCATACGACTCTCGTACATAAACATTACCTCATTATCCGATGTACGCAAAATTTCACATAATGGCAGTAGAATGAGTGAAAATGGTGTTACAAAAAATTTCAATTGTTTTCGCAAAAGTATATCCTACGCCTGAACGAAGACAGAAACTTGGGGTGAAATTCAAGTTACGCATTGAAAACGAAGGTTTACCTTGGCCTCTTTCGTAAATTTCCGGTCCATGTTGTTACCGGTAGGAGTCTCTGTGGGACGGCTGGCTCACATGTTCGCTCGTTCTTTCCCCATTGAGGCTCAAGATAACGATAGCACAGCAATAAGTGGCGTTTTGTGTTTTCCGGTTTAGCAGGTCCAATTCAGTTACAACTGTGGGGCGTGATATTTGTCGAGAGCACAGTGCTATGCTTCCTACAGCTCTGAGCAATGTACGTGGCATTAGCGCTGTTGTGTATACAAAGCGAAATCCAAAGGTCACCGCCGTATGATCGAAACGTAGGTTACATCAAACAGTGTTCTGCACATAGTCCACACAAGTCTACTCGTCGTGCCAGCCATGATAAAGTGGGGCGAGTTTTGCGGTGAAATTTAAGGTCCAAACCAAATAGGGTTCTAAAAATTGACATATTACTGAGTGGAAGTACCCGACCTTCGTAATGTTTGTATTATGAGTTATTACATCAACGGTCACTTAGATATACATAAATGAATATTCGTGTTATCGGTTTCGGCAATTACATGCTATCTTTAGAAGTGCTTAACCCAAAGAATATTTCGTACGCGTTAAACATAGTTAAGCTCTTGACATCGTAAAGTTCCTTAAAATTTTAATTAATGTACATCATATCGTCACATAACACAAGACACTTTTGTCATGTGACGATCTGAAGCGCAATGAAATTTTAGACAACTCTAAGATATTCAAAGTGCTTAACTATATTTGTTTAGCCTGTACAAAACTTTTGCGGGCTAAAGGTACGTTGTCCAAGACGCGACGCACACTAGCGACTGCGACGGGTCGCTACGTGACGTCAGAAGTTGCCTGCTGGCGCATGCGCAGTTCGAGTTTGGGATGCGACGCGCGACTGTTGCGGCAGCTGTCGCAGCACTGCACCAGTGAGCAGTGTTGCGACGGAAGTCGCACGACACAAAGACGTACGGCTGCCAGAAAGCCACTCAAGGAAAACTGAAATGAGCCACTCACAGGATGTGATGCTCTGTGAGCTGGTCTCGCTACATCCTTGCCTTTACGATTTGAAGAACCCTAAATATAGAGACACTATGTTCAGAGACAGAATTTGGGAAGAAATTGGTGCACAGTTGAAACTGGCAGGTGAGTGAAATATATAATATTTTCCCATTATGCAAATTTTTCAGGCCTGTTATGAAAATCATATAATCCATGCAGATGTAGAATTAGAATGATGAAAATGAACTTGAAGGTCAATTTTCGCATTACTCTTTTTTGTGACGATAAAAATTGAAAACGGCAAGTACATTATAAAATGAACAATCTAAAGTATAACGAGAAAGTTACATTTTACAATACCTTCACTTCGAAAGGAAACGGTAGATTGGTGTCTTGATGATACCTTCTAGTTGTGAAAAACCACCACCAGATTGTTGTACAGCTTTCTGTAATCAATAGATGTTCGTTTTTGAGGAAGGCGTTTCTCAACAGATTGCGCAAACAGTTTGCTGCAATAAGTAATTTGTCACATTCACTTCAATTCATTGGTAGAAGGTGGTGCTCAAAAAACTTGTGCCAAAAGTGCACTACTGTTTTACAAGGTCCTTCTGGTCTGACACAGTTCACAATTGAAATTCGTCTTTTGTAAATCCTGGAGTCATCTTTTGAGTGCAGCTTGGCAAGATTAAATGTTCATGTCATCCATAACGATGTATGCTGTCAGAATATAAGAATATGGAAGTTCATTTGGATGGGAATAAAGAGTCAGTCGGCTATGAAAGTTGCCTTAGCTTGTTCCAAAAGTTTCTGCATGGGAGAAACTGACAAGTATAATTTGGGGAAATTTTGTGAACAAGCATGGACATTATTTCTTCCACATTTCTGCTAGTGTATACTGTAGACGTTCAGAATGAAAATTCTAGAGATGTTCAAGGTGAAACCCTATCTTGTTGTCAAGAACTTGAAACAATGCAATGACGCTAGCGTGCGCTTATTGTTAATAAACTTATCTTTCATTGGAATTTTAGGTGAAATGTGCAAAAACACATGGAGGAATATTCGGGACTCGTGTCAGAGAAATAAACGAGAAAGAAAGCTTGGAACAGGTTCAGATGCCTCAGCAAAACCAAGAAAATGGGTTCTGCTTGATCACTTGGCTTTAAGAAACCTACATTTCGTGGCATTTTAAATGAAATTGTCAAGAGCATATGGAGAAATATTAGTAACTCATACCGGAGAAATATATGACATAAAATGGTTTCATTGGGTCCAAACGTGTCAGCGAAACAAAACAAATGCATTCTCTATCGTGTGATGACCACACGATTCTCGTTGCGCGTCGACAGAACTGGCGGCTAGTCGCGACGCTCCCGGAGATATATGAGCCCAAATCTCGGAAACGGAGATCGATATCATTCTGATCTCAACTTTAAAAATAATTTCGATATGTTAGCTTCTTTTCATCGGCAACGATGTATGACCTAACGTGAACCATACGTAAAGTAGCCAGCGACCACATTTTTCACTGTACACAATTCAAATTTTATGCAGTAGGTTACTTGTAAATTAAGTATCGGAATAACTGTGACGAATATCGGAAAAATAGACACCTCATTATCAGGCTGTGATGTGAAACTGTAAGATACGCAAACATCAATTTTTTGTGCCTTTTACTTTCCTCACAATTGATAGAGAAGTAATATACAGCGAAAAAAACACGCAAAACCGGAAGGGATACTTTTCAATTTTTTAAAGTAAAAGGAGAATCTGTATCGAAAAAGTAACTCTGGGAGCCGATGTAACTTTGTTGCATTAACATACAGTATTTTTTACAGCAAGAAAATCGGAATTCTTATTTTTCTTATGTATTTGAATCCGCCGCCGCCGCCGACCGGAGCTTGGGAAACGGCGACGACTCCAGTCGTGTTGCGGCCGTGTCGCCGTCTGCCAGGGTGGGAAAAGAGGAGGGGGCAGCGTCGCAGTCGCAGCCAACTGTCGCGTCTTGCACAACGTAACTTAAGACAACCGAAGATAGAAAATAATTTCCGAAATCGGTAATGTGAGTAATCTTTTATATATCTCAGTGATCGTTCGCGTAATAAATAATTTTCAAATTGACAGTTAGGTGCTACAAGCTACAAGAGGTAATTAATATCGTGAAAGATTTTGGAAATTCATTATGGTCGTGGAGAAGTATAATAAAAATTTATTCTTTACTGTTCATTGATGAGACTACATTCGATTTAAGCTGAGAGTAAAGTGCAGCAACTCGAGAATATGGGGAACACAATCGTCACAAAGCGCAGCAGGGCGTGAGGAAGACTCTCCAAAGCTTAATGCGTTATTTAACCGCTTTTTGGAAAAAAACGTTTCATGTACAGTCTTCTATACAGAAAGGACGGTTACAGAAATCATGTACTGTAAATGTATAATTATGGAATAAAAAATTTTTTATTTAAGAAAATTTCATACCTATACCCTAATTTTCTTTTATAATACAATTAAATCACAATAAGTAGTTTCTATTGTTTACTACAGCTATCTTCAGATAGACGAAACTGTAAGAAAGCCGCCAATACGCAGCAAAAACTATCGTTTATCTGAAATTATAGTTACATGCATTCGTATTGTGGGCCAATAAGACAACGATATCATGTAGTTACAAACTTCATAATGAGACAGATAGGTCATGTAGTGTCCTGGATTATCAGATAATTCAGTTAGTTTTTAAGTATCGTGTCCGGCTGGTTGGGCTGTTAGTTTCCACCTTGTACAAGTTTCATAAACATAACTATTCTATACGCTAAGCTGGGTCATTTCTGTGGAAGCCAGGCTCTGCAAATACTGACACTGCATATACTTTTCTCACCATAATACTTGCTATACAGTTACAAAAATTTTTTTACTAATGCAGATAGCCATTCGCCATCTTTATTACCGTCACGTTGTGAAATTATGGTTTTTCAACCTGGCTCGTTCGTGATGTTTGTAACTACATAATGTCAGTCTTGTTGGCCCACAATACAAATGCACGTAGCTACATGACTGCAGGTAATGATGATAGTTTTCACTGCATTTTCATCGCTTCTTTTTCGGTTTCGGCGATGTGAAGATGGTTGGAGAAAGGAACCGAAACTAGTTACCGCGCTTTAATTGTACCAAAAAAATGCACTCTAGACATTTATAATTTACAAAATTTTAATTAATAAATTTTTATGACATTAAGACCTCCGTCTCCTCCCCGACAACACAAGATTTTACCAGTACTTGGATATATTGAAGATTCATTTCTTGTACAATTGAGAGAGTATTCTGAGAAATTCATTTTTCAACAGGTTGGAGTATCGCCGCACTGACACCAGTATTTGACAACAGTTCTTAAAAATGTGCTACCTCATGGATCGACGGTAAAGTGCATACGGGATCATGGAATGTGATTTTTTGGGTGGAGGAGGCTTTTAGAAGAGTCCAACTTTGCGTGAACTGCAACACCATATAGCAGTATCAGCTAATACAGTATCGCGAGACATGCCTGAAAAAGAATGGGATGAGTTAGCGTGTTGTGTAGATGTTTTCCGTGCGTCCAGTGGAGGGCACGCTGATCATTTGTGAAACGTAAATGAAAACTTTGACCCGTAACCTAATTGTAAAAAGTACCCAAAGATTATATGTGAATACTTCTGAACGATGCCAGATACTTCCTTTGAAAATAAAAACTGAGAAACTTGAAGTAAATCTTAACTTGTATATCTCCATCCATGTAGGATATATATAGCCTAGTCAAATCGGATGAAAGTTTTTACTACATCCTGTATATTCCGGACAAATGCTAGAATAATACCGTGCAGGTGTTAGAGGCAAACCAGAAAAGTTAGGATACAGTCACAAAACCATCACTGCGCTATACAGCAGAGTATCTTCCTGCCTTAGAAAAGCGGGCTGAAACTTCCCGAAGTTTTTGGTTAGCCTATCCACGTGATGGCACCACTTCAGTATTTTTTATCTACATGGTTTCATAGAAACTTTAGACACTAAGCTCTTTAGTCTGTGTCCATTGATCTATACTGATAACTGAATTCTATTCTTGTCTGGAACAGATTAATCTGATTAAGAGTTAAGCTGTTTTATATGAACCATTAGTAATCGTTTCTAAAGTTATTCTCATTTCAGTGTGTGCTATGGATGTATTTGTGCCCTTCACCAATAATATAACCGTTGCATATTGAGGCTTGAAAATTTCTGGTTGTATCCAATATGCATTTTATCTCGTTAGAGAAGGAGAAGTAAGCGTGATACCAGTGTACGCATGTGTTCATGACAACAAATACAATACACAGTACACATTCTCAACGCTAAATAACCCGATTTTCAACGCACAGGGTAACGAAATTTTCCACTGAAAACAATTTAAAACATTTATTCTTGGAGCACTTGTTGAAATGACATGTTACCAGTTAGATACAAATTAAATGTTTCTCATCATTTTCCTGTAGCCTTCTTGACAATGAGCTACGGACCTGTAACGAAGCGACCAGACTGGAGAAAGCCGAGAAACGCTAGCAACGTTCTTTCATCCGATATATTTATGTCGTACAGGATGTCCTGTTACTGATCTTAACAAATGCAATGATTTGTATAGTGAGTTTCCTGATTTGGGTCACTATTACATATCTGTCACATCAGTTCAGTGCTCCACCTTAAAAAAGCTGACAACTGGTGGAAGCAGGTTCCATTTAGAGAGCTACTCACGTCCGAAGTGCCGGGTTCGTAGATTTCTCCAGGGCAGACGTCTTCGGTGCTGGTGTTGGCGTAGCCGTTCAGGTGATGACCCTCCCTGGCCTCTCGGATCTCCAGCGCCGTCAAGTTGACCATGGTCACGATGGCCACCGAGAGGTTGACACGCAGCGCATACAGGTTTGCCACGCCCAGCATGCCCATCAGCAGGAGAGTGTAGCGTACTTTCCACCAACCTGCACACACAAGTGGGGTTTTGTTTCATATAAACTACATTTCCTCTCTGTTGACAAGATAACACTAAGTAGCCTTATAGCCGTTCCCTTTACTGACGTGCTGCTCTTCTATTAGGTAACCGGTTCGAATGCTACAAAAGACTTTCTTACCCAGTATTTGACACGCAATGAGATAACGGCTTGTGCTGTAGAACCGATCACCAGACTGTGCCCCAAAATCTAGTGTTAAATCTGGAATGTGTCAGAGTATGTAGTAGGTAGTGTTCCTGCTGATCCGTCTGTGTCATTCATACTTTAAGCTCTGCAGTGCTTTTGGTATAATTACGTGGATACGGAAAGTAGATGAATATTTTCCGATGAGTCAACATTTTTTTCGTGTGTAGTAGCAAACAAGTCCAATGTCTATGTATGGTGGAGAGGAAACGATGCCACACAAAAGTTGTGTGTGATAAAAACAAAGTCAATATTTTCTTAAGGGGGGTAGGACGTCAAACGGGCTGACTTGGAGCAGGGGAGGCACCACAGGACATTTTAATTTCCACTGTCTATACTTTTACAAGTAAATTCATAAAACTTTGTCAGCATGACCAGGAAGGATTCAGGATTCACACTCGTAGCAGCGGAGTTCAAGAACATAACAAAATAATTTTTTTTACATGTGAAATTTCATCATTTTTTCACTTACTATTGGCTGCATTTGTTACTATAGGTACACTTTTCTTCATAAGTAAGAGAGACTGTTCGATGAATTTTTCACAGCATACAAACCATACTTACAGGTGTCTGAAACTCTAGAATCTATTTAATTTATGAAAAAATGAATGAGCTGTTAGGTTTTAAACTTTATGTTTAGAAAAAAATCCAATTTTGTAGTTAATTACCTCAATTTTTACCACAATTTTTAATAGATTTGGAAAATTCTAGAGTTTCATACACCTCTAAGTATGGTTTGTATGCTGTGTAAAATTCATGAAAGAATTTCTCTTACTTGTGAAGAAAAATGTACCTATAGCAACAAATGCAGCCAACAATAAGTGAAAAAATGATGAAATTTCATATCTAAAAAAAATTATTTTGTTATGTTTTTGCACTTCCACTGGTGTGAATTCCGGATCCTTCCTGGTCATGCTGACAAATTTTTATGAATTTATTTGTAAAAGTATAGACAGTAGAAAATAAAATGTCCTGTGGTGCCTCTCCTGCTCCAAGTCGGCTCGTTTGACATCCTACCCCCCTTAATGGGTTCAGGTCTGTTATTCGCAATGGACAGAAGAGATCACCAACATCGCAAAAAACATATTCGGGAATGGGAAAAGAGTGTATATGAACATTGTCCCGTTAGAAGTGGAGACCCTGACGTTGTAGGAACGACTATAGAATGAGATAGATCATGATCTTGAATCATACTACGTTGTCAAATGATTCCCTCAAAAACTTCTTCTCGGTTCATTAATTATTCTGCTTATAAATGGGCTAAATTTAATTAATGCGACATTGATATAAAGTTTAAAACGTTTCTTCTGCTTTTCATTGCATAACATCTTAGTTGGAGCGTCTATTGTCGGGAATTTTACTGCGCTTACAGAAATATTTTGTGATACATTCCTGCCCAGTAAACAGTCCGTAAATCCCAGCCAATAAATCTGGGAGATGTGTACAGTATTTCTCTGCTGTGGCCAGAATTTAATCCTGCATGTCGCCGTCTGTAACACCTGTACAGCTACTCGTAAACGACCCTGACGTCTCTTCTCATCAATTCGCATCTTCACAGCATTCATTTCAACTGTACCTTTCGCAAATAGGGTGACTCGTGATGCAGTGTAACAGGCAGCCCGGTGAGCGGCACCTTCGCTCGTAGCCCAGCTTAAAATAAAATCCCAGTAATGTTAGAAAATACTTAGAATGCGAAAGCAGTTATGTGGCAACGTTTAACCGCAGTGTAAATTATTCTGAATTTTACACAAACAACTCGTTTGAAGAGCTAAGGCGTTAATCATCATTTACATCACATTATTAAAAGTTCTGAGCCGGACAGACTATAAAACATACATCACACTTTAAAATCGCATTTTGTGACTGGGGATTCACATTGACTGTGACACTACAAAATAGTGCGGAACTACAACAGGACTTCTGGCGCAGCAGCTAGTAAATTCACTGAAGGAAGAGGGCATGTTCCAAAACGTGGATGCGCTGAAGACGAGGCTGCCAAAGTGGACAGTGATGGGTAGTTTTGAAGTAAAAAAAAGGTCCCTCAGATCAATGTGTCTTTGAAATTTTGGTGGGAGTAGTGATCAGTAGTGGAATGTAACTGCCGACTTTGGTATCTAACAGTGCTTAAGATTCTCTACCCAGTATGAATATCGATGCAGACGCGTGATCAGAGGTCTTCAGACAGTGTTGGCACACGATCTCGTGGAGGGTGCAATACAGTGCCATGCGAGATGGATGTCGCCGCTCCTTAGCTGACTAATACCACCTTGCCATTTTTCAGTAACTGCCTCCTTGAGTCAACGAGACTTTTGCCTACGTCTCATACTACGAGTATTATTCCGAGCTCGATCTGGGCTGTTTGAAAGAAATCGTTCTGGGAATTGGCCCTCGTCATTTTGAAGCTTAGAAACGTTTCGATCGTCTTTGCAGAATGACTAATTGTTAATAGTTCATGATAGCGCGACGCAAAATGACTTTATTTGATGAAGTTTTTTTATTTCCGCCAGTGATCACAAGACTTTTGGTCCTTAGACTACCAGTTTCGGTAAGTAATGACCATCTTCAGATCTGTAGCAAAACATGGGAAATAAAATACAACCAGTGAACAGATTACGTCTTGGAAAAATGAAATGTGCCAAAAATAAAAATTATTACTTTCATAGATGTGAAAGCATACGCTTAAGATATGACGAGGCATAACTGTTTTATAACATTTTCTAATACAATAAAGCCTTTCTGGCATCGTCACAAAATAAACACAGAATCAGCTTAACAGTGTCTCACAAATTTGAAATGTGATGTAAACTAGGTCACAGTTCTGGCAGTCACAATGTCTCTATCGCTACTGTTTATGACTAACTACAGTGCAGTAGCCACAGCAAATGCTCGTGCCGTAAGCTCATTACATGTCGCTAATGTAAGTCTACACATATTCGCTGATTATAATATTGTAAAGTATGCAATAAATGAGCAATGCAATAGGTAAAGTCTATAGTAAGCTTACCAAATGAATAAGTTATTACAGTGATAAACTTTAATAATTATAAAAACGAATAAAGTTAAATTTAAAATTGTTGAAGGAAATAGTTAAGTGATGATACATGTTTGTGAGACGCCCTTATGGCCATTTTAGATAAAAATAATAACATATACAAGAACAAGGTTATGGAGCTAGTGAAACAACGAAGTTGATAAAATTGCTAGAGAAAGAAGCGAAAAATGATGAAGACAAATCAGTGACGTCTGTTGGCGTCGTCACCGGAATGCAGCGTAGGCAAGAAGCCAGTGGAGTTTAATAAATAGAGAGCCTCGAAGTCAGTGGAGTTTATTAAATAGAGATCCTCACGTACCTTCGGGCACGCCGTTCCAAGAAAACTGTAATGAAATATTGTAATAATCACTTAATAAGATTATCTTGTTAATGAAATGTGTCATATAAAAAGAGAAGGGAGACTCAAATTCGAGCAAACGGAGCAAATGTGTGATGCGATGCGCCCTATACTACGTAACGACAGGGCAAGATATACAGATGAGAGGCTTTCTATCATTAACTTAAAACATCGTCAAACAAAGAAAAGCAGGCATTGGGTACAAAATCATGTTCCCCATTGAGCACTTTCGCGGCTCTATCTTTTGGCTTTATAAATTTAAAGTCCATCCAATAAACTGAGAGCACGGTCTTTTTGCGCTCTGTGGAGAACACGCAAACTTTTTTCAATACTCCCTACAGTATGGTCGGTTTCCGCTAAGTGCAACCCAAAGGCAGTTTTGTTACTCGGCTGTAAAAGCTCCTCAAAACTAACATTAAAAGAGCGACCGGTTTGGACGATACAGTACTTAACACAATTATTACATTTGAGTCTGTTTACGCCGCAGCTGTCAAATTTGTCATGTGCACTTCTCAACTAACGTTCTACGCGAAGTTGTAGCGTGTTGTTAACTTGGAAACGGCATCTGACTTCAGATTTTCTAACACATTTCTCTGGTTGGGGGCACATTGCTGTGAAATTTCATTGAGATGGTTTTCATTATTTCTTTATTTGCACGGTCTCCTGGTTGGGTGTGCGTTTGCCTACTATTTGTTTTTTTTTATTTCTGTAGTCTCTTGTAAGGGCACATGAACAGGCATTCACGATAACATATCTGCATTTGGGTTTACAGAAAATGGATCATTTGTGTTTGTTGTCAACTTTTTTAATAGTAAGGCAACAGAGTTCTTCTACTTCCGTAGTAAAAGTTATTGTGGGGCGTGCTGCATGTTGCCTGGGCTTAAGCTGAAACTGGCCGTGGAAGCCTGTTTACGTTTCTTCATTTGTGTTACTCTCTGCATCGCCGTCTGTGGGAGCCATCACAAACTTTGATTCTGCCTAAATCAGAGTAGAGTGGAGAATTATCAACGTAATTATCAGAGGTTTGGCCTTTGAAACGCTTTATTGTGACAT